>NW_027509222.1:912500-1437500 GCF_051911475.1 Siphateles boraxobius
CTCATCAGGTGCAGATCCTGACAATTGCATTGAATTCTAAGCATAGTTGTGCGTCAGTACATAATTAATGATTAATTAAAACTTATACTTACATTCTCACCGCAGCAAAATAGTCTGGGTGAGCAAAACCATGCGTATATAATGAATGTGTCATATAGTAAACCTGACAGTCGAGAAGGATGGGGTTTTGCACAAGAAACAAACACTCTTTCAGCTTTGCAAAACCACTGAGTGTGTGCCTGAGACTGCGCACACAATCACATATTACACTGCACTAAAGACATAGCAACCCTACATGTAAATAGAAAATAAAGGTTAGGTATTATTCATTTTTAAAACTGCACTAACCCAGAAAAGGAGAATCTTTTCTTTTAGACACAGAGCCCTAAACAAATAGTACCATATTTCATACCGAATGCTATTATGAGCTCCATTTGGAGTAAACTACAGTAAAATGGACTCACACTGTGAGTAGATACAGAGTTATCTGTATCTGACACTGTTTATTAAACAGTTTTAAAAAAAATAAGTTTAAATTAATATATTCAATTAATAAAAATTTAAGTTTATTAAACCTCCTTAATTTTAAGAACAATGTTGGCTAAAATTAACACACGATCATGTTTTACATGTTTTAGATAATTGTGACAAGCAATGTATAAATTCTTCTTTGTTTACTTATTTTATTACAGATATGATATCTTAAGGAGGCATTTCCCCAATCATGGTACAAAGACGTTCCTAAGTTTTCCCTAAAGTGTGCCACAAAATAAATTATTAATACAGTAAATATTGCAATATAAAGATAGCTATTGCAACCATTTTTACATATAGCATTCATGTTTCTATTGTTCTCACTTGACTAACCTTTCACACTTCAGCCGTGAATGAGACCTAATCTTCATTATTATTGTATCATTATTATTTTGTTTGTATTCAGCCTTTATTCTGTCATTGCATGGCTTGCCCATCTACACCACTTTGATCCTACTGTACATTAAAGGGAAAGTTCAACCAAAAATCGAGAATTCTCTCATCATTTATTCACCCTCAAGTTGTTACAACCCTGTATAAATATAGTTGTTCTGCTGAACACAAAAGGAGATATATTCTGAAGTATATGGGTAACCAAACAGTTTTGGGGCACCATTGACTTCCATAGTATTGTAAAAAAAAAAAAAAAAAAAAAAAATGTCATACTGTGGAAGTCAATGGTGCCCCAAAACTGTTTGGTTACCCATATACTTCAGAATATATCTCCTTTTGTGTTCAGCAGAACAAATATATTTATACAGGGTTGTAACAACTTGAGGGTGAGTAAATAATGATAGAATTCTCGATTTTTGGGTGAACTATCCCTTTAACCCACTATTATCTGAAGTCTATCCAAAAAACAACAACAAAAAGCATACTCTTGGGACTTTATGTGAATTCTTAACAAATTAGTTTATGGAACATAATATCTCCTGGCATGACAAGTGCATTAAAGCTACAATTAGCATCAAGCTACATAACACACTTTAAAAGATTAATATTACAATTTTACTCAAAACTCACTTTAAACCATTTTTGAATGTTTGTATTAACTTCTGATCGTGATATAATGTGGATTTTAGTCATAAAATGATATTGAAATATGTAATGTTAGCCTTTTATATGACGCTATTTGCTATCCTACTTAGCATTTATAATGTGAACATCCCTTAATGATGTGAAAATACACCAAATCACACACAAACCATAAACTATCGTAACTGTGTGTTTATTAGCTTCTTGTTTCAGGTGTGGAAACGTTTCTTTGGGTTTGTTTTTCAAGGAGTTCGGAACGAGGAAGTGTTCAGTACAGCGTTATTCAGAAAGGCAGGAATTATGGTCACGTAAGATGATTGACAGCTCCAGATCGAATAAGTGCAATAACGGACACAAATCAGAAACAGGAGAGACGGAGAGCGCACAAATTCTTGAAAAAAAATTCTTCTTGCCTTAAAATATCTTAAATGTAGCATTTAGTATAATATGAATATGTACTATGAATATGCAAATGAGCCCCGCCTCCACTCACTCACTCACTCAGAGATCCACTCGTTGACGATCACACGTTGATCTGATTGGTTACAAGGGAGTTTGTGACGTCAGAAACACCAGCGATTTCAAACCGTGTTTTTGAGACTGTCTTTGGTTCACTGCAGTTTTAAGCAGAAAATACTCAGCAATGCTGTCGACTTATGAATTTACACATGGTTTGTCTTAAAGCATATTAAAAACACCACATAGACATATAAACAACATTAAAAGCTGGATTTTCACCACATGGGGACTTTAAAAAAACAATAATTCTGCAGTTTTTTACTTTTATTACTTTTTGATGTATTTTGAATTCATGTTTATAAAAAAAACATCATATCTTGACCGTTGCAGTGTCCAAAGTAATTTCGCATTCTGAAAGTCTAGTGTGACCGCAGCGTAAAGGGGTTAAACCACACGCTAATTCA
Source organism: Siphateles boraxobius (assembly GCF_051911475.1). NCBI lineage: Eukaryota > Metazoa > Chordata > Actinopteri > Cypriniformes > Leuciscidae > Siphateles > Siphateles boraxobius. Next base: position 914,993 of record NW_027509222.1, read on the forward strand.
CACGGCTCTTGGTTGATTGCGTTGTTTATTATGGAAATGATCCGGCTGCGTCTGTGTTTTTTAATTTGAACTTTCCACTCTCATTGGCACTTTTAAGTAAATGTTTAGTAAATCTGGCCAATTATTTACTTATGTGAGTATACGATATTCAGCCGAAATGTATATGAATTATAATCCGGTCGTGTGCAATGACCATGTGTTCTTCATAGAACAAATAAAGGGGACTCGGCTGAAACAGGAAGCAGTTTTCCGGTCATTCTGGGGATGCGCAGGTGGCAGAGGTGGCCAGTAATCAGTGGCATTTGAGTCTGTAGGGGTGTGATGTGATTACCTTATCTTCACACTCACTAACCCATCTAATTACACAACTCCAGTGAAAGGGCACACTTGCAAAAAAAGGTTAATTGCTTAATTTTCCTACCATATGTACACCCAGTACATAAGTCAAGTTTTTATTGAATACACACACTACTTTAAAACTGCTCTGACTTTTCTTCTCGATTTTATATGGAAACAGAAGCGGTGGTCCGAGTTTTCCAGTTGTACCACTGCACTTCATACAGAGGTCATGCTCTTCATGGAAGGACTTTGAATCCTCACAAAAAGGTCATCCGTGTCTGGATGCACATCTCATGCCAAATAGCGTCGCGCAGGGAGAGAAACATCCGTGGGGAAAGCAGAGACATTACACGGATCATTAACTCCTGATATAGGAGAGCGAGCGCTGACTGGCTTAATGATGCTTTGATAAGCTGTTTTCGGGAGGTAAACATAATCTGTTATCTTTTCAACACTTTTTTTTTTGTACTCTGAGCAATTTTTGCTTTGAAAAGAAACTGTCATTTGCTTGTTTGCAGAACAATCCACGACTGCAAATGTTCATGCAACTGTCTTTGTGCTGCTTCATGATGGAAATGTGCAATAATTAGACTCAGTTTTAGGACCAAAGCCCACCTATAGTATGTTTGCTGTCTTATAGAAATCAAGTAATTCAGGGAAAAGTTAAATTAAAATTAAAAAAATTAAAAAGTTATCTCATTTTCAACAGGTGTATACGCCCGCGTGTCCAAGAGAAAAGCACATCCCTATACAGACGCCAAATGTGCCCTCTAGCACTTTTATTGCAACTCCCATAGGTGCGTTTCCGTTACAGATTTGCGCAAAATTGCCGCGATTTTTTCTAAATGTCGACAAAAAAACGATTTTGAAATGACGGCGTTTCCATTAACCGATGTTATGCGACTAAAACTTAATTTTTTCCTCTCGCGATAAGTCATTCCAAAAATCATGTCAACGGACGTTAGTAGGTTTATGTATATCCCAGCCACCGTACTGCCCTTTATTATCAATCGAAGGAGACGTGTGTGTGTGTGTGTGTGTGTGTGTGTGTGTGTGTTTGTTATCCAGAATTAATGGATAACACACACTCATGGATAATAGGTTTAGAGTGCAATATTCCTGTAATTATTTTGTCTTTTATGAATTTAATAAAGAAATCTGTCTCGTATTCTGTCCAAACACACCGCGTCATCTACATCAGGTGACTGTAAATACGCAAGAACTGTTTCCATTGCAGTTTTGCAAAATATTTCTTTTTCGAATTGCCTGAAAAACCACCTCATGCGAGTGTAAAAACTTTTTTGCGATAAATGGGAGTTTTTGAGAAATTGACGTGTTTCCATTGGGCGTATTTTCAATTCGCAATTTCAATTTGCACAATTTGAAGGGTAATGGAAACGCGGCTCATAACTCGTCCAGTTTCTAAAAATATCCAGTTACACTTTATTTTGATGGTCCCCATTAGACATTCAACTGACTAAAGTAACCTTGCACCTACATGTCAACTAACTCTCATTAAAGTATTAGTAGACTGTAAGTAGTCTGTTGGGTTACGATTATGTGTTTGGGTTAGGAGAATAAGTTGACATGTAGTTGAAAAAGTTGGTCAAAAACATACAACTGACACCAACCACAACTTGTATACATAATCTTAATTTTTTTAGCTTAACTGTCATTGAATGGAAAGCACGGGATTGTGGGATATCAGAGGCAGCGAAGGTTACATATGCTGCCTTTAAAAATCGGTTGAAGTAATCATTTATTTTATCTACTTCAGTGTCACATGGTCCTTCAGAAATCATTCTAATATGATGATTTTATAGTCATTATATAGTTTCACGAGTTCACACTTACATCAATTAAACAGAGTAAAGATTATGCGTATTTGGCGTGCTGTCCGGGGGGAGGGCTCCGAGCTCGGAATTTTGCCCGAACCCAGAGTACTCCCCCCATTGTTGTAAGAGTATTAGGACTATAAGTGAGGAGATGGGGTGGTGGAGGGATGCTGTTAAACTGTCAATGAACGGAGGTTAGTTCCCTTACGAAGGGAACTCAACGATGCGTCCATCGACGCCATGGGAACGCCCCCAGCGTGACTGCGTCTGAAGCATCTATGTCAACTAGTCCAATGGAAAGAATGAGCGTCCCGGGCGGGTGACGTCATGACCAGGATATGATAAAAGCACATCCGGTGCAAACCGGCATTAGCTTCTGTTGCCTCAGCAAGCGATCTGTGTCAAACTGTCTGTTATATTTACTGTTGTCTGTCTGATATATATATATTTATGGAAACTAAACAATTGCACAACTCTGTGTTCTCCCTGCTCGCGCTATTTAACGAGTAGGGACACACACGAGCTTTGTGTGATGTGTTTGGGAGTAGAGCATGCGGTATCAGCCTCCGAGGGGGCTGATTGCCAACATTGTGAGAAGCTTTCGCTTCGCATGCCCCGCTCCCGCCTGTCACTTTTCGAGGAAAGTGGCCGGGCTCGCAATTCTCAGGGTGACAGGTCCCGCGTCTGCCGAGGCAGCGCGGAGAATGCATTCCTGTGGATCGCGAATAGGATCTCTTTACGGGGTTGGAGACGGGTCCGCGGATCTTATCTCCTCCCTTTCCACGAGGGATCCAGTGCTCTCTCGCCGGTCTCGGAAGCCCGCGCTGCGGTCTCTTCCGCCCGGGGAGAGAGAGAAATCAATGCTTCAGTGCTCTACCTCCGAGGAGGTAGATGTGCTGGGCATTGAAAGTGACACAATCATGGGGGAAGTGAATTTGCCATCTCTTTCCCCAGCGTATGAGAAATATATATAGCCTATATATATATATATATATATATATATATATATATATATATATATATATATATGATAGTTTATATATTATATATAAAATAAAGTGAATATATATAAAAAATATATATAAAAAATAATAAGCTGGTGGAAGTGTTTACTAAGGCTGTAGATAAATTAAATATTTATGGCCAGCAGAAATAAGGGGGCACTCGTCCTAAAAATAAAATAAATTAAACGAGTTTCCTTCCCTCTATTTTTCCACCTCCATCACGGGGCCTTCCATTTTTCCCGATCTGCACAGCGAGCGGTCTAGATCATGGAAAAAGCCTTACTCCTCTTGTCTTTTAGCCCCCACATTCATGTATATTCAGATATTTGGGGGTTAAGAGGGTATGGCTATACCCCGGGTAGAACAGACGCTTGTGAGCTATCTGTCTCCCGGTTCAGTATCGTACCTGAAGGCGTCGGCTTCTCTCACTAAACCATTAAAGAAAACTATTTTTTAATCTAGTGGGAAAAGCATATATGGCAGTGGGTCTAGCATGGGCCTGCTTGCACACCATAGCAGTGCTACAAGCATATCAGGCTGACCTGCTGCGGTATTTGGACAGAAGTGAGGGAGTTTGGCCCGATGGGGTTTGAGAACTCCGTCGGGCCACAGATTTATCTCTCAGGGATGGCAGCCCTTGTGGTCACTGAGAGACACCTCTGGCTCAATTTGATGGGAATCATAGAGAAAGATACAAGATAATCTCTCCCTCGCTATGTCCAACCCCCTGGGGCTGCTGGGCGTGAGCAGCTCCAGCCGTCTAGTTTCTCATACACAACACAGCAGCCAAAGCCTTCAAAGCAGAAGCCGGATCCGAGGACCGTTCTTCACGCTGAGAAGGCTGCGGCTCAAAAGAAAAAAAGGTCCTGATGTTCACGCATCAGGCCTGTGAGGACAGCCCCGACCGAAGTGGAGCGGTGTACACCTCATTTTACGGTGCCCGTTCCATTTCGGGGTCCTCACGAGACCGTTCTGCCAACCCTGCCACCCTCGGTGCTTCAGGGCTCAGCGGTCTCCAGCGAGTCGCTGATGCTATGCTGCGGCACAGCATCGGTTTCGCGCCCTCTGAGGGGGGCCTTAGAGCGGCCAGTTCAGGTAGTTCCTGCCATTATGTTTCAGGCTCCGGAATTGGCTGTCTCGATAACACCAGAGACCAGCCTCGAGAGGCTGGTTCCCTTAGTAAATTTTCTGGCAGCGTGGAAGCTTCTGCCGAATATTTCTCATTGGGTCCTGCAGATTGTAGAGAAAGGATACAGAATCCAGTTTGGTTCTCGTCCTCCTCGTTACAACGGGGTGCTGCCCACAGTGGTGCATCCCGAGCAGGCTCTGGTAATGGAGCAAGAGGTAAAGGCCCTGTTAGCAAAGGAAGCTATAGAGCAGGTGTACTCACCCGACATTGCGTCGGGTCTTTACAGTCGTTATCTCATTGTTCCAAAAAAGGATGGAGAGCTGCGTCACATACTAGATCTTCGTCTGTTGGAGTGTTTGGTGCTGGAACTCAATTCCAAAATGCTGACACTCAAACAGATCGTGACTCAAATCAGATCCGAGGACTGGTTTGTCACGATAGATCTAAAAGACGCATACTTCCATATCTCCATCCTCCCTCAGCACAGGGGGTTCCTGAGGTTTTCTTTGGGGCAAAGAACACCAGTATCAGGCACTTCCTTTCGGTCTAGCTCTATCACCCCGCACATTCACGAAGCGTGTAGACGCAGCTCTGGCCCCGCCAGGCTGCAGTGTATATGCATTCTGAATTGCATAGATGACTGGCTGATTCTAGCGGAATCAGAACAGTTAGCGGTTCGGCACCGAGGTGTCGTTCTCGCTCCTATGCAGATGTTGGGGTTGAGGCTCAATGCCAAGAAGAGTGTGCTTTCTCCAGTACAGAGAACCACTTTCCTTGGTGTGGTATGGGATTCAGTGACGATGCGGGCCACTCTGTCGCCCGTTCGTGTAGCTGCTATCCTAACAGCCACAAAAGAGCTGAGGCTAGGCCAGTCACGCACTGTAAAACAGTTAGAGAGACTGTTGGGTCTTGTGACAGCAGCGTCCAACGGGATAACTTTTGGCCTGCTGTACATGAGACCTTTACAGTGGTGGCTCAGGACCAGAGGGTTCTCCCCGAGGGGAAACCCACTTCGTATGATCAAGATCACGCGGCGGTGTCTCCGCACCTTGGTTATATGGAGGAAACACTGGTTCTTAACCCAGGGTCCGGTGTTGGGAGCTCTTTGCCATCGAGTTGTGATCTCGACAGATGCTTCCCTCACCGGCTGGGGAGCGGTATTGGAAGGCCGCTCAGCTCAGGGCTTGTGGAGGAGTCATCATCTCTCTTGGCACATGAATTGCCTAGAGATGATGGTCGTCTTCAATGCGTTGAGACATCTCCTCCCAGACCTGAGGGGCCATCATGTGTTGTTCTGGAACAGTGACTGTTAGGCCTCAGGGCAGCAGCGTCCAATGTGATACCCTTTGACCTGCTGTACGTGAGACCTTTACAGAGGTGGCTCAGGACCAGAGGGTTCTCCCTGAGGGGAAACCCACTCCTTACGATCAAGATCACGCGGCAGTATCCCCGCGCCTTGGTTATATGGAGGAAACTCTGGTTCTTGACCCACAGACAACACGTTGGTGGCCTCTTATTTTGGTCCCTCAAGAAATTACGCTGTCTGAGGGCAGTGTATATTCCAGGGGGGGCCAGAATATTGGAGCAGACACCCTGTCGAGGCAGGGGCTGAGGCCAGGGGACTCCACCCCGAGGCGGTGGAGCAAATATGGGAGTTTTACGGCCAGGCAGAAGTGGATTTGTTCTCGTCTCAGCATACGACGCACTGTCCACTCTGGTTATCCCTCACTCAACCAGTCCCCTCGGGGCTGGATGCTATGGTGCAGACGTGGCCGAGGCTACGTCTGTACGCATTTCCCTCCGTTGCTCTGCTCCCAGGAGTTCTGGAGTGAATCCGCCAGGATGGAATAAGCCTATTTAGTAGCACCACCCTGGCCGAGCTGAATTTGGTTTGCGGACCTAATTTTTCTCCTCGACGGACCTCCCTTGGAGGTCCCGATCAGGAGAGACCTTCTGTCTCAGGCAGGGGATGCAATATTGCACCCCCGGCAGGGGATTTGGGAACTGTGGGTTTGGCCTCTGAGGGGGCCCAACTCATAGAGAGTGGTCTCTCAACCGAGGTTGTTTAGACCATTCTAAGCTCCAGAGCTCCCGCTACGAGGAAACTATATTCACTATTTCGAGAGTTTTTCACTTCTTGGTGTTACCAGCGTCAGTGGGATCCGGTTAACTGTTCAGTAAACACAGTATTCGAGTTTCTGCAAGAACGCTTTGTATCAGGTCTATGTCCTTCCACGCTTAAGGTATAATATGTGTGGCGGCCATTGCGGCTTTCCACGCCCTGGTGGGTAGTACATTTTTGGGTCGAGACCCCCTGATCACTCGTTTCCTTCGTGGCACTTTGAGGCTGAGGCATGCAACTTGCACTAAGGTGCTGGCTTGGGACCTTGCAATAGTTCTAGAAGGCCTATCTGGGGCTCCCTTCGAGCCCTTAGATTTGGTCTCAGAGAAGTTCCTTTCTTTTAAGACTATTTTCTGCTAGCTATTTCGTCCCTATAAGAGTCAGACCTTCAGGCCCTTTCGGTCCCCACCTGCCTTGAGTGCACCGGGATGGCCAAGGCAATCTTACCCGAAACATGGATATGTTCCAAAGGTGCCTACCATTATTCCGAGGCCTATTGTGCTGCAGGTTTCTGTCCTCCCCCATTTTTCGGACCAGGAAAAGCTGAACCTCTTGTGCCAGTGCGAGCACTGGACACTTATGTTCATCGGACTTCTCTGTCGAGAAAATCCAACCTATTGAGCATATAGATAGTCGAGACTATTCTTCTTGCTTGTGAGTCTTCTGGCCAACCATTTGGTGGTCAGGGCTCATTCCACTAGGAGTATGGCTTCTAAGCGTATTATCTGGAGTTCTCTCCAAGACGTTTGTGATGCGGCGGGCTGGTCCTCACCGCTCACATTCATGAGGTTTTACAGCTTGGACCTGGATGCTGCCCCAGGTTCTCAGGTGCTTAGTGCTTAGTTACAACAGACTGACACTCAGGTACTTGGAATTCTGGCGCTTTGGGTATTCTCGTTCCCATGGCGTCGATGGACGCATCGTTGAGTTCCCTTCGTAAGGGAACGTCTCAGGTTACTATTGTAACCATAGTTCCCTGAGAACAGGGAACGAGACGATGCGTCACCCTGCCATACTTCCTGCATCCCTGTGATCGGCTTGCTTCGGCAATTTTCGAAGCTAATGCCGGTTTGCACCGGATGTGCTTTTATCATATCCTGGTCATGACGTCACCCGCCCGTGACGCTCATTCTTTCCATTGGACTAGTTGACATAGATGCTTCAGACGCAGTCACGCTGGGGGCGTTCCCATGGCGTCGATGGACGCATCGTCTCGTTCCCTGTTCTCAGGGAACTATGGTTACAATAGTAACCTGAGACGTTTGCTGTATATATACACAGCGATTAACTCATTGATTAAGCACCACTCTTGTCTAATTAGGTTTGATTATCTGAATGTGCTCCACGTGTGTTTAATTAGGTTTAATTATCTGAACGTGCTCCTCCCGAACTTTGTTAATAAAACATCATTTCACGAGTTCACACTTACATCAATTAAACAGAGTAAAGATTATGCGTATTTGGCGTGCTGTCCGGGGGGAGGGCTCCGAGCTCGGAATTTTGCCCGAACCCAGAGTACTCCCCCAAAAGGCAAAAAGAGCAAAGGACAGCCGCCAGACTAAAGACCCCCCAAAACGCAGAGAATTTGGCGGGCTGGCGTTTTGAGAATAAGCCTGGTTGCTTGACCAGGAGGGCCTGCTGGCTCACGAACGGGGAGCAGTCGTAATTTGGAACAGTTGGGAAGGCTCGCACAGATTCTCGACGGGAGCAGCTCACAGCGTCAGACAGGTGAGCTCTACCGGCCGATGAACAGCGTGATTTATGCCGCCTGACCAGGAGGGCCCATGTTGCTTCTGGCGGAAGCAACTCACTGCGCTAGGCGGACGGGCCCTATTGGCTGACGAATGAGGAGCAGCAAGATTTGGGAATGACGGGTGATCTCTGCCGACCGATGGGCGGGGAGCAGCGAGATCTAAGATGGCCGACCGATAGGGCCCATGTAGATTCCGACGGGAGCAGCTCACAGCGTCGGACTGGTGGGCTCTACCGGCCGACGGCGGAGTGACAAATTTTGGAAGCCCGGCCGGGAGATTTCTTGCTGTGTCTGCTGGGAAATCAATACCTGCTGGATGGGAAAGAGGAAACATAGATGAATGATACGTCTGCTGGGAGACCAAAGCTTGCTGGACGGAGAAGGAAAAACAGATGCATGCTATGTCTGCTAGGAGACCAATGCTCGCTGGACAGAGGAAGAGGAAACCTAGATGCATGCCACGTTCGCTGGGAGACCAATGCTCGCTGGACAGAGAAAGAGGAAACATAGATGCATGCAACGTCCGCTGGGAGACCAATGCTCGCTGGACAGAGAAAGAGAAAACATAGATGCATGCGACGTCCGCTGGGAGACCAATGCTCGCTGGACAGAGAAAGAGGAAACATAGATGCATGCGACGTCCGCTGGGAGACCAATGCTCGCTGGACAGAGAAAGAGGAAACATAGATGCATGCAACGTCCGCTGGGAGACCAATGCTCGCTGGACAGAGAAAGAGGAAACATAGATGCATGCAACGTCCGCTGGGAGACCAATGCTCGCTGGACAGAGAAAGAGGAAACATAGATGCATGCGACGTCCGCTGGGAGACCAATGCTCGCTGGACAGAGAAAGAGGAAACATAGATGCATGCAACGTCCGCTGGGAGACCAATGCTCGCTGGACAGAGAAAGAGGAAACATAGATGCATGCAACGTCCGCTGGGAGACCAATGCTCGCTGGACAGAGAAAGAGGAAACATAGATGCATGCGACGTCCGCTGGGAGACCAATGCTCGCTGGACGGAGAAAGAGGAAACATAGATGCATGCAACGTCCGCTGGGAGACCAATGCTCGCTGGACAGAGAAAGAGGCATCACGTAGGGGTTTTAACATGAATATTAATTCTGAATAGTGAGGTACTGGAGAGGAGACATCACTGCTGCGGCAGTGGAGAAAATAGCCAGAGAAACAGAGCTCATGCGGGAGCAGAGACATCACTGCAGCGGCAGTGGAGAAAATAGCCAGAGAAACAGAGCTCCTGCGGGAGCAGAGGAGACATCACTGCTGCGGCAGTGGAGAAAATAGCCAGAGAAACAGAGCTCCTGCGGGAGCAGAGGAGACATCACTGCTGCGGCAGTGGAGAAAATAGCCAGAGAAACAGAGCTCCTGCGGGATCAGAGGAGACATCACTGCTGCGGAAGTGGAGAAAATAGCCAGGGAAACGGAGCTCCTGCGGGATCAGAGGAGACATCACTGCTGCGGCAGTGGAGAAAATAGCCAGGGAAACGGAGCTCCTGCGGGAGCAGAGGAGACATCACTGCTGCGGCAGTGGAGAAATTAGCCAGAGAGACAGAGCTCCTGCGGGAGCAGAGACATCACTGCTGCGGCAGTGGAGAAAATAGCCAGGGAAACGGAGCTCCTGCGGGAGCAGAGGAGACATCACTGCTGCGGCAGTGGAGAAAATAGCCAGAGAAACAGAGCTCCTGTGGGAACAGATGAGACGTCACTACTGTGGCAGTGGAGAAACTTACCTGGAGAAAAAAGAGCTCCTGCGGGAGCAGAGACATCACTGCTGCGGCAGTGGAGAAAATAGCCAGAGAAACAGAGCTCCTGCGGGAGCAGAGGAGACATCACTGCTGCGGCAGTGGAGAAAATAGCCAGAGAAACAGAGCTCCTGTGGGAACAGATGAGACGTCACTACTGTGGCAGTGGAGAAACTTACCTGGAGAAAAAAGAGCTCCTGCGGGAGCAGAGGAGACATCACTGCTGCGGCAGTGGAGAAAATAGCCAGAGAAACAGAGCTCCTGCGGGAGCAGAGGAGACATCACTGCTGCGGCAGTGGAGAAAATCGCCAGAGAAACAAAGCTCCTGCGGGAGCAGAGGAGACATCACTGCAGCGGCAGTGGAGAAAATAGCCAGAGAAACAGAGCTCCTGCGGGAGCAGAGGAGACATCACTGCTGCGGCAGTGGAGAAAATAGCCAGAGAAACAGAGCTCCTGCGGGAGCAGAGGAGACATCACTGCAGCGGCAGTGGAGAAAATAGCCAGAGAAACAGAGCTCCTGCGGGAGCAGAGGAGACATCACTGCTGCGGCAGTGGAGAAAATAGCCAGAGAAACAGAGCTCCTGCGGGAGCAGAGGAGACATCACTGCTGCGGCAGTGGAGAAAATAGCCAGAGAAACAGAGCTCCTGCGGGAGCAGAGGAGACATCACTGCAGCGGCAGTGGAGAAAATAGCCAGAGAAACAGATCAGATTATTTTATTTAATGCCATGTCGGCATTCAGAGCTATTTTCATGGCAAAAATTCAATCACAAAAATACAAATATCATATAAATACAATAAAAACAAAGCAAATATAAACAAGTCATATTATATAATATATATATATTTAAATTAACATGATAAAAAATCCAAAACCTTTTCAGGCATAATCTCATTAAATATGTCCTTCAATGAAGAAACTTCATAAAAGAGCATTCTGCTTGCATGAAGGGCAGAACAATCTAATAAAACATGTTTGACAGATAAGGGAATTTTACAAAACATACACAAAGATGGGTCTACAACTTTAAGCAAAAAGCATGGGTCAAACTTGTGTCCAGAGAAACAGAGCTCCTGCGGGAGCAGAAAACTTACCTGGAGAAATGAGCTCCTGCGGGAGCAGAGAAGACATCACTGCTGCGGCAGTGGAGAAATTTACCTGGACAAATTGAGTTCCTCTGGTGTGAGGCTGAGCAAAGGGAGGAGTAGGTTGGGGCCTGGTGGGCCGATGCTCGTCTTCTTGCGCGTTAATCAAAAACGCGAAGAGGTGGTGAGAGATTAAATCCTTGCAGGATTATGCGCATCTGAAGTTTAAGTGGCCGAGCAAAGATAGCAGTTCGCGTTTTAGAACAGTGGGAAGGTGGACGAGATCAAAAATATCCTATCGATTTTTTCTTGTGCAGTGAGGCCTGGAAAACAACTGTATCCAAGTTAATGCCCAGAATTCAAATGGACGAGGCTGAACCCATGGTTTTAACCTGTGCAATTGGAATCCCGAGCTCAGCAGAAACTGTGCGGGGCTGAGAGATCGATTATTAAACGTACGAAAATGTTCTTATTTTCTCCGTTTATTTTGATAATTTCTATGGGTCATATTCCCTGCCGATTTGTTCGTTCGTTCGCTACTTCAAAAAAATAAATAAATAAAATAAAAATGCATTTATGCTATAACTTTAAGTTTCTAAGCAATTTTTGTAAATAAATTGCAGGACAGTGTTAACGAAAGGTTCTTAATGATTCGGTGTGCAATCTGCACGTAATGTGCGACCTATTGTTTACGTGTGAGTTTACCAAAAGGAAGCATCGCGTTAATGAACGGCAAATCATTTGTACGGAAACTATTTAAAACGCGTGTTCCCCCGATCAAAATTAGTATCCAGATAGCATAACTTGCTCGTGATTCAACAACTGAAGTGATACGAAGTTCAATTAGGGACAGAAAACGAAAAGGTTTTGAGCCAAGCACTCACAGAGTTGACCCGGCAGATGTTGAGTGTGGACTGACCGGGACTGAATCTGCAGCGCGGCTTACTTAGGGCCTGCTGCGGCGGCCTGACGCTGGAGGAAGACCCGTTCCTTCGAATTAAGAGGGCGGCATTGCCTTATGACCATTTCTCTATGGCAGGAATTATTGAATGGGACAGTTTAAAGACAGTTTTGAAGTAGATTGCTGATGTTTCGCCCGCGGTGGCGAGGACCCATTTGTTTGGCCTGACGCCCACGAGATAATACCAGAGGATTGTGGCAAAGATTCCTAATCCTGAAGGACGAAAGATTCTTCATCAAACGGGAAGCGCTCGATTCGGACATGTTAGGAAGGTACTGCGGGGCCAAATGCTGTTAAACTGTCAATGAACGGAGGTTAGTTTGCTGTATATATACACAGCGATTAACTCATTGATTAAGCACCACTCTTGTCTAATTAGGTTTGATTATCTGAATGTGCTCCACGTGTGTTTAATTAGGTTTAATTATCTGAACGTGCTCCTCCCGAACTTTGTTAATAAAACATCATTTAAAAAAATATTTTTTAGAATAATTTCTAACAATATAAATATTTACTTTAACTTTTTGATAACACTTTATTTTGATGGTCCCTTTCGAACATTCTGTTGACTATAAGTAACTTTGTCAACTAACTCATTAGAGTATTAGTAGACTTCTGAAGTGAAGTGTTTGTGTAAGAAAAATATCCATATTTTAAACTTTATAAAGTAAAATAACTAGCTTCCTGCCAAATGAACATACGGATTGCGCGTAGGCCTAAAGGAGCCACTTATTCGAGTAATGCGACGTACTGCTGATATTTATGCTACTTCTGCAGTCATGAATTGCGCAAGTAGCAGTTTAGGCGTAAGTAGACTGCGGATGTTCGTATGGCCTGAAGCTAGAATTTTACTTTGTAACGCGTACAATAGGAATATTTTCCTTACACAAACGCATCGCTTCACTTCAGAAGGCCTTTATTAACCCCCCGGAGCAGTGTGGAGCCCTTTTATGATGATAGATGCACTTTTATGATGGATAGATGCACTTTTATGATGGATAGATGCACTTTTATGATGGATAGATGCACTTTTATGATGGACAGATGCACTTTTATGATGGATAGATGCACTTTTATGATGGACAGATGCACTTTTATGATGGATAGATGCACTTTTATGAAGGATAGAAGCACTTTTATAATGGATAGATGCACTTTTAAATGCACTTTTATCATGGATATATGCACTTTTATGATGGATAGATGCACTTTTATGATGGATTGATGCACTTTTATGACGGATAGATGCACTTTTATGATGGATAGATGCACTTTTATGATGGATAGATGCACTTTTATGATGGATAGATACACTTTTATCATGGATATATACACTTTATTGATGGATAGATGCACTTTTATGATGGATAGATAACTTTATTGATGGATAGATAACTTTTATGATGTATAGATGCACTTTAATGATGGATAGATGCACTTTAATGATGGATAGATGCATTTTAATGATGGATAGATGCACTTTAATGATGGATTGATGCACTTTAATGATGGATAGATGCACTTTTATGATGGATAGATGCACTTTTATGATGGATAGATACACTTTTATGAAGGATAGAAGCACTTTTATGATGGATAGATGCACTTTTAAATGCACTTTTATCATGGATATATGCACTTTTATGATGGATAGATGCACTTTTATGATGGATAGATGCACTTTTATGATGGATAGATGCACTTAAATGATGGATATATGCACTTTTATGATGAATAGATAACTTTATTGATGGATAGATACACTTTTATGATGGATAGATGCACTTTTATGAGGATAGATGCACTTTTATGATGGAGAGATGCACTTTTATGATGGAGAGATGCACTTTTATGATGGATAGATAACTTTATTGATGGATAGATGCACTTTTATGATGGATAGATAACTTTATTGATGGATAGATACACTTTTATAATGGATAGATGCACTTTTATGAGGATAGATGCACTTTTATGATGGATTGATGCACTTTTATGATGGAGAGATGCACTTTTATGATGGATAGATGCACTTTTATGATGGATAGATAACTTTATTGATGGATAGATGCACTTTTATGATGGATAGATAACTTTATTGATGGATAGATGCACTTTTACGATGGATAGATAACTTTATTGATGGATAGATACACTTTTATGATGGATAGATGCACTTTTATGATGGAGAGATGCACTTTTATGATGGATAGATGCACTTTTATGATGGATAGATAACTTTATTGATGGATATATACACTTTTATGAGGATAGATGCACTTTTATGATGGATAGATAACTTTTATGATGGAGAGATGCACTTTTATGATGGATAGATGCACTTTTATGATGGATAGATAACTTTTATGATGGATAGATGCACTTTTATCATGGATATATACACTTTAATGATGGATATATGCACTTTTATGATGGATAGATGCACTTTTATGATGGATAGATAACTTTATTGATGGATAGATACACTTTTATGATGGATAGATGCACTTTTATGATGGATAGACAACTTTATTGATGGATATATACACTTTTATGAGGATAGATGCACTTTTATGATGGATAGATAACTTTTATGATGGAGAGATGCACTTTTATGATGGATAGATGCACTTTTATGATGGATAGATAACTTTTATGATGGATAGATGCACTTTTATCATGGATATATACACTTTAATGATGGATATATGCACTTTTATGATGGATAGATAACTTTATTGATGGATAGATACACTTATATGATGGATAGATGCACTTTTATGATGGATAGATAACTTTTATGATGGAGAGATGCACTTTTATGATGGATAGATAACTTTTATGACGGATAGATAACTTTTATGATGGATAGATACACTTTTATCATGGATATATACACTTTAATGATGGATATATGCACTTTTATGATGGATAGATAACTTTATTGATGGATAGATGCACTTTTATGATGGATAGATAACTTTATTGATGGATAGATACACTTTTATGATGGATAGATGCGTTTTTATGTTGGATAGATGCGCTTTTATGATGGATAGATGCACTTTTATGATGGAGAGATGCACTTTTATGATGGATAGATGCACTTTTATGATGGAGAGATGCACTTTTATGATGGATAGATGCACTTTTATGATGGAGAGATGCACTTTTATGATGGATAGATAACTTTATTGATGGATAGATGCACTTTTATGATGGATAGATAACTTTATTGATGGATAGATACACTTTTATGAGGATAGATGCACTTTTATGATGGATAGATGCACTTTTATGATGGAGAGATGCACTTTTATGATGGACAGATAGCTTTATTGATGGATAGATACACTTTTATGATGGATAGATGCACTTTTATGAGGATAGATGCACTTTTATGATGGATAGATAATTTTTATGATGGATAGATGCACTTTTATGACAGATAGATAACTTTTATGATGGATAGATACTATTATGATGGATAGATACTTTTATGATGGATAGATGCACTTTTATGATGGATAGATAACTTTTATGATGGATAGATGCATTTTTATGATGGATAGATACTTTTATGATGGATAGATGCACTTTTATGATGGATAGATACTTTTACGATGGATAGATACTTTTATGATGGATAGATAACTTTATTGATGGATAGATGCATTTTTATGATGATAGATGCACTTTTATCATGGATATATACACTTTTATGATGGATAGATGCACTTTTATGATGGATAGATGCACTTTTATGATGGACAGATGCACTTTTATGGACTTCAAAACAGAAACCAGCATTCACTGCCATTGCCAAGCTTGGAAGAGACAGGACACTTTTTAATATAACTCTGATTGTATTCATCTGAAAGAAGAATGCCATATACACCTAGGGTGACCTGAGGGTGAGTAAATCTTGGGCTAATTTTTGGGGTGAACTATCCCTTTAATGAGAAGGAACCGCAGAAAGATGTTATACGAACATGTTGTTTGCCAAGCCACTTTATTTTTAATTTGCAGCACCTGTGTTGTTAGTATATCACCTGCATTATCATCAGCTCTGCTTGTATGTGACCCAAATGAATTTACATTGTGATTGGTAGATTGTGTTGGTCATTATGGAAATGAGCTACTGCGTCACTGTTCTTTTATTTGCGCATGATCAGTAGATCAACCGCAGAAACTTACAGTCCCATTGGCACTTTAATGAGATTGCGCTTTCATGCTAATCTGCCCTGTTTAGTAAATCTGGCCCATCATGTCATGATGACAACATTATTCCCCATTACATAATTTCATCACAATAAAATTTCCATGCCCTTTGCATCAGTGCAGTGATGCCAAAGCTTTCTCACTGAAATCAATGGGTTACTGGCCGTGTCGCAATAAAGATACTAGAGGGCACTTTTGGCATCAGCACAGTGATGTGCATTTCTATTGGACTTGGGAGTGAGATCGGATAACTATTTTGAAGCTTGAAAACTTCAGTCTCTATTCAACTGCATGGAAAAGAGTCAATCTTCTCCTTTTGCGTTCAAATTACACCTCCTCAGCCTCGCAGGCCTACATTATGTGATGATACATTACAGTATTTACCATAATCTTTGTTTTACCAGCTATTTAGCTGTAGCATTTGCATTACTGTTTTGATTATTTCTTCTTTGACCTGTTAGCTGCTGTCCTTTATAATCTTCACTTGTGAATAAAAGCCGTTGTAGAAGGAGGGATCTTAGCCATATCTACAGACCAGGGGCCTGATGTGTAAACATTGAACACACTCATATCAGGATTTATAAATAAAACTGTAAGATTTAGAGATTTTATCTTAAAATGTTCTGCCAGTGTTACACTGATGTCAGACAATTTATAAGTTTATTATGTTAAGTTTATAAGTTTATGCACTGAAGTCAGACAATTTATACAATTTATCACACTGCAAAATAAGTATCTGTAAACATATTGAAATATTATAAAAATATATGTTACTTCATAGGCAGATCTGCATAAATGGTTTGTTTAAAACAATTACAAATATTTACAAGTGGTATAAATGATGTTCAGCTCCACCCATTACACCCAGAAAGGCAGAGATAGAGATATTCAGGTTTTGACTCACCTTTTAAAGGGAAAGTTCACCCAAAAATGAAAACTCTGTCAGTAATTACTCTCCCTCATGTTGTTCAACCCCGTAAGACCTTCGTTCATCTTCGGAACACAAATTAAGATATGTTTGATGAAATCTGAGAGCTAGATCACTCCTCCATATTAGTCCATAGGCTTCTTCAGGGATTGAAACTTGCCAGCCCCGAAAAGTCATTAAAGACATCGTTAAAATTGTCCAAGTGTCTACAGTGGCTCAATCTTAAGTTTATCAAACGACGAGAATACTTTTTGTACGCAGTGATCCAGCTCTCAGATTTCATCAAAAATATCTTAATTCATGTTCCGAAGATGAACGAATGTCTTACGGGGTTGGAACAACATGAGGGTGAGTAACTACTGACAGAATCTTCATTTTTGGGTGAACTATCCCTTTAAGCCAGTTTAATGTAATTTAAGTTGAAATGACTTAAACATCCAACTTGATTGTACTTAAAAATTTAAGGTAGGCTTTTTTGTTTACAGTGTACGCACAATCGTCTGCTGATTAGATTTTATAAAGGGAAATTTGCACAGGTTCTGATAAGGGCAAATCTGAAAATATTCATGCTTCCTTTTATGTATAGGCTACGCACAATTTTAAAATTGAAATCTACGCAAAGTTTTAGACACGAGACCTCAGAAGATCACAGAGACGTGAGAGGGACTCAGGAAGAAATGCCAGACAGGAAGAAATGCCCCTGAACACCTGAACTATATATTACTAAATACTTTTGAAAGTCATCGGTTCTCACTCTCATTTTCTTTAGAATATGTGATGTAGATTTCCTTTAGTTTTCCATGAAATTGCACAAGGGTAAATCCACCAAACTGAACTTCGCTCAATAAAGCAGCTGAATCAGTTTCCTATATTGCTCTTCCACATGCAATACAACTCAGCTTCACACATGGCTGGCCTTTAGTGAATCAATTCAGCATTTCAGCTTAGTCACATGAGATGAATGTCTTTCTGTTCATTTCACCAACATTACAGTCTTCTGACTCCAAGACAACTTAATTCATGAACTCCATAAGGCTTTGATCTGTTATATGATCCCAAATAGGATCTAAGAATATCTGCATTTAGATGTATTGTGGGTCATTTACAGACAATAATTGTGAATGGGCTGCATACGTCTATATTTAAAGGACATTTTGCAAACACCAAATTTGCTTTGCTGATAACGATTAGCCATGCAGCTCCATGGAGCCTCATGTATAACACTTTGCATAGATCTGTGTTGATACAGTAGTGGGTTGATTTGTATTAATTGTGTGCAGTATAAGTAATTGAATGGAATATCCCAGGTACAGCTGGCTGTTTAAGACACCATATTCCCTGAACTCACAAATGTAGCTATATGTACAGTACATGTTTCTTATTGAATTACAGATTTACTCTAAAGATGTTGCAGTGAGGTTGCAATGAAGTGCAATTTCTTTCACACATTTGCAATAATGCAGGGATGCAATTTCATTAAAACTGTCTTTAAAAGCCAGAGATTTAGGCTGAAAGATAAACAAATTTAACAGATCAGATAAAAGAAACGTCTACATGTAAAAGCAGTGTAAACATGAATTGATCCAGGTTAAATCGTATTTAATGCAAACACTGATAGTTTTTTTTCTTGTTTTCAAAACGAAGCGTGTGTTCAAAATATTAAAATTAAAATAATTTATTTACTATTACAGTGAGATTAAGAACAAAATTATATTCCATGTGTTTTGGTGCATCACTTATTTTGGCAGATGCACTCAAACATATTTTTTAGAATCACCATAAATCTGTTCAATATGAAAACAATAAAATATATTCAGTTAAAAAGTATGAGCATGGTTAAAATATGACTTGCTGTGGAACAAACAATATACAATTAGTTAAACAAATTGGATTTATTGATGATAAATATATACACCTG
The DNA here is from genome assembly GCF_051911475.1 of Siphateles boraxobius. NCBI lineage: Eukaryota > Metazoa > Chordata > Actinopteri > Cypriniformes > Leuciscidae > Siphateles > Siphateles boraxobius. The sequence goes on from NW_027509222.1 coordinate 934,052, forward strand.
ATAATTAATATTAGTACTATTTTATGCATCACATTACATTTATTTGTTAAAACTGTGTAATCCAAGTTGGTGAAAATTTTATATGCAATTCAAATACATAAATCTTAAAATTTATATATATATATATATATATATATATATATATATATATATTAATTTTAAGATTTATGTATTTGAATTGGATATCAAATTTTCACTATATTGTTTGTTCCACAGCAAGTCACCATGTTTAACCATGTTCATACTTTTTAACTGAATATATTTTATTGTTTTCATATTGAACAGATTTATGGTGATTCTAAAAAATATGTTTGAGTGCATCTGCCAAAATAAGTGATGCACCAAAACCCTGCTTTAAGCTCCAAAAGCTTTTTTTTTTTGTAGAACGCATTTATCCAAAACCAAACCCATGCATGATTCTCCACTAGTTGAGCAACAGGAACTCCACAGGAACACAAATTACATTAATACACATTTTTTTCATTACATCAGCAATATAACAATATGTGGGTGCAAAAATATGTATAAAGGTGTTTTTTTTTATATACACAAACCTTTAGTTTGTGTCTACAAATATTATTATGCATGCACAAAAAATATGCATGTGCATATTGTCATGTGCTCTTGAAGCGCAATCCCTATAAGAAAAAAAAAAAGCCCTGAAATAACTACAGAAGGGTCAGACATTTTTACCATGATGATAAAATGACAAGTCTATCAATCTTCCTTATCCAGGGAAAAGTGGACTTTCGGTACAGCAATCAATAACGTCACAATTAGTCGAATCACAGAATCATGCACAGCTGGACTGGAGCTCCACTTGGCCTGCATCGTGCCAGATGCCAGTCCTGACATTAGCCGGCTCCTCCTGGGACACGCTGACATTTCTTCAAGCTCACAGAGGCGACGTGTGTGTGTGATGGTGAGTGTGTGTGGGAAGCTCACCTTGACTTAGTGACCTGGAACTGCATCCAAGCCATGGGACTCCCAGAGGAACCTGAGAGAGCCACGTGAAGGGCTGAAGTCTAGATGTCTGTCAACACTCATCAGTGTAGCACTGAGCTAATGACAAGCAAAGAGGCTCTGTGACCCGGGATGCTTCGGGGAAACTGGGATGCACGCGTGACCGGAGGTTGGCCGATGTCTGCTTTGACCGCCAGAAAGAGCAGATTGCTAAGACTGACTTTAGCATGTAGATGGTCGATGTGAAATTTCAAGCTGTTTTCGGTAGCGCACAGCACTGTGGCATCTTGTAATTGATATAAAACTATTGTAAACCACAGTTAAAATCCTCTATAACTATTGTGTATGCAATATTTATGACCTTGTATTAATTGAGAAAATTGCAAAGGAAATTGTGATATACACTTATAGAAATCATGTTACTGTACAAAAATCAATATTTTTTTAGATGATTCAATGGTTTTTGACTTGAATAAAACCAGTTAATTAGATGTTACCATTTTTTTTTCAGTTTAACAGCGTATTTCAGTCTATTTCAGTTTTATTTGAATTAACAAAAAGTTTTATATAGTTTTAGTGTAACATTGATCCACTGGAGGCAAGTTTGCAGTACCCAAATACAGTTTAATGTTATTCAAAACAAGAATGTTAAATACAGACTACTAATGACTAAACGAGACACACCTGTGAACATGATTTAGACAAATAACCAATAGGTGTGTTCGACATCGGCTGCGGCTGGATGTAACCGATCGGCGAGAGTTGCCGCGTGCAGGCGGGGAGGAGCAGCAAACAGAGACTTGAAGCCGGACACTTTCTGGTTCCCGTAGTGTGACCGTTCATGTGGTGTTTGCATACTTTACCAAAGCTGAAGTGAAATAAATGCAATATTTGCAAAATACACAGATGATTCAGAGGCATTTCCATTCAATACTTTATGTACTGCTTTATACAGCGTCTGTTTGAACAAGAATAAAGTTACTACTATCAATGAAGTGGAATCAACGTTTTTTAATCAGTTTTATTTTGATAAACATGACCCAATATAACATTGTGACTGCATGAAAATAGTTATAAAAAATGATTTGTGAGCTTTCGTGGAACTAAAGGTGTGAGAATAAACACGAAACACATGTGATCGTTGTCATGCGGTGAATGCGGCCAATCATGGAACAGTTGTGTCGTCATAAGAGCTCATGCAGCTGCTCTTGAGAATCTGCGCTGGCTGAGTCCTGCGCCTGCTCTCGAATCGCTCTCGCGCTACTTTAATGGCATACGTCACAGTCATGTGGCGTCGGCGCTACATCAAGTAGGACAAAATTTCTAACCGGCATGCACTGCTTCAAGTCAGGCACCGATCGGTCTGCGCAGAGCTGCATGAAGTCGAACAAGCCTACAGACTACTAAACACAAAAGACTAGAGAAGCACATGGCAGGATCACATGAGGGCAAGGGAATCACATGACAAGACATGAAACATGAACCAAAACAAGACATGACATTTAGATTTAGTTAACAATAACAGCTCTGCTACATCAATCTTAAATGGCTCCAATGGTAGGAAAATCTGCTATTCTATGAAAGGGTCATGAAACTCAACACTGCTTCAGTTGCTGACGCTATTGGGGATGTTAACACCCACTATGCTATGCTGACCAATGCCTCCCTGTGGGCTGTGAAAGTTTTCACCAAGCACAATCTTGTCAGGCTAAGAACCGAAGAACTCGATGGTGCTTGGCCCAGCATATAAGGATCAGCAACCAAATAGGATGCATCTTGTGTCACCACAGCCTTGCTCTATAGAAAGCCCAGTTGCCTAACTAGGCAATAGATGAAGTATGGAGTCTCTTACAGCAACTCTGCATATTATCATAACGCCCACTAACAACTCGGCTTCTATGTTTTGTCCAGTCTTAATAAAGAGAATGGATCAATAACTGCTATGCAGACCATTTCACCCTGTCAAAAGCCCTGCTCTGACTTTTAACTAGCCTGGGAATGGGCACGAACCCATTCACAAAGGTGCATAGCTCTGCTTTATTAACCCAATCAGATATATTGGTGAGGGCAACTTGAAAGGGTCCCTTTCAACTCTCATCTGCCTACATATAAAAATGAGTTTTCTAACCAACCCTTGCAATGGGAGCCTATAACCCTGCTTTAAGCTCCAATTCAAAACACTGGAGAGGGTGACAAGTGAGAGAGTTGACGTAGACCATATTGGACTTCACCTGTTAATCTCTATACTCATAGGGATACCTGCCATGGAGCACAACTCTGTCCATGAACTGGGAAGAGTGACAGATTTTTATGTCAAGCTTAACCTTACAGATATTCATAAGGAGCATAGCCCTTCTTTAATACCCAATCTGAAAGATTGGGGAGGGTGACAGATGAGAGAAGAGGGGAGTGTATCACCCAGCTTTAATGGCCCAATCTGATCATTTGGGAGGGCGATGGGTGAGATAAAAAACAGTTTTGAATGACAAAAACGAATATCTTCCGAAATTACGTCCCTGAGGTTAGATTTCGGGCTCCTCCTGACGCTGCGTCTCTGCCCTATACTCGCACGCCTTCTGACCGTCCATCCAGAAACTCATCCCTGAAGAAGGATCTGAGGAACCAGGAGGAGCCTGGACCTGACGAGGTATGAACTGCCAAAAAGTCCAGAGAGTGGGTGTGGGGCATCAAGGAGAATAGTCTTATCACACTGCATGATGCCCGACAGATTTAGCCACATATGCCACCATCACAGCGATAGAGTGGCCGATAAAGCAGGCCACATACTTAGTGGCATGGAGGGCTAACTCTATGGCCGTCCACAGTTCTGTTCTCGGGGGACAATCCCTCACCCTAGTCCAGATCTTTGAGGAGCTTGGCTTGGTAGGCTTGCAACACCGTCAGAAGCAAGAGAAACCCCTTTGAGCGCCTCCGCCAGCTCCTTCTGCAATCCCCATGATCGCAGCCACTGCACCAGCTCAGCAGACAGGGAGCTGGAACCATGAGGCACAGAAGCTTGGCTCCCATCTCTCATGAAGAGAGCCACTGGTCGTAATGAGTGCATACAGCCCTATAAGGGCTGAACGAGCGTGCTACACTCCTAAACAGACAACACATAAATCGTGTCCATCGCCAGGCGTTAAAAAGCGGAGGTATGGTGATGCACACTTTCTGAACTGCAATGTTTTTTTTTTTGCTTTTTATGTCACTCACACACATTGCTTTCTTTCACCAGCACACAAACAAGTGGCTTCCTGAAGACAATAAAGCTGATGGCATGTAATCCAGGTGCTCTTCTATATGCACAGTTGCTCCATGTGACTTCATAGGACTGCTAATAGGATTGGTGTGATTTCACACGTGCATCAGACACTTAGTTCCTCCATAGCCTCAGCAAATGACGCACCGTTGAGTTCCCTCGAAAGGGAGTCCTAGGTTGGTAACTACCCAACTACCCAATTACACAGCTAACACATGCTTATCATAAACCTGTCTGAGAAACAGAAATATAGAAAATAATATTATGGAAACAAGACCAAAATTACAAAATCTAACCCAGAAAACACATCCTAGACTAAACATACGCTAAAGGACAAAACATTGAACTTCCAATATTCTCTGAAGTTATTAATTGCTCTAAAAGTCCTCCGAGATCTCTACGTACATATTCCACAGTTTTTAATTTGTTAAATGAATTTCTTCCAAAATTGCACATAATGAGAAATCGAGAAATGGTTTCCAAATGAATGTTACACACCAACATGTTTCCCCAAATAGCAAACCCAAATTGTACAGCATGGTTTTTCATGGGCTTTTGGAAGTTACTGTTAAGACAACCCATTATTTTCTCAAAAAAAACAACGGAATTGACTCAAGATACTTATCCACATGATAAAGGAGGTGTTGAATGTGCCAAAAATATCAATAACTCATTTTCTACCAAAAACGAAGTTGCGGTCTTTTGCCTTTGCACGGCTGTTTACAGGTCCGTTTACAATATTTCTGGTTTCAGTAAAAAATAAATACAAAAAATATGGTGATAACTCAAATGAGAAAAACCATCACATACTGAAAAACAAAGATTCTATTATAACTGCCCTTAAAGCTTGAGAGAAAATCTCATCTCCCCATCTCTTCTAAAAACATGCTGATGCTAATCGCTTCTTTACGATGACAGGTATACTGACCATCAATAAACTATAAAAGTCAGGCAGCCAAGCACATTAGCAGGATTCAGATACTGGGATGGGAAAACACTCTTCCTTCAGACGTATAGAGCCTCATCACCTCACAGAGGTACTACACACACCGCCTTAATAGATACTAACATGTTCCTCTGTCCACTGTAATTTATTTTCTAATCCCTAAAGGAACATGGGGTAATAACATCTTTATAATATTGTGCTTTACGCTTGGGGATGTTCTTTTTTGTCTGACAAATGGTGTTTATGCTGTATGTCTGGTGATAAGTCAAGCAGATGCATTACTAGCAGCTGTGAAACAACACTGTTTAGAAGAACTCTTGGATTTTGTGATCATTTATGCAGTTGCGTTATAGCAGTAAAAACTAAATCATTGGCTCCATAAGAGATTTTGGAAACACTTTAAAAAATAAGGTCCCAAATAAAATGAACTAACACGGAGCTATTCCTTTCTTACAGTATTTATTCATCTTTGTCAACGTTAGTTAATACAAACACAACTGTTCATTGTTAGTTAATGTTAGCTCTGGTCCAATTAATATGACCTGAGGTCATATTTAGGTTTGTAATTATTGAATATTTTTGTGTTTTGTTATGAATTTATAATTTTTGGGGATTGAATTTGTAACATTGTGTGATGTCTTGTAGTATGTATATTGGTGGATATTCGGTAGTAATTTGGATTGCAGTTTTTATTGTTATGTGATGGATTTTTCACTCTAAAAAACGTTGGGTTATTTTGTGTACCCAATAGCTGGGTTAAAAATAGTGGGTCGTTCTGTTGGGTTATTCGGAACATTTATTGGGTTGTTTCTATAACAACGCAGCCCGTTAGGTTGAAATTCAAATTTCAACGGTTGACCACCACAGCTGACAGAAGATAACGTTACACGGCTGAGTTAATATTACACACAGTATGCATATTGTAGCCTATTATGTTTTTTTTCATTATAACATGACTTTAAGCTCTTACATAGTATTATTGCCGTTTTTCGTTCTAAATGTTCGGCCAATTATTTTTATGTTTATATCTCCCCTGTATGACTGCTTTTTGTCCTCTATCTGCGACTAACGACACCAATATGGCCATATAGCCAGCCAATTTCTTAGTAGCCTACTCGGTTGTGATACTCTTCCTAACTTTCTATGTTCTTTCCAATACTTTTTGGGAAAGTTATTAATATTTTCAGATATTAACCGGCGCGCTCGGCTTCAAGAGGCAGCGGAAGCCTGGTCCATCCATCCAGTATCGCAGTCACTTACAGGAAGAAGGTATGCTGTGTTATCTAAAGGCCTACGTTGTAGCGCAAATGTTTACTTGGGCTATCCCATAGATATAAACACTATGGGGCTATCCCAACTACAGTGTGAATTTAAAATACTACAAAGTGTTAAACTAGGGTGACCATACGTCCTCTTTTTCCCGGACATGTCCTTTTTTTCGGACCTAAAGAAAATGCGGCCGGACGGGACGCCACTCATTGTGTGCTTTTTCATTTTCATTGCTTTAGATCCCTCCTTAAAAAAAAAAACCTTTTATCTAGACAACTATATAAAGATTAAAAGTTAAAAAAGATAACTACTCAATAAGATAAGTTATTACAATAGTCAGTTGAGTTACATAACACTTTTCAGATCGCCACATGCCCATTAAATAAAATGACGGTTGGTTGAGACTTTATTCCTTTATAATAAACTTTAACTTATTTCTTTTTAAATGACACATAGTAGTAAAAGGACATTTTAAATGTAGGTCATTTACCACAATACATGGCAATTGCAGAAGCTCTATATTATAATTATAATAATATAAATAATAAAAAATATAATAATATATATTTATATTGATAAACAGATGTCCATACTTTCATTGTTACTGCACCTTATTACATGGCTTGGTTGAATTCTAATGTAGAATGTGATGTGTTATTTCTTGATAACAGACCGCTGCTAAGTATAACACACCGTTGCCATGAAAAACAGAGCGTTGCCATGGACGCAGGATTCTAACCGTAGATACGGAACAGACTATTTTCTTTAGCGGAAGCAATACAATCGTTTTTAAATCAATAAACTCCTTTTTAAATCAATATTTAGTGTCAAATTATTGATTTATTTGGTAGGTAGCCATGTAATAAGCAGGATATTGCGAGGCGATTGTTATAGCGAATACAACCCGTTCAGGCTGATTCAAGCTCCGCTTCACATCGGGGTCATAATCAGCCTGTCGGATACATACTTAGTACATCATAAGAAGGATGGCGTCTACGCTAATATTAGTCTCTCTGTTTATCCCAAGGTTTACCGCAAACTGCCAGATCCAGGCCGTATCCAGAACTGAGGAAGGACCTTCACATGGACACGATGACAACGCATCCCTGAAGTGCTAGCCTCATCAACACTGTGAAGGCCTCATGGACACCTCAACAAACTCATCTCCATACCGGCGTGATGTCTCCGACCCCAACCAGATGAACTGGATAAATATCGTGAAAGTTCTGATCCAATCTGACTTCTGACCTATTATGCCGCCTAAATCATAATCATACAGTGTTCGTTTGTTGGCCAAAGAAGGACTGGCCCCCAACTGAGCCTGGGTTCTCCCAAGGTTTTATTCTCCACTCGGTCACCTGATGGAGTTTTGGTTCCTTGCCACTGTCGCCTTTTTTTGCCTTTATTCACCATTGGCTTTTGGCTTGCTTAGTTTGGGACATTTAACATTTAATTTTGAATTTAACAATACTATTACAATTTTACTTTCCTGTTATCTCTGTAAAGCTGCTTTGAAACAATTTGTATTGTAAAAAGCGCTATATAAATAAAGGTGACTTGACTTGACTACAACTGTTTATTTGTGTTTTTGTGCTCCGTGTTTCTTAGAACTTAAAACATAACTCTAAATTAATTTTAACATTAATATTCTGTGCCTGGAGGTGTTCCCTCAACACGTCGCCTTATGAGGCAGTTTATAATTGCATTACTTTTTTTATTTTATTTATTGAAACAATTTCTTACCTTTAGGTAAGTACATCAAAACAACTGCAACAATTACTTTTGAATGCAATGTCTAATTGAATGTAAATAAAGCATTGTTAATATACTTAAGTTGTGAGTTATTTATTTACATGGCAATAATAGTAATTATAATTAATATTAATAATAGGTTGATTAAAGCATTTTGGCAAAATAACCCAACAGATTAGTTTTTTGTAACCCAATTTATTGGGTAAAACTAGTTACCTAATTTATTGGGTTAAAATAACCCAACAATAGGTCGGTGCTATATCAACCCACCATTGGGTTAGCTGTTGGGTCGATTTTAACCCAACTTTTTTAAGTGAGTTTAATTTGTTGGAGGATTTTATCGTATGTAAAGATCTTTTGATTTTTGGGTATGTAATGTGAATTGGTACTCTCCTGCCCAGGGACAGCAGATTAAATTTAGATTTGTAGCTTATTCTGGGGCAGTTTTTTTTACTTTCCATTGTCCCTTTCAAATAAAGAATTAAGTAAAAAGGTTAAATAAATAAATATACTATTTTTAAAACTTTTGATTTTAATAACGTAATAGTAAATATTGAAATTAAAGCAACTATATATAATTTTGTGCAGTTTAGTGTGTTTACAAGCACGTTCTTAACCCTTAATACATTTAATGCTCAATATGCTGACAATGCATGTTTTCCTTTATCAGAGTCATAAACAGTTTGAATTTTGCCCATTTCCTCAATTTCGCCCGGTATGTAAACCCATTAACCTGCATTCTGTTGGCTAACTGAAGTGTGCATTTGTGAAATGTGACAGGAAAGCATCCTTAAGGTTCCATTACAGCAGCAATCTATTTCTCAATTCCTTATATGACCTTCTAGGGTCATAGGGCTGGAGGCTATCCCAGTTTCTTTAGGCCAGAAGCAGGGGAAATCACCCTGAACCAGATGGCCAGTCCATCACAGGGATTTACTCAAAAAATCCCACATACAGTACGTGATTTTTTTGACTCTCCAAAGCACTTAACCTGCATGTCTTTGGACTGTGGGGGAAACCGGAGTAGCTACCCAGAGGAAACCTACGATAACATGGGGAGAACTTGCAGACTCCACACAGAAAGGACTCCTGGCTCGAACCAGGGACCTTTGTGCTGTGAAACAACAGCAGGGAACTTTTCTCCCTCACGCCAATTTGCTCAATATACTTTTTATAAATAAGATACTGTAATCAAAAGTTATCATTTTGTATATCAGTCCCTCCAGAAAAACGTGATTATGCGATCGTTGAATTCCGCAAAGTCCGCATATTCATGCGGAGGCGCATTTTTTCAAATACAACTTTCGCCGCATAAATTGTCGATTTCCGAGCAAAATATGCGGGGCTTGCATGATTTCATAATCCTCGCATTTTCGTTGCAAAAAATCTCATATATCTTAGCAGAAAGTTGAAAAATTTTGCGCTTGCTTCACTCAAGAGCAGCCATTTCCCCCGTTTCCACGGGAACGTTATGAAGTGACGCAATTACGCGACGGGAACGGGATAGCTCACAGCTGAAGTTATTGCAGAGGCCAGACAGACTCACGGAGGCGATTGGCATCTCACAACTCGCTCTTTATTCCCAAATCGAACTCGTATACCTGTCTGTCACACGTTCTACCGTCACATCGTTACTTAATAAACAAAATAAGATAAAAGAAGTAGCATCAAACAGAAATGACCCGCACACATGGGGTGTTCGAGGCGCACATACAATACAACACTGCAGACAGTTCAACAGGGAGCGCGCAGCTCTTAAAGGGGCCACACCTTATTTACACTCGTTACAGTCTGAAATAAAACAAGATGAGAAATTAAATATTCCCAGCACTTTCTATGATGTAGTATGTTTGCTTATCAAAGGAAGTAATAAGAAATGACTCTTTATATTAAGGTAGTAGCCAGGGTCGGCGCCAGCCGATTTTGCCGGGGCTTCAGCCCCGAATGTTTTGAGTCAAGCCCCGAATGTAATGACTGTCACTGAGCAAATATGAAACTGGACAATAGCCTATATAAACACCCGAAATCATTGCGCTTTGGCTTTGCATATATACTGCATACAGCCTGTAAAAATAGACCTTAAAAATAATCTAGCCTATAGAATACATTTATTTGCTGTCGGTAGCCTATGGGCTCCTCCGTTTCTTCCTCTCTGTTGAATATGCAGCAGCAGCACCAGGAGGAGGAGGAGCTAGCACAGTCAACCGCAAGAGTGTGAGTTAACAACTGAGACAGCAACGAGCGGGAAAGAAAAAATTTAAGAAAAATGAAGCAAACGAGACTTTGGGGATTTTTCGGAAAAAAGTCAGTGGGTAAGAATTGTTTTTTTTACCTTAAAGTCTGAAGATATATCATCATCTAACGTTATACGTTAGCACTTGTACTGGCATTTTCTAGTACAGAATCTCCTCCGGATAAAAACAAAGGAGAAGGAGAAGCTGAAACAAGTGATAGAAGATTGCTCACTCACTCAAATATAAAATAATGTGATCATCATCAAACAATAAACAGTGTGTAAATCAAAAACGCGCTTAATATTATCAAAGGGGGACCTCTTGTCCCGCATTTTGTGAAGCTGTGAAGAATGTGAAGCTTTGTTGTCCCGCGTCACGCAAGTCATAAGCAGTGTGCCGCGTTTTAATTTTGTCTGCATCATTTAATTTAATCGTCCTTTAAATTACAATTCTAATGTTGCCTTTCTTTATGAAACTTACCAACATTCAAGTGTTGATAAAAAAAGAATTCATGAAGCTAATAAAATGTCTTTAAAATTAAAGTACAGTTAAATGTATTTTTTAATAAAAAATAATATCTACATTTTAACATAATAGTATACTGCAAGTGCAAAAATAATACATAAATAGTGAACTATAACAAGTATAAGTTTGTTCACTTAAAGAAAACTTGCAAGTATACTTGCAGTATAAACTACTAAACTAGTAGTTTTATCCCACCACTCCACTGAATACTTTCCTTGTTTATCAGGTGTTGTTTTCTCTAAAGATAACCAATAAGTATAAACATAACATGTTTGTGTGACTTGTTTTGTGTTATTAGTTTGTAGTAAATATACACTTTGATTTGATTAAATGGTTTTGTAGAGGGTAGCAAAGATGAGCTGCAGACTGGGGAGGATCAGACATGGAAACTGGTAACAATTAATCGGTCATTCTACTTTGGAGAAAGTTAAAAGTGAAACATTGTTTATCCCAATGCTCCTAGTGAAATGTTTTTGACAGATATACATTGAGAATTATATACAGTTTGATGCCATGGTGTGTCAGTGAACGTAGATTAAAGTCATTCATGTATTGCTTTAACTTAGGATCTCATACATCATTTTAACTATAATGTCAAAAAATAAAAATTATTTATATTAAAGGGCCCCTATTATGGCATTTAAAATGTTCCTAATATTGTTTTGGGAGTCCCCAACAACAGTTTTACATGCATGCAATGACAAAAAACACTTTTGTTGTCTTATAATATGCATTTATTTTTAGCTGATTAACTCAGCGACTTCCCTTATGAATCGTTCAAAGATACATTTTTCCAAACCCCTCCTTTACGTGACGCTAATCTGCAAGTTTCTTCGAGTGCTCCCTGTATTTACATAAAATGGTCTGGGCTAAGCCCCGGATGTTCTTCAATGCTGGAAACGCCCCTGGTAGTAGCCTAGTGAGAACAGGGTGTTGGGGGAATCACTTTTTTTCTCTTTTTCATCAAACCGCAGTTTTTGCAAGTTCCTGCAATTTTTGCAAATTCCCGCAATTTTTGCAAGTTCCTGCAATTTTTGCAAGTTCCCGCAATTTCATCGCATAGAATTGCATATATATCCTGTATATTCCATCGCATTTTTAAAGAAAACAGGCCGCATAATCAAGGATTTTTGCCCACAACAATCACAAAAAAAGTGTTTTTCTGGAAGGACTGGTATACATAACTCCTGAATAAAAATAAAAATGTGTTTGGTCTGATTTAAAAAAAAAAACTTGTAAACAGATTTGATTTGTTTGTCGATAGTGAGCGTGGAAATGTAGGTGATAAGCGGCCTTATTAAGCGAATCATTGATGCATTCATTCAAACGATTCGTTCAAATGGCTGATTTATCAAGAATGAGAAAGATGTTTATGAATGGGTCATTGAATCTTTGACTCGTTCATTCGTCATTGAAACTGATTCGTTCAAAACGCTGAATCATTCAAAACCTGATTGAGTGTCTGTGGGATGCACTATGCTAGGATCTTTGTTTGGATTGGAACTATTTTCAAAATAATAGAAAAAAACAGTCAATATTTCATCTAAAATGTAAGTGACTTATTAATTGTTAGATTTGTTATAAATATTAAATCTCTCCATTTTGAATTTTTACCACAGTATGTTAACTGAGTTTCTTTGTATGTGCTGCGCTTATAGACTGTTATAAAACTGCGCTCATTTGTTTGGATTTCTCCTCGAGAGGCTGCGCGAGCCTCAACAGCTTGCACAACGAGTCCAAAAATTTCGTATTTGTTTTTCCGTCATTCGGTGGCTCAATTATCAACACACCTCTCAAAATACTTGCTACGGATGTGAAAAACGCAGAAAATCGAACCCGATCCGAATTTTTTTTTATGACGGATGAAAGTTACGGAGTAAACGTGATTGACACAATGTGAGATTGTATTTATTTTTTAACGTGTAAAAATTTTGGAAGAGAATTTCGGACTCAGTGTGCAAGGACCTTTAGCGTCAGTATTTTACTACTATTATGCACTATAGATCGTTTTCATTGTATCATATGTTCACAATCGATTAATGTTATTATGCAATGAGGTTGGTACTGTCTGGGGCGAAACTCCTAAATGTGCAAATTTTGACAATAAAACTTTGTCAAGCTACGGTAAATGTGACTGCACCTTTGGTAAAAGTGCTTGCTTTGCTGGTGTTATACCAAATTCTTTGACTATTGAATTCTGTGATGTGAGGGAACAGTCAGGGTCCTGTCACTGTTTAATATGTCCTTGTTTGTCTTGTGTCTGAGCACAAGGCTTTGTCTTTGTTTGTGTTGGCCGTGTGCTCCTCTGCTGGTTAGTCCTTGGCTGAATCCGAAATCCACTAATACTGTTCACTTGAAGGTGTGAATGAAAGGGAGTGAGCAAATTCAGACAGCCGTTGAGCGTACATTGGTTGTACACTCGTTACTGCAGTGCAATGTGGGATTGAATAAGTGCACTCAATAACGTCCACTATGGTTTCGGACTCCACTACAATGGCTGTAACCTCAAATAACGCCCTATTTGAAGGTTTAGGGGGCGATTTCGGATTTAGCCCCTGTCTAGTCCTCGTTTGCTTGATTGTGTTCACCTGATCCTCATGTGCACTGCTCCCTTTATATAGAGCTCCTTTCCCTCATGTCTTTGCTTGTTTGTTGTATGCAGGCCCGGATTGGCCATCTGGCAATTCTGGCACATGCCAGAAGTGCCGGTGTGATTTTCTATTGTTTTGGTCTGAGCTGACCACGTTGCTGCACCTACCCATAGCATAGCTGTCAACATTGAACATTGAAAATAAGGGAGATTTCCCGGAATTCATCGCCAAAATAAGGGATTTTTTTTTACACGATTCTTACCCAAAAACTTTTTAAAAAAGCACTAATCATTAACAGTCTAAAGAGTTTATAACTACACAATATATATTACAGAAATACAGACCAATGAATATGTTTAAAGTGCTTTATGAATGAACAAAGTAAACATTACTTACACATTTTCATCTGCTACGTGTTTTAGCTTAATGTTGGGAGACAGAGTGAGAAAGAACTCAAAGAATTGGTGGTTAATTCGTTGATTTTGGCCGTCTGCGTCCTCCTGGTCCATCATCGCACATCACACTCATCTACTCTACTCTCCTTGATCATTTCAAATTCACTTCCCGCTACTTTTTTCCCATGCTTTTTCCCTCTTCCTAGCTATGTTCTTCGCGCTCGCGCCCGCGCCGCTGCGACTGTCTTCCTCTTCTTCTTCTTCGATAGTTGCCCAAGCTACTGTCTGTATACTGCCACCTGCTTTACTGGAGGTCTAGCAACCCAAGTGCAAGCCGCACTTCACAGACACAGATAGTTGCGTGTTCTGAGTTAACACAATCAGAGCGTAAAAATACGGGATATTTTACGGGAAAATACTAAAACGGGAAGACAGCGGGAAAAGAGCTAAATACGTGAGAAACCAGGAAAAAACAAGATGGGCCGGCCCATATTTATAGGGGGCTTTCTCCCCTTAGCTACTGGCAAGTTATATGGCAGGACGTGCATGAGGATGTGATAGGCAGAGGCCCTCCCCTCTGCCCAAAGTAATATGCTCCACGTCAAGAGTACGCAACCAAAAGCGGGGAAAGAGTAAAACAAATCTTGCTAGCATGTCAGTAGCCGATCTACAAAATGGATAAAAAGACGAACTTTGTGAAAGTAAAGGGTGGTGCAGAAAAAATAAGGGACAAAAAACGCAAATGTCTTGAGGCCCATGCTGAAAAATGTCCCAAGATAAAAATGTTTTTCCCACCACAGTCAGCTCAAAAAATTGCAAACGCTGTCAGTGTCATCCAGTCACAGAAAGCTGACGTTAGCCAGTCAATTGTTTCAAGCGCTAGCAGCAGTTCTAGCAATGTTTCACCCACTGTTGGGGGCTTCCAGCATGAGCAGCAGTGCACTGCTATCTCCCCGACAAGGAACAGCAGTAGCCATGAGGTGGTGGCTGACGATGTTGCTGAAGAGTTGGATGGAGGAACTACAGGAGCTAACTTTACAGAAGTAGGTGACGATGTTATTGTTAGCACACGTAGCCTGGCGACTTGCGCTAGTCATGCTGATCATGAAGGGACAGGGAGTGAGGCTGAGCACATGGCTGATGTAAACTACTTTGCACGGCCAAAATCAGAGATGTTGGACTTGTTTTTTAAGTTCCATCCTGTTCAAACTACCCACAATACCATGAAGAATCTCTTTCATTGCAGCAATGGAACAAAGAGATCTTGGTTGACATATTGTGGGAAATCACACTCACTGTACTGTTCTGTGTGCTTGGCTTTTGCTAAACAAGTCAACCCATTTACAGTGGGAATGCGTGATTGGAGGCATGTGCATCAACGAGTAATGGAACATGAGAGAAGTGGCCCTCATAGAGAATGTGCAGATGCCTACTTTTTAAGGATCAGCAAAGGAAATATAAGTGAGATGTTCAATGCAGACCAAATGTCAATTGCGAGAGAGCAGGTGCGTCATATACGACAGGTTATGGAACGTATCATTGAAATAGTGAAAGTCATAGGAAAACGCGGGCTCAGTTACCGAGGAGACAAATCGGAGGCTGCATACACCTTGGAAAATAATGCTGCCGACCATGGCACATTTTTAGAACTTGTTCTCTTGTTGAGCAAATTTGATATATGCCTGCAAACGCATGTCAGTTCGTGTATTGAAAATAGTAAGAGGCTGCACAACTCCGGAGCAACAGGTAGGGGATCATTGGTCACTCTCCTATCCAAGACAACCGTAAACACGGTTATAGAAGCTATTGGACGTCTCATTAAAGAAAACGTTGCTGCTGAGGTTAAAGAGGCCGGCATGTATTCGATTCAAATCGATACAACATAAGACATAACAGCCAAAGACCAGTGTTCAGTGATAATTCGCCATGTGACGGATGTGAAGATACAGGAGAGAATGCTTGCACTTGTCAACTGCGAGTCGTCTACAGGTCTGGGTTTTGTTGATTTGCTTAAATGTGTCCTGGAGAAAATGGAACTTAATATAGCTCAGTGTGTGGGTAATTCCACGGACGAAGCTGGTAACATGCAAGGGGAATACCGAGGATTTTCAGCGCTATTGTCAGTTCATTCACCTGCGCAGGTAAAAATATGGTGTTATGGCCATGTACTGAATTTAGTAATGATGGACACTACTGGTTGCATTCTATCGAGCGCATCACTTTTTTCTTTGTTAAACGACATCGCTGTTTTCCTGCGAGATTCATATCAAAGGATGAATGCATGGGAGGATGTGAGCAAAGATGTGGGGCCCAGGCGGCTGTCACCAATTGGCGAAACCCAAAGGTGGGCCAAAGACGCTGCGCTTACAAAAGTGTTTTTGGAAGTTTGGGGATCCAGAAGGATGTCTTTACATTGATCTTGTTGTTACACTCAAGGCCCTGAGCGAGAAAGATAACATGGAGCCGACTGTGCGTGCGAAGGCCGATGGTTATGCAGAGGCTCTGCTGAAATACCAAACCATCCTCACTGCCCAGACGTTTTTACGCATCTTCCAACAAACAACTCCACTTTCCAAGTATTTGCAAACGAGTGGAATGGATTTACTCACGGCCCATCACTTTGTCACGAGGACACAAGACGATATGAAAAAATATGCAAGGGATTTTAAGGGGGTAAAGACAGCAACAGACGCATTTGTGCAATTGGCCAATGGAAAATTAAATGTGTGTGAGACAGACGCAGAGGTGGAACACGCGCTGCCAAACCGGAGACCAAAGAAGACAAAAAAGATGCCAGGCGAGGTATGTGATGACACAACCATATCCGATGCTGACAGCAAGTATGAGTTACATGTGCACAATGTCATTCTGGATACCATCATGGAAAGTATTTCCCGAAGTTTTGCTAAAAACAGAGAACTGTACACTTGAAATGTAACGGTGTACCTGCTGGCGCACTCAGTGCCCTGAGCGCCAAACTGATCAGGCACGATAGCAGAGCAACTCCTCAGGCCTTACAGGGTGAACTACTTAGTCTGGCTACGCACTGGGACAAGCTGAAGGTGTCTGTGCGCGAAGAGTATCTGACCAAGATGAGTACTGAGGATGCAGATGATGAGCAGACTCCAGATGAAGATGGGATGTTGTGAACAAAACCTGCCAATCTTGCAGAAAATGTCCCATTTGTTGTTATTATGTCCTACAAAGGTATAACCTGCTCACTGACTCCTACCATCTAATCGGACTTGGATACAAGTTTCTGTTAACTCTGTCTGTGACACAAGTTGAATGTGAGCGAAGCTTTTCCACGTTAAAATTCATCAAGAATCGATTAAGGAGCACAGCGTCACAGGAGCATCTTGAAGCCTTTATGTTGATGGCAATCGAAAAGGAGACTCTGGTTTCTTTGGACACATATTGCATCATTGAAAGGGTAGCGGAGAAGAGCGCGCTGAGGCAACGGCTGCTGATTTAATAAGGTAGGTCATGCTTCTTTTTATCATATATATTATATTGTGGTTTGGTCATGGTGCTTTTTCTTTATCAAGCAGTTGTGTTGTGTTCGTCGGGCCGCCGTGCCATGCTCGTGTGTGCATGTGTTTTTGGCCACTGTGACATGCTCGTGTGTGCTGTGAATGTGTGGACTAAAGTCTATGCGCCTCAGTCTTATATCATGACGTGTATGCCTACAGTGTGAAAGTCATTGCTGCCTTGTATGGTGTGTCTCAGTGGGAAAAATGTTCAGATTCTGGGGACGTTTTTTTAACGTCATCAATTAGTTGGGCCGGTGAAAAATACGAATGCCAGGCCCGAATTTTGGTCCGAGTCCGGCCCTGGTTGTATGCATTGTTGTTACATACAAGTTTGCATACTTGACATTGTTTTTTTTTTGTTTTGTTTTTTTTGTTTTGTTTTACTGCACCACGTAGAGTTCTTGACTGTTCTAGTCACGTATTAGATCCTGTTGGAAGTTCTAGTGTTTCCATGTCATAGTTTATTACGCTAGTCTAGTTTCTGTTGTTACTTTTGATCTGGTTATCCAAGTCTCTATGTTTTTGTGGGGGGGTTTGTGCGTGTTTTTTTGTTTTTTATCCTTATTTTGCAGCATTCAAGACTTTGATTATTTTCCCTTGAGTTCTCTGACAAGTTGCTCCCTGTTTTCTTTATTTGCAAGTTTCTGTTATCTAGTCTAGAATTCTTTGTTTTCTTTTGTTTGTTATATTTGTTGGTTTCTTTGTTAATGAGCTTAAGTAATTATTCTAGCTTCCTCGCTTAGTTTCTCTAGTCATAGTATTATATATCACCCCTTGCTCCTTCTTCTGGGTCCTCTCTCTAGGAGATTGCTGTGACAGAATCCCAGGGGTGGGACAAAGTCATTGTTATGCAAGTCACAAGTAAGTCTCAAGTCTTTGCCCTCGAGTCCCGAGTCGAGTCAAAGATGAGGCAAGTCCCGAGTCGAGTCAAAAGTCAAAGCCAACAAGTCTCAAGTCGAGTCCAAATTCCTACCATTTGAGTTTCGAATCATTTCAAGTCATCTTACCACAGAAATAAAATGTATACAAATCGTGTATTTGACCAACTTGATATTATAATTGGAATGCATCCATTGAGACTGGTGTGTATGAGAGAGAGAGAGAGGGGGAGAGGGGGGGGGGGGGGGGTTGTGTGGACAGGTGATGAGCAGAGAGTGAGTGTCTGTGCGCATGCGTGCATGTATGCATTACGACTACCTCTGTAATTTTTATAGCCAAACGAAACTATCTTCGGTATTTTGCCAACTGGCGCTTTGTTGCTTATAGCGCTTCATTGGTTGTCTTGCAATGTCTCTGCTTTGGCTGCGTTTACTTCCAGAGTTGATCATACAAATTTAACTGGGTTGATCATGTTAATTGATGCTGATGCTGATGCTGAAACAATAAAAACATTCAACATTTAAAACATTAAAAAATCCAATTCCGATTATTCCTCTCGCAAAGCAGCGTGTAGCTCTTCATTAAGATCTCATGACTGACTGTGATTGTAGGCTATACAGGCGATCGCCTCTTTCAGATAATGTTGCACAATTAAAATGAAAAATGACAAAAGTAGTATAATTTAAGTCTAAATAAACTGTTTTAAAGATTAACGTTTATTGTAAGGTTCAAATAAGTTTAATTTCTTGTCTAAACTGCGTCTGGCCATTATTTTCGGGATTTAAATTACGTCCACCTGTGAATGCAGACACGATGGCTAGATTGCGTTTACAATACACTGAGATCCGATCACAATGCGTCCTCGACTATCTCCGAACCTGGACACGCTGATCGGATAACATTCTGATCAGAAGTGCGTTTAGATTTGTCTTTTCAATGTGTATGTGGACAACATCCGAATACAGGTTTGCATGTTAATGCCAAGACGCAGCCTGTGATGCTGTCGAATCAAAACAACGTGGGACTACAGTGATTGGATGTCGTGCAGGCAGTGCGCATGCTCTCTGCATGCATACAGGTGGTGCACATTTTTTTTTCACAGATGCAGATAAACTGAGAGCGGTGCGGCCTTGTGAAAATTTTTTTCCCCAGTTTTCATGGGAAGTAACAAGTCTTCTTGGGTCAAAAGGCGCAAGTCCAAGTGAAGTCACGAGTCATTGATATTAAAGTCCAAGTCGAGTAGCAAGTCTTTGTACATTTTGTCGAGTCGAGTCTGAAGTCATCAAATTCATGACTCGAGTCTGACTCGAGTCCAAGTCTCATGACTCGAGTCCACACCTCTGCAGAATCCTGACAGGACCGAGGGGTCAGGAATGAGGAACACAAGCTTTTAACAGGAAATGGGGTTTTATTTGAACCTGAACCAAGGAAAAGAACTTACAAATGTACACAAAAAGAACAGAAACAAAAGGAAAATGAGGTCAAAGAATAACAACAAAACTGAAAAAAAAAAAAAAACAGCTAAAACTGACCTGGGGTGCGTTTCCCAAAAGCATCGTTGGCCAACTATGATCGCAATTTCCATTGAACTTTATTGGTAACGACGGAACTTGCGACCATAGTCGGCTTTGGGAAACGCACCCCTGCACAATTGGACAAAAGAAACAATGGACCCATTTCAACACGAGGGGAAACAAAGTGAATTTACATTTAATTTTTTCCCTGCCATTGATAGAATTTTTTATCATTTACCCCGCTATTAACTAAATTTTCCAACAATCCATGTTTTCACTGTTATATGGTAGGGTGGGGGTGGGTGGTGGGGGGGGGGATTATTATGCAACTTTGGAAAGAGTACAGAATCTCCCGATCAAAATGTTTCAGCTTTTTGTTTTGTTTTTATTTACTATTGTGTAGTTTAACCTCTTAAGTGTCACCCCTCCCCCCCCCCCCCCTCCCCTTTCTATCCAAACTTAAATGGTTGTAAATGCTTTGGAATATAGACCTATGGTTGGTCTTGTTTTAAAGAAGACATGTTCCTGATTATTGTAGAAGTATAGAAATTATAAAACATGAAACCGAAAAAAGGTTATATAAGTTTGAGTTTATGAAATTGTGCAATGTAAAAATATAATTATTAATATTTTATATAAAATATATATATTACAAAATATATTTTACTCTAAAACTGCAAGAAAATTAAAGACGAAAAAATCCGAACAAGTTGTGTTCCAAATTTTAGGTTGATATCTCAAAAAATGAGCTTTCTGTGAGATTTTATTCAGGCGCAGTACCAAACTTTTTCACTAGGTGAACACCAGACTCCATTACTGCCCATATAAGGGCGCCTCCATTTTCATATGTTTTGAGTGATCTGAACCATGTATTTCCACAATTTATGAAGTAGACATCCTATTCAGAAGTAGTATGGGTGGTTTGGCAGTATTTGATTGGAATTCAAACTCTAATAAATGCATAAAAAGACTACATATGTGCGTTATAGCTCACAGCGGCATCACAAATCAAGAATCCATAATTTTTTTCTTTATATCTAAAACATTTTCAGACCTTTTTTTCTCATAAAATGGAATTGGTGTTATCTTTTGAACTCTTGGCATGAAAACAAACTGAGGTTTCTACCAATCTTTTATGATTTTCATATTTATTGTTATTTCAAAATAAAGGCCTAAATACTCCTAATGAATATGAAATATTCTTGTTGCAAATTGATAAATTACTGCTCCTCTGTAATTTATTTTAGATAAATATGAAAACTAGAGATTTTAAGCTTTCAAATGATATATAGTTTGTCAATATTACTTTAGGTTTTTCTTAAGATATTATTGTTTTAAACATGCAATGGCAAATGGGCCCACCGGTGGGTCAGTGACAGTTTACTAAATCAAATGTATGCTGTATTTATAATCCCTTTATCCCCTTTTAGAGCATAGACAGAGACAATTTATATAGAGACATGCCACTTCCTCAATCCTCAATACAACTATATAGGGAAAACCTGTAACGCCAAAAATGGCGGTTGTATGCACATGTCCCGCCCCTCCCGCTGGAAAGCCAATCGTCTGCTTTTAACAGTCAAGCCGGGCAACATTTAAGCCTATCGTCTGGTTCCACTGACGCATGCGCACAGTTGAGGTTTGCGACAGCGAAGACGATTTAGCGACAGCGAGTTGTGTTGTGTGCAAGATCAGATGGAATCCACATGGAAGAAGGTGATAACAACGCGAAGGCAACGGACTACTATTGTAGTCATTCTGGATAGAGATGTAAATGAAGTTGATGTCATGAACCCTTGCGCATGCGTAGTAAAAGTATAAGCTAAAATAAGTTACAAAATATGAGAGGTGATGTGTCCCTCAAAGGTGTTCCCTCTACCAGATCCTCCATGCTGATCTTACAGTTGTGAGCCCCTCACTAGGGGACCAAATCTAATTATGATAACAGACACCACCATTTGGTAAGCAGCACATGTTACCATGTGAAAGAGGTATGTCTATATAATAAAATGCCAGGGCCTTTTCTGTATCTCAGATCAGCTCGTGAGTCTGAGAGTCTCATATATTTCCTAATGTCGGGTTTACATCTTTTCTCTTTATTCCAGAGCATTTGATGTTATTGTATTGATTATATTTGAACTGATTATGAAATTGACAAGATACATTTACCTGACATAATAAATTATTACATTTGATTATTCTAATTGACTTTGACATTTTCATTCAAGAGTTTAAAAACAATAGTAAAACATTCGCTCACACTTAATGATGCACAGATATCATTAAAACCTTTTCATTTACGGAGTCAGATGAAATAACGAGTTAATACATATGAGAAAATGTAATGAATTTAACCAAAAATACTTTGCCGCGAGAAAAGACGGTAACACGGAGAGACCTTCCGTGCTGGTCGGATCGACTTTGGGCCGATCGAGCGCTAGTTTACATGCAGTTTTTATGTCCCGGTGACCAGTGAAAGTGCAGTTCTGACTCTGCCCATTCATCTAGATAGGAGCCTGGTCTTGTTAGTCCGAAATAGCTGCCTGGAGGCGTTGCTAAGATGGCGGCCGATTGGTATGACTTGCCAAAAAGGACTTTGGCATAGATCTGAAAATGTAATTTCCAACTTAAATGGTCAAACATCTTAAATGCTTTAGAGCAACAGACTGAGGTTTGATCTCCTTAAAGATGACACTTGCCAGATTGTTGCTGAAGTGAAAAAAGTTTTAAATAGTGAACCTAAAAAAAGTTTTACATTTTTACAATTTTACATTTATTGTTTTGAAAAATGCCCAAAAATACTATTTTAAATTGTTATATGAAATATACATTTTCAAAAACAAGTTTTACTCTAAAACAGCGAGAAAATCAAAGCCATAAATCTAAACAAGTTGCATTCCAAATTTGAGGTTGATATCTCAAAAAATTAGCTTTCAGTAAGAGTGTGTGTGGACGCAGTACCAAACGCTTCCACTAGATGAAATTTGTCTCCCATTCATTTCCAATGCGCTCATTTTTTGACCGCAAGGAACACAAGTATGACTTTAAGCTCTCCACAAGTAAGATTTTCAGGAACATTTAACCTCTTTGAATCATGCCCATGATTTTGTGTGTGTGTGTGTGTGTGTTCACATAGCAAGTGCCAAAACCTTTACTAAGTTTTGTACTATTCCGATAAAGCAAAAAAAAAAAAAAAAGTAACTATTGGTAACTAAAAAAAACTATTGGTAACACCTTATAATAACTACATGCTTTGAATCATTAGTTAAGCATTAGTAAATAGTTAATTCATTATTTATTAAGCATTATTAGAGATTAACAAGCAGTTTATAAGTACAACTATAAATGCTTTATTCTTGATGAATAAGCATATCTATAATGTGTTCAATATTTGTATTTTCATACTTTATTAATGATCAATTTATCTTTAAATTATGTATTACATTGTTTACAAACCAATTATTTAGGAGTTGTAGTGGTTTATAAGATAATTTAGAAAGTGTAAACTATTTAAATGTACATTTATAGATATTTAGAGACAGTAATAGCCTTTAATAAAAGCTTTACGAGGCATACATAGTCCTCACTTTAGCTGAGCTCACAAAAATAGTTAACTGAAAACTACTAAATG
The DNA here is from genome assembly GCF_051911475.1 of Siphateles boraxobius. Classification (NCBI taxonomy): domain Eukaryota; kingdom Metazoa; phylum Chordata; class Actinopteri; order Cypriniformes; family Leuciscidae; genus Siphateles; species Siphateles boraxobius. The sequence continues at coordinate 957,543 of NW_027509222.1, forward strand.
TTTTATAACTACCTGAATTAATCATGAATTACAGTAGTTATACATGTAAATAAAGCATTTACTAACACAAAGAGTAACTATTACTAGATGTCAGCCATTGTTATATTATCATTGTCAATATGTGAGCCATTCAATGCACACATGACTCAAGTGTGTGATAACAGCTAGTCATGTGATCTCAACATGATGAGATATCAGCCTTATTTAGAGTAAAACAGATATAAGTCTTCACCTCATGTGAGTGCACGTCATTTAAACACATTCAACAGGCGTAGAGTATCATTAATTTCTCTATGAGCAAAACTCAATTAGAAGAGCTGTGAAGAATGCCAGAATATGCTGATAAAGTGATGCGTGCCTTCAAACACCTTTAATTAAACAGGCTTATTTGTCACTTTATACTAAACGAGGCTGGGACAATCATGTGAAAAACTGTGATATTTGGAATTATTACAGACCTTATTTTGTTTTTGTCATGAAACAACAGGATTCACACGGGTAATGTAATTAACAGATTTATTTGCAGAACTATGTGATCGCAACGATGGAAGCAGGGGAGTAACTGATGGATATAGTGTACAGGATGGATATCTGCATGAGTAATGCTCTTATTTGTTGCAGGTTCTGAAATGGAGATTGAGGCAGATGACTGAAGACGGATGAAGGAAGCAGATGACTGAAGACAAATCGTTTTGGTAGGTATCTTGCAGGTAAGGAGTCGGGTAAGGAGTCGGGTAAGGAGTAGTGTAAGGAGTCGGGTAAGGAGTCAGGTAAGGAGTCAGGTAAGGAGTCGTGTAAGGAGTCGGGTAAGGAGTCGGGTAAGGAGTCAGGTAAGGAGTCAGGTAAGGAGTCAGGTAAGGTGTCAGGTAAGGAGTCGGGTAAGGAATCAGGTAAGGAGTCGGGTAAGGAGTTCGGTAAGAAGTCATGTAAGGAGTCATGTCAGGAGTCGGGTTAGGAGTCGGGTAAGGAGTTGGGTGAGGAGCTGGGTAAGAAGTCGGGTAAGGAGTCGGTAAGGAGTCAGGTAAGGAGTCAGGTAAGGAGTCAAGTAAGGAGTCGGGTAAAGAGTCGGGTAAGGAGTCGGGTAAGGAGCCGGGTAAGGAGTCGGGTAAGGTGTCAGGTAAGGAGTCGGGTAAGGAATCAGGTAAGGAGTCGGGTAAGGATTTGGGTAAGAAGTCGTGTAAGGAGTCGTGTAAGGAGTCGGGTAAGGAGCCGGGTAAGGAGTCGGGTAAGGAGTCGGGTAAGGAGTCAGGTTAGGAGTCAGGTAAGGAGTCAGGTAAGGAGTCAGGTGTCAGGTAAGGAGTCAGGTAAGGAGTCAGGTAAAAAGCCAGGTAAAGAGTCAGCTAAAGAGCCGGGTAAGGAGTCAGGTAAGGAGTCAGGTAAGGAGTCGGGTGAGGAGTCAGGTGTCAGGTATGGAGTCAGGTAAGGAGTCAGGCAAGGAGTCAAGTAAGGAGTCAAGTAAGGAGTCGGGTGAGAAGTCGGGTAAGGAGTCGGGTAAGGAGTCAGGTAAGGAGTCAAGTAAGGATTCAGGTAAGGAGTCAGGTAAGGAGTCAGGTAAGGAGTCGGGTAAGGAGTCGGGTAAGGAGTCAGGTAAGGAGTCAGGTAAGGAGTCAGGTGTCAGGTAAGGAGTCAGGTAAGGAATCAGGTAAGGAGTTGGGTAAGAAGTCAGGTAAGGAGTCGTGTCAGGAGTCAAGTAAGGAGTCGGGTAAGAAGTCGGGTAAGGAGTCGGGTAAGGAGTCAGATAACGAGTCAGGAAAGGAGTCAAATAAGGAGTCGGATAAGGAGTCCGGTAAGGAGTCGTGTAAGGAGTCGTGTAAGGAGTCGGGAAAGGAGCAAAATGGGCAAAACTCAATTGGAAGAGCTGTGAAGAATGCCAGAACATGCTGATAAAGTGATGCATGCCTTCAAACACCTTTAATTAAACAGGCTTATTTTTCACTTTATACTAAACGAGGCTGGGACGATCATGTGAAAAGCTGTGATATTTGGAATTATTACAGACCTTATTTTGTTTTTGTTATGAAACAACAGGATTCACACAGGTAATGTAATTAACAGATTTATTTGCAGAACTATGTGATCGCAACGATGGAAGCAGGGGAGTAACTGATGGATATAGTGTACAGGATGGATATCTGGATGAGTAATGCTCTTATTTGTTGCAGGTTCTGAAATGGAGATTGAGGCAGATGACTGAAGACGGATGAAGGAAGCAGATGACTGAAGACAAATCATTTTGGTAGGTATCTTGCAGGTAAGGAGTCGGGTAAGGAGTCAGGTAAGGAGTCAAGTGAGGAGTCAGGTAAAGAGTCGGGTAAGGAGTCGGGTTAGGAGTCGGGTAAGGAGTCGGGTAAGGAGTCGTGTAAGGAGTCAGGTAAGGAGTCAGGTTAGGAGTCAGGTAAGGAGTCAGGTAAGGAGTCAGGTGTCAGGTAAGGAGTCAGGTAAGGAGTCAGGTAAAGAGGCAGGTAAAGAGTCAGGTAAAGAGCCGGGTAAGGAGTCAGGTAAGGAGTCAGGTATGGAGTCGGGTAAGGAGTCAGGTGTCAGGTAAGGAGTCAGGTGTCAGGTATGGAGTCAGGTAAGGAGTCAGGTAAGGAGTCAAGCAAGGAGTTAAGTAAGGACTCGGGTAAGAAGTCGGGTAAGGAGTCGGGTAAGGAGTCAGATAACGAGTCAGGTAAGGAGTCAAGTAAGGAGTTGGATAAGGAGTCAGGTAGGGAGTCAGGGAAAGGAGTCAGGTAAGGAGTTCGGTAAGGAGTCGGGTAAAAGTCAGGTAAGGAGTCAGGTAAGGAGTCAGGTGTCAGGTAAGGAGTCGGGTAAGGAATCAAGTAAGGAGTTGGGTAAGAAGTCAGGTAAGGAGTCGGGTAAGGAGTCAGATAACGAGTCAGGTAAGGAGGCAAGTAAGGAGTCAAGTAAGGAGTCGGGTAAGAAGTCGGGGAAGGAGTCGGGTAAGGAGTCAGATAACGAGTCAGGTAAGAAGTCAAGTAAGGAGTTGGATAAGGAGTCGGGTAAGGAGTCGGGTAAGGAGTCGTGTAAGGAGTCAGGTAAGGAGTCAGGTTAGGAGTCAGGTAAGGAGTCAGGTAAGGAGTCAGGTGTCAGGTAAGGAGTCAGGTAAGGAGTCAGGTAAAGAGGCAGGTAAAGAGTCAGGTAAAGAGCCGGGTAAGGAGTCAGGTAAGGAGTCAGGTAAGGAGTCGGGTAAGGAGTCAGGTGTCAGGTAAGGAGTCAGGTGTCAGGTATGGAGTCAGGTAAGGAGTCAGGTAAGGAGTCAAGCAAGGAGTTAAGTAAGGACTCGGGTAAGAAGTCGGGTAAGGAGTCGGGTAAGGAGTCAGATAACGAGTCAGGTAAGGAGTCAAGTAAGGAGTTGGATAAGGAGTCAGGTAGGGAGTCAGGGAAAGGAGTCAGGTAAGGAGTTCGGTAAGGAGTCGGGTAAAAGTCAGGTAAGGAGTCAGGTAAGGAGTCAGGTGTCAGGTAAGGAGTCGGGTAAGGAATCAAGTAAGGAGTTGGGTAAGAAGTCAGGTAAGGAGTCGGGTAAGGAGTCAGATAACGAGTCAGGTAAGGAGGCAAGTAAGGAGTCAAGTAAGGAGTCGGGTAAGAAGTCGGGGAAGGAGTCGGGTAAGGAGTCAGATAACGAGTCAGGTAAGAAGTCAAGTAAGGAGTTGGATAAGGAGTCGGGTAAGGAGTCAGGTAAGGAGTCAGGTAAGGAGTCAGGTAAGGAGTCAGGTAAGGAGTCCGGTAAGGAGTCGGGTAAGAAGTCAGGTAAGGAGTCAGGTAAGGAGTCAGGTAAGGAGTCAGGTGTCAGGTAAGGAGTCTGGTTAGGAGTCAAGTAAGGAGTCGGGTAAGAAGTCAGGTAAGGAGTCGGGTAAGGAGTCAGATAACAAGTGAGGTAAGGAGTCAAGTAAGGAGTCGGATAAGGAGTCAGGTAAGGAGTCGGGTAAGGAGTCGTGTAAGGAGTCGTGTAAGGAGTCGTGTAAGGAGTCGTGTAAGGAGTCGGGTAAGGAGTCGGGTAAGGAGTCGGGTATGGAGTCAGGTAAGGAGTCAGGTAAGGAGTCAGGTAAGGAGTCAGGTAAAGAGTCAGGTAAAGAGCCGGGTAAGAAGTCAGGTAAGGAGTCAGGTAAGGAGTCGGGTAAGGAGTCAGGTGTCAGGTAAGGAGTCGGGTAAGGAATCAGGTAAGGAGTCAGGTAAGGATTTGGGTAAGAAGTTGTGTAAGGAGTCGTGTAAGGAGTCGGGTAAGGAGTCAGGTTAGGAGTCAGGTAAGGAGTCAGGTAAGGAGTCAGGTGTCAGGTAAGGAGTCAGGTAAGGAGTCAGGTAAAGAGCCGGGTAAGGAGTCAGGAAAGGAGTCAGGTAAGGAGTCGGGTAAGGAGTCGGGTAAGGAGTCAGGTGTCAGGTATGAAGTCAGGTAAGGAGTCAGGTAAGGAGTCAAGTAAGGAGTCAAGTAAGGAGTCGGGTAAGAAGTCGGGTAAGGAGTCGGGTAAGGAGTCAGATAACGAGTCAGGTAAGGAGTCAAGTAAGGAGTTGGATAAGGAGTCGGGTAAGGAGTCAGGTAAGGAGTCAGGTAAGGAGTCAGGTAAGGAATCGGGTAAGGAGTCAGGTGTCAGGTAAGGAGTCATGTGTCAGGTTTGTAGTCAGGTAAGGAGTCAGGTAAGGAGTCAAGTAAGGAGTCAAGTAAGGAGTCGGGTAAGGAGTCGGGTAAGGAGTCAAGTAAGGAGTTGGGTAAGGAGTCAGGTAAGGAGTCAGGTAAGGAGTCAGGTAAGGAGTCGGGTAAGTGTTCTTTGAGGGAACGAAGAGACCAGACCAGGGAGTGCAGGAGAAGTGTCTCTTTATAGGGAGTGCTGATGATGAGGTGCAGGTGCTGGTGTAATTAGGTGATGGCTGATGGTTTGCAGATGGGAAACATGTGGGATGCAGCGAAGTATAGTGCGGTAGAGGTGACAGAGCTGGTGTGGTGACTGGATACGTAACAGCTTTGTTTATAAAGTTAATTAATGTGAGAACAGAGCTTCTTCAGCATCTACCAACTAGCTACCATTTGTCCAGACAGGATTCAGATTATTGAATGATACAGAATCAAAGAAATGCTCAAAATGATTTGGTGTAAATGTGCAAATCCTTTCAGTGAAAGTGCACCAGACAGGCATTGCTGAATGATCTGGTGCTTTATTAGTGTGTTCCTTGCATCAATTAAATAACACAATAATTTTCACCTTTGCATGTTCAAGTCGGTTAAATCGTGGACTCTGAAAAATCAGCCTAACATAAATCAAAAGAAAAAGAAAACAACTTTGATGACTAAATACAATGCCCGTGGAGCACTGCGAACTTGAGCGGACTGCAGAAGTTTTCTAAAATAAACATCATTTGTCAAGTTTCTTTAGTTTGCCACTTTGGAGACAGATGTAAATGTATCAAATAGAAGTTGCTTGAGGCGTGTAAAGTGAGAGCTGATCAAAATCAAATGGCAGAATATAAAGTTGACCTGAACTGTCTTCATATTCAAACTCCAGAAAGATCCATCAGGCCTTTGGCAAACATCCATCACTGACATACTGTCATCTCAGCATTTAGCCTCGACCCATAGATTCTCATTCTCACAAGCAGCGAAACATAGAGGAGAGGCGAATTCTCTGCCCAGGGCTTTGAAAACCCCTCCAATTACTCCTGCCAAGAGCCCACACATAATTGGCAGTGTATTAACAAGCAAATTACATTAATTAGTGGGTACAAATGGATGAGGAATGATATGCACTCAGATGCTGCATCATTTGCATTTCTTCAGTCTGGTGGTATAATGGAAGTAAATTACAGGACAGAATTTCATATATTCACTTTCAGTGGAAACTGTAGAGATATGACATACTGAAAATTAATTAGGATGTTCAAAACCACCTAGTCTATGCTGAGGCCAGATCATTATAGGTTTACAATGACTGTATTTTAAAGCTTCAAACAATAATTGAAGGATGCACAAAGGATCCAGTTTCAATGTAGAACTTCTTTATCAGTCTTTAACTTTGTATTATTTGTGTATCTGTAGACTATTCAGCATCTTGATTTCATCCACGAATGTGCATACAGTATCATGCAAGAACGCAGCCAGACTTTTTTTGGACAACTGTTACACAGAGGAGGGATCGCTGATCGATTGCTCCTGTCTGCCTCGCTGCCTGCTGTGCTGTGAGTTTTGTCTGCTTCGAGGCTGTAAGCTCCGTCTAAGCCTCGTATTTCTTTCTGTTTTGAACCATCATTTACTATAATTTCTAATTGTTTATACTACTAATTACAGCTTACTTATCATTCGCTAGCTTCCGTTATTCTTAGCATGACACACTAGTAACTCCTAGTCTGTTAACGCGCCACCCGTGCGCTCAGTTTATTTATTTATTTTTCTCTCGCGCGCCCACGCGCTTGAGGTAATAAAAGCCCAGGTGAGTAAGAATCAGTCAACAAACAAGGTGAGTAATGTCTTGTCCTGTTATTGTCACCTGCACTTCATGCCACATGTTTAGTATAGCCTTCTCCGTCGGCAATATAGGATATATATGTGATAAATGCAAGGAAACAGTCAGGCTGACGGAGAAGATTTCAGAACTAGAGACACGCATCCAAACTTTAATTGAGGATAGTAAGTGTGCAAGAGCTTTAGATACTATTTTGGATGCGCCTAGCATAGTGAACCCTTTACATGATTCGGTTCCGGCTGAATTATTGCCTGTGCAGCCAGGCAGATGGGTGACAGTGAGGGATTGCTCTAGTCACGGATCAAAAAACCACTCTTCCATTCCGATTAACACAACAAATCGATTTGCCCCACTCAGTGAAACACCGACTGAGAATTCTGTTGATTGTGCCCTGGTAATTGGCGATTCTATTACACGGAACGTGAAAATAGAGACACCAGCCAGCATAGTCACATGTTTGCCGGGAGCCAGAGTGCCTGACATCAAAGCAAATTTAAAAGTGTTGGCTAATGATAATCGTAAATTCTTTGAGATTATTATTCACGTCGGCACTAATGATGTTCGACTTCGGCAGTCGGAGATCACCAAAATTAACATTAAAGAGGTGTTTGAACTCGCAAGTACGTTTCAGGCACTGTAATTTGCTCTGGCCCCCTTCCTGTCCGAAGGAGTGATGAGATAGTTAGTAGATTGTGTTCACTCAATGGCTGGCTGTCTAAGTGGTGTCCGCAAAATAATTTAGAATTCGTAGACAATTGGAAAAGTTTTTGGGGCAAACCTGGCCTGTTGAAAAGAGATGGTATTCATCCCTCCTGGGATGGTGCTGCTCTTCTCTTTAGTAATTTGGCTCATAGTCTTAGAGATAAAACATGACAATCTGGGGCTCAGGTCAGGAAGCAGACAGACTGGCTAAACCGACCGTCTGCTAGCGGCCACGCGTGCGTCACCAAGGTCAGATAAATCCCATCACATAGAGGCTCTTTCACCTAGATATCATCATATAGAGACTGTGTCTGTTCCCCGAATTTGGAAACACAAAAAACTTCCAAACCTAGCTAAGGTTAGAAATTTAATTGATGTTCAACAAATAAAAAACAGATATAATACAGATGAGTAAACGATAAAGCTTGGGTTGCTGAATATTCGATCCCTTACTTCAAAAGCACTTATTGTTAATGATATGTTATCAGATTATAACATAGATGTGCTGGTGTTTGACAGAAACCTGGCTAAAACCAAACGATTACATTACTTTAAATGAGTCCACCCCGCAAGATTACTGTTATAATGAACCTCGTCCGAAAGGCAAAGGGGGAGGTGTTGCTGTAATTTATAGTAATATTTTCAAAACCACTAAGAAATCTAGTTTTAAATATACTTCTTTTGAAGTGTTGGTGCTTACTGTAAAAATATATAGTGTAAACGATAAATCACGTTTGAGCATTCTGCTGGCTACTGTATACAGGCCACCAGGGCACCAAGAAGACTTTATCAAAGAATTTGCTGAATTTCTATCAGAATTAGTATTGGCTGCAGATAAAGTGCTAATTGTTGGTGATTTTAATATACATGTAGATAATGAAAAAGATGCATTGGGATTGGCATTTAAAGACATTGTAAACTCAATTGGAGTTAGACAACACGTGTCAGGACCTACTCATTGTCGTAATCATACTCTAGATCTAATATTATCACATGAAATCAATGTTGATGCTGTTGAAATACTGCAGCAGAGCGACCACATCTCAGATCATTATTTAGTCTCATGTAAATTACATTTAGCCAAGGCTGCAAAGCCGACTCCGTGTTATAAATATGTTAGACCTATCACTTCTACCATGAAAGATTGCTTTATCAATAATCTTCCTGATCAGTTTCATCATCTCAGCATCCCAGATAGCTTAGAAGAATTCGATATTGCAACAGAAACGTTTTACTCTCTCTTTTCCAGCACTTTAGACGCAGTTGCTCCGCTGCGCTTAAAGAAGATTAAAGAAAATAGTCCAACGCCGTGGTACAAGCACAGTCGGGCCCTTAAGAGAACAGCCAGAAAAATGGAGCGCAACTGGAAGAAAACAAAACTAGAGGTATTTCGGATTGCATGGAAGGAGAGCTCGATTGCTTACAGAGAGGCTTTAAAAGCTGCTAGATCTGCTTATTTTTCAACCTTATTAGAAGAAAATAAACATAATCCTAGGTATTTATTTGAAAAAGTGGCTAAACTAACGAAAAAGAAAGCTTCAAGCCCAGAAGTTTCCAAGAAAAACAGCAGTAATGACTTTATGAACTTCTTCACTTATAAGATCGATAATATCAGGGACAAAATTATAACTATGCAACCGTCTACTACAGTATCGCATCAGGGAGTGCATTGTAGTCTCCCTGAGGAAAAATTTGATTCATTTGTTGCTATAGGAGAAGAAGAATTTTGCAAAATTGTTAACTCATCTACCGTATTTTCCGCACTATAAGGCGCACTTAAAAGCCTTTAATTTTCTCAAAATACGACAGTGCACCTTATAATCCGGAGCGCCTTATATATGGATCAATTGGTTAATAGGATCAATTGGTTAATAACGCTCCCTATTATTAAATTCGCCCGCTAACTCGCGCTCGTGTCCATCTTATGCCTGCTCTGTCACACGGCCAGCTCAACCTCGTATAAATCAGGCTATGTTTGTTAGTCACGTGCCCGCTCACGAGCGCTCACTCTTACTAACAGACATACGAACAGCACACTGTCCTCCCCGGCACTGCTCGCGCGTCACAGAATGTTCATAAAGCGTTCCCCGTTCACAGTAACCGGGTCGTCTCATTCAAAACAGCCAGCTGTTGCTGTCAGCGAGCCGCCACACATGAATACTCATATGAGTCAGGCTGCGAATGTAAGTTACGTGCCCGCCCCAGCGCGCTAACGCTTACTAATAAACGCCTCGCCTCCGGCGTCCCGCACTCGCTACATTCCCTTTGGCACATCTAGTGGATGCATAACGCAAACCCAGTCAAACGTTTGACTGCAGTATCTTATGCGCCTTATAATCCGGTGCGCCTTATAGTGCGGAAAATACGGTAAATTGACAACTTGTATGTTAGACCCTATAACGACTAAACTATTGAAAGAGATAATTCCAGAGGTCATAGATCCTCTTTTCAATATCATTAATTCGTCTTTGTCTCTAGGATACGTACCAAAACCTTTTAAGCTGGCTATGATTAAACCGCTTGTTAAAAAAATGCAACTTGATCCTACGGAATTAGTCAATTACAGGCCGATCTCGAATTTGCCTTTTCTGTCAAAGATATTAGAAAAGGCAGTATCCTCACAACTGTGTTCCATCTTGAAGGAAATGCTATCTGCAAGGATTTTCAGTCCGGATTTAGACCTACCATAGTACTGAGACTGCTCTCATTAAAGTCACAAATGATTTGCTCTTATCGTCCGATCGTGGTTTTATCTCTCTATTAGTGTTACTTGATCTTAGTGCTGCATTTAATACAGTTAAATGCAGCAGGGTCGGAGTCATCACGCCTGTATGGAGATGAATTTGTTGAGGTGTCCATGAGCCCTTCCCAGGGCTGATGAGGCTGGCACTTCAGGAATGCATTGTCGTCGTGTCCATGCGATGGTCCTTAATCAGATCTGGATATGGCCTGGATCCGGCAGACTGCGGTAAACCTCGGGATAAACAGAGAGACTAATATTAGCGTAGACGCCATCCTTCTTATGATGTACCAAGTACATCAGGATTCATGGGAAGTGTTCCCAGTTCCGGCTGATCTAATCTATGCAGCCTAGCATTGAATTATAGAAGTCTATAATGTGTTATGTGTATGCTAGGCCAAAGAGATGTGTTTTTAGTCTAGATTTGAACTGACAGACTGTGTCTGCTTCCCAGACAATGTTAGGAAGATTGTTCCAAAGTTTTGGTGCTAAATAGGAAAATGATCTACCGCCAGCAGTCGATTTTGATATTCTAGAAATTATCAACTGGCCAGACTTTTGAGATCGCAATAGACGTGAACGACTATAATGCGTTAAGAGCTCGCTTAAGTACTGGGGAGCTAAACCATTTAGTGCTTTGTAAGTAATCAGCAATATTTTAAAATGTATATGATATTTAATAGGTAGCCAATGCAGTGTTGACAGAACCGGGCTAATAGGTAATACTTCCTGGTTCTGTTAAGAACTCTAGCAACTGCATTTTAGACCAGCTGTAGTCTATTTACTAAACATGCAGGGCAACCACCCAGTAGAGCATTACAATAATCAAGCCTTGATGTCATGAACGCATGAACTAATTGTTCTGCATTTTTAATTGAGAGCATATGAAGTAATTTAGATACATTTTTAAAATGGAAAAATACAGTTTTACAGATACTAGACACGTGACTTTCAAATGAAAAATTGGTATCAAAGAGCACACCCAGGTTCCTAACCAACGACAAGGACTTGACAGAGCAGCCATCAAGTGTTAAATAGTATTCTAGGTTATAAAGTGAGGAAGTTTTTTGTCCAATAATTAAAAAAAAATCAGAATTAAGTAGTAGCTAATTACTAGTCATCCAGTTTTTTATATCAGCTATGCTTTCCGTTAATTTTGTGGATTGGCAAGTTTCGTCAGGGCGTGAAGAAATATAGAGCTGAGTATCATCAGCATAACAGTGAAAACTAATGCCATGCTTCCTAATAATATCTCCTAAGGGTAGTAGCAAGTACAGAGTGAACAGCAACGGTCCTAGTACTGAGCCTTGTGGTACGCCATACTCAGACCCGTCGCTATGGGCGGGCCATAGGGGGCCGAGCCCGTCCCAAAAAATGCTTGTGCCCCCCCACTTGAGGCACAGATAATTTAATTTTAATTTAATTTTGTGTTGCATTAATGTTGCATTCTTTATCATTAAAATATTAAAAACATAAAGAAACAATGGTGTGATTTAGTTTGATTTATGGGAATCTACGCTGCAACAGCCTATCACGGCCTTACAAAAGAACGTTAGGCTACGTATGTGACATACAACTAAGACGCTCAACAGTTACCGCGCATGTTTGAAAGCTGATTCAAAACGAGTTTTCGCCGGCTTACTCGCTTCAGTTCCTTCCGAGTGGAATGATACTTTGATGAGGAGGTTCTGCTCGGAGAAACGCTTCCTCCCGCTGTACTCGGACTGGAGAGAGGACAGCGCTGCCTCCACTCAAAGTATCTGTGCGAGTGTATTTGCATGCGTGCGTGTGTGTGTGTGTCATGGCAATGCATATCCCTCTGTTGACTGCTTTAAAATGTAATGTTTGAGAGATGCTTCTAGTGTTACATCTAATATGTTGTGTAGTCAAGTGTTTTATGGATATTCATAACATTGCTTCTGTGTAATGTGGTGTAGGCTAGGCTACCTGGTCATATTGCTGTTGGTTATATGTTTAACATGATGATTATGTGCTGCGCGACTAGAGTTGATTATTAAATAAGTTATACATACTGTAGGCTAATAATAATTGTGCCCCCCCATACATTTCATATACCCCCCTTAAGACTGAGGTCTGGCGACGGGTCTGGCCATACTGAAATTTTGACTGATAAGACATCTCTTCATTTACTGCTACAAACTGATAAAGGTCAGATAAGTATGATTTAAACCATTCTAGTGCAATTCCACTAATGCCAACATAATTTTCAAGTCTATTTAAAAGAATGTTGTGGTCGATAGTGTCAAATGCAGCACTAAGATCGAGTAACACTAACCGAGAGATTCAACCAGGATCACAACCAAAGTCTCAGTACTTTGATATGGTCTGAATCCTGAAAATCCTCGCAGATACCATTTCTTTCTAAAAACGAACATAGCTGTGAAGATACTGCCTTTTCTAGTATCTTTGACAGGAAAGATAGATTCGAGATCGGCCTGTAATTGACTAATTCTGTAGGATCAAGTTGCGTTTTTTTTAACAAGCGGTTTAACCCTGTAAGACCCAAATATAGAAAAAAAAGGGGAAAAAATTTTCACCTGTCAGATGTTGTTGTAGGAGGCCTCTGATGCAAATAATGAAGGATTGTTTAAAAAATTATGTTTTAGTAAGTTTCTAAGGAAATGTTGTAATATTGCAACGTTGGGCCTATTTGGGAGCAGAATTTCAGTATTTGCACTCACACTATCAGAGCAAATTTACCGAACAACTAAGGGCTCATTTGAAGTGTGGATTGCTTACATAGCACCATAACAGTAAATATTATGAATAATAATAATAATCACCCAACAGACATATTTTTATGAATTAGAATTCATTAAAAATAAACATAAAATATAAACATTAAATACAAAACAGATTGAAAACTGTCAAAGAAACAGTGTCCAGTGTTCACTTGCAATGGTAGTCCCAAACGCAGTTCCTTTCCTCTAAAAAGCAGAGACTGAGATTGCACTTCTTGCAGAGTGTATTCGAATATACTTTTTTGCAGTGTCTGCAGCGTCCTCTCATTCTGAAATGAAAATAATAGTTGTAAGAGTTACAGAGTTACAGAGGTACAGAGTTAGAGTACCTTGGTCACGTAACGCACATCGGCACACCTGACCTTACCTGACTAGGCTACTGTACAATTTTATCATTTTGTTTTGAATTTTGTTCAAAAGTAGACACTTCAAGCTTTCTATTTATTTCTCATGTCTGTGAGGCAAGTAGCCTATACGCTGAGTTTCGTTTAATTTATGAGACGAGCTCCAGTTCCAGTATTTAACCCGGTTTAATTTCTTGCTTTTCAACCGCGGTTAGAAAAAATCCATACCGTCCCAGCCCAACTGAAGTCACACAATTCTAAAAGGAATATACAAACCCCCAGACCTCTTACATCCCCACATTCCAGAACATTAACACTTGTCCCTGAACAATGGACCGTGCAACCCCCTATATTTCTGAACATCCACACCTGTCCTTGAATAACCATCCTCCAAAGCATTCCACAAACAGTGTCTGCCTTGCAATAAGCAGATATTTGGACAAACAAACAAAGCCCAGATTTAAAAAAAACAGTTACCTATATTTACTGCTAACATACAGGAACAATTTCAAATACTGGTACTGAAAGGACTTAAAACACTGCAACCAGAAATAATTTATTCATTTCAAATTATTCAAATCTGATCTAAACTGAAAATTATAACAAGTAAGATATTTAGATATTGTGAATCATCAAATACATTATATTTCTGTAAGTATTGCTCCTATATGTGAACATTTGAGAAGTGCAATGCCTCCATGTAATGTGCAAGGTGCACATGCTATTTTGACTACCATTCTCTCCCAACGTTGTAAAATTACAACAAAGACATAACAAGCTAAAAATCAAATTTGATGCATGCATTCCACAATAACCAAGTATTTACATGAACTACACATTCTAACAATCACAAAAAAAAAAAAAAATTCTGAGGTTTTACTTACTTCACTGTTGAGAAATCCAGTCCAATGAAACAATCAGATGCGCTTCCAGGAAAGTTTGCAGGTTGTATGAGTTCATGACCTTATGGCAAGATCTATATACACATTTACTATCCAATGGCATTGTGAGGCTAAATAATAGGACCCATTGGCTATGTAAATTTGTTTTTTTTTTTAAATGTGCAGATGTGTTTTTGGAAGAGCTAAAAGTAATGTTGTAATTTGACAACCACAGGTCTTACAGGGTTAATCATAGCCAGCTTAAATTGTTTTGGTACGTATCCTAATAACAAAGATGAATTAATGATATTAAGAAGAGGATCTAGTACATCTGGAAGCATCTCTTTCAGTAGTTTAGTCGGTTTAGGGTCTAACAAACATGTTGTCGATTTAGATGATTTAACGAGTTTATAAAATTCACCCCCTCCTATAGCAATGTATGAATTGATTTTTCCATCAGGGAGACTACAATGCATTAATTACAGTCTGATGCGATACTGTAGTAGATGGTTGCATAGTTATAATTTTCTCCCTGATATTATCAATCTTGTAAGTAAAAAAGTTCATAAAGTCATTACTGCTGTGCAGCTTGGAAAGGTCTGGGCTTGAAGCTTTTTTTACTTTTCGTTAGTTTAGCCACTTTTTTAAGTAAATACCTAGAGGGGTTTTTTTTCTTCTAAAGAAGTGATAGGTCTAACATATTTTTAACACAGAGTCGGCTTTGCAGCCTTGGCTAAATGAAGTTTACACGAGACTAGATAATGATCTGAGATGTCATCGCTCTGCTTCAGAATTTCAATGGTATCAACATTGATTCCATGTGATAATATTAGATCTTGAGTATGATTACGACAATGAGTAGGTCCTGACACATTTTGTCTAACTCCAATAGAGTTAAGAATTTCTTTAAATGCCAATCCCAATGCATCTTTTTTGTTATCTACATGTATATTAAAAACACCAACAATTAGGACTTTATCTACAGCCAGTACTAACTAGAAAGTCAGCAAATTCTTTGATAAAGTCTGTATGGTTCCCTGGTGGCCTGTATACAGTAGCCATCACAAATCTCAAATGTGATTATCATTTACACTAGATATTGTTACATTAAGCACCAACATTTAAAAATAATTATATTTGAAAAAATACTTCTTAGTAATTTTGAAAATATTACTATAAATTACAGCAACACCTCCCCCTTTGCCTTTCATACGAGGTTCATGTTTATAACCGTAATCTTGGGGGGTGGACTCATTTAAAGTAATGTAATTGTTTGGTTTTAGCCATGTTTCTGTCAAACACAGCACATCTAGGTTATAGTTTGTAATCATATCAATAACAAGTGCTTTTGAAGTAAGGAATCAAATATTCAGCAGCCTGAGCTTTATCATTTGTTCATTTGTATTATATTTATTTTTATGTGTTGAACATCAATAAATTTTTACCCTTAGATGGGTTTTGAAGTTTTTTGTATTTCCCAATTCGAGGAATAGACACAGTCTCTATATGATGATATCTAGGTGAAAGAGTCTCTGTGTGATGGGATTTATCTGACTTCAGTGACGTGAGACAGCTGGCAGACGGTCGGTTTAACCATTTT
Organism: Siphateles boraxobius; assembly: GCF_051911475.1. Classification (NCBI taxonomy): domain Eukaryota; kingdom Metazoa; phylum Chordata; class Actinopteri; order Cypriniformes; family Leuciscidae; genus Siphateles; species Siphateles boraxobius. Next base: position 973,018 of record NW_027509222.1, read on the forward strand.
GTCTGCTTCCAGAGCTGAGCCCCAGATTGTCATGTTTGAGCTCTAAGACTATGAGCCATATTACTAGAGAGTAGAGCAGCACCATCCAGGGAGGGATGAATACCATTTCTTTCAAACAGGTCAGGTCTGCCCCAAAAACTTTTCCAATTGTCTACGAATCCTATTTTAATTTGCAGACACCACTTAGACAGCCAGCCATTGAGTGAGGACAGTCTACTAACTATCTCATCACTCCTTCGAACAGGAAGGGGGCCAGAGCAAATTACAGTGCCTGACATCGTACTTGCGAGTTCACACACCTTTAACGTTAATTTTAGTGATCTCTGACTGGCGAAGTGGAAAATTATTAGTGCCTACGTGAATAATAATCTTAGATAATTTACGATTAGCATTAGCCAGCACTTTTAAATTTGCTTTGATGTCAGGCGCCCTGGCCCCCGGCAAACATGTGACTATGGTGGCTGGTGTCTCTATTTTCACGTTCCTTGTAATAGAATCGCCAAGAACTAGGGCACTTTCAACAGGATTCCCAGTGGGTGTTTCACAGAGTTGGGAGAATCTATTTGATGTTGTAATCGGAACGGAAGAGCGGTGTTTTGTCCCGCGACTACAGCTGGTCACCCAATTGCCCTGTTGCATGGGCTCTACTACAGCCTGAACTGAACAATGTACAGTGTTCTCTAAGCTAATCGCATCCAAAGTAGTATCTAAAGCACTTGCTCTCTTACAATTAACCTCAATTAAAGTTTGGATGCTTGTCTCTAGTTCTAAAATCTTCTCCATCAGCCTGACTATCTCCCTGCATCTATCACATGTAAATCCTGTGCTGACAGAGAAGGCTATGCTATACATGCTACATGAAGTGCAAATGATAAGAGGAGAAGAGGACATGACTCACCGTGTTTGTTTGACTGACTGATACTCACCACAGTTGTTTGATGGATTTGTAAAAGGCGTGAGTGCACGAGCAAAATAAATAAATAAATAAATAAATAAAGAGTGCACTGATGGCATGCTAACAGGCTAGCGAATTTGTAACGTGTTGTGCTAGCAACGATTTAGATTGAAGCTAGCGATGTAAGGTTAATATGGGATGTTGAGTAAGTTATATTTAGCAGTATAAACACCAGGAAATGATAGTAAATAATAATTCAAAACAGAAAGATATACGAAGTTTACAGACACAAACCAACTCAGCAGCAGCAGCAGGCATGAGCAATCGAGCAACCTGTCCAATCAAATGCTCTCTAGAATCTGAAGCTCCGCACCCCATGTTATAAACATCACCTGGCCAAAGCGACCATTGACACACCACGGAGAAATATAGTTGGAGATGTGTGTTCAGTTGCTCAAACGCTCAAGTTTTATTCCAACTGTACGTTGGTTAAGAATGAAATGGCTAGAATTTATTCATACCTCTACTAATGAATCCAACGTATAATCAGCGCTGGTGAACTAAACGCTATTGGTTATTTGAAAAGGGGAAGGAGCCAATCAATATGCCCCGCCTTCGCTTCCTTAGCTTCACTTGGAATTCACTATGGAGCTGATTTATTATTTAAACCCCTTTTTTACTAATATACATATATGGTGCATAAAACAAATTCTAACTTCTTGTGTAATATATGTAATATAGGTATATGAGCTGTTGGGGAAAAATAAAATTACACATTCCTTTAAATGTAATTAAATCGCAACCTAATTTATTTATTATGCACTATATATAATGCGATTAATTCTCAAAATAATTAATACATCATAGACTCCAGTTAAGCGAAATCTGCTGTGACGTTAAAATCAAGTTGATTTGTAAATAGAGCTGCTTGAAGTTTACATCGGAGTAGACCTTCAGCTCCCTCAGTCAAAAAGGAAGGGTCTGTCCATATAAACTTCCCTCATACACTTGACAAAGTGGTTCTAACTTCAAAATGGTGGCAGAGATTCCCTCGAGGTGAAGTTCACGAGTGTATGTCTAAAAGCGCAGTGTAACACACCCCAAGAGTGATTGTGAGGTGTGTGCTCTTATCCTGGTGCTGACTGGAGTGTTGATGGGAAACAGGTTTCTGGACTGATATAGATGGGCAGATGGAAATCATACGTGACATTAAGTGCATTCAAGTCCTCCTGGGAAGTTCGTATTTACAAGTGGAAACTCGTGTTTATGAGGCCAGGTGTGTTCAAGTCACTTTCTTCGGAGTAAGATGACGGTGTACTTTCTTTTTTGTAATTACACAAAAATACAGCAAGGTTCTTAAACTCTACGTCTAGAAAACGCAGAACAAGAAATGTGCATCAGGTGTGTTTTTCTTTTTTATGTTTTAATTCATTTTTGAAGCCACTGTAAACTTTATTGTAACTTATTATATTGTTATATTTTAATGCTATCATATTCTGTGCAGGCAATTAGCTTACTTTGCTTTAAATAGAAAAGCCTGACAAATCACTGCTAAATACCTTAAGTATTGTGGTATTCTGCCATGTTTCTCACTGACGTGCTCCCAACTCCTAAAGGGCGGGGCTTAAAGTAGATCCCGAGCTTCCTACTTATTTACGACATTGTGGTGTCATGTGCGTTCAACTCGTAAATACGATCTTTACAACATGACTTGAACGCACCAATAGGCCTCTTGAGTTTTAGTTCACTAAATGGAAATAATAAATAAAATGTAGGGGTATATTAAATTTTATTATATTTCATTTAACGTTTATTTTATTTCAAGTAACAAAAAAAGTTATTTTTATGGTTTTAGGTTTATTTTTAGTCAATTACAATAACCCTGCCAGGACGAACATGATTTAAGAAAATATGGTCAGTTTTGATTTAACCTTCTACTGTATGTGTCTAAGGAGGCAAAAGCACTGGAAAGAAAAAACATAAAAGTGAATCAATTATATCATGGACAAATCCTGTGCAAAACAGTAAATCAGTGAGTTACTTAACCCTTAAAAAGAAAACCACAGGCAGAGTCACTTAACCTACATGCATAAGTTTGTAACTTTATGTTACTTGTTCTTATCAGTCACATAAATTGTGCATAAAAAAATGACTATGTGTGCCGTATCCATTAAGACAAATGTTACATGATTGTGATATTTTGATGCATTCAGCTACCAGTAATTTTAACATGTTTCACTCCATTCTGCTGATTTCCCCCTAAATTGGCACAAAAAATAAATTTCTTGATTATGTATATGGTGGCAATGCATGTAGTTTTAGCTGTATGAAGATGTGATAACTGCATTCACACCAGCACACTGGAATGGAAATAATGACGTGACAATTTGAACTAGGCTATTCGCGTCTCTGCACATTAGTTATACACACACATGCACAGTGATGGATGAAATGTTTACACTTGAGAAATACGTTATGAGAATCATTTCACTTCAATGCTTTAACTGCAGGAGTAAAGCAGAGGGAGCGGATGCTGTTAAACGAGAGGTTAGTGCTTGTAATGCAGCCATTTGTCCTGTTGTGGTTTATAACTCATAAGGCATGTTAGGACAGAGTATCATCTTTACAGTGCCACTGGTTTGATATCTCACAGCTGGAAAAAAGACATCATTACATTAATTCCTGATGATAATCATGTTAAAGTCCCCCTGTGGTGAAAATCCATCTTTTAATGTTATTTATATGTCTATGTGGTGTTTTTAATATGCTTTAGGACAAACCATGTGTAAATTCATAAGTCGGCAGCATTGCTGAGTATTTTCTCCTTAAAACTGCAGTTGTATGCAGACAATAAAAAAAAGTTTTTTTTTCTATATTTCCAAGTAATATCATTCATTAGCTGAACTATTGTTACAGTAATGTAAAATTGATATGCAAATTCTGACTGTTTTAACACAATGTCTTTGAACGCAGTGCATTCTTTTAAAAGTTTTATGTCAGAACAGTCATGTCACGAGTAAAGATAGCAGATGTCAAATCACTGTCGTGAGATGAATGGAAATGCTAATGGAAATGCTAATGGCTAGCTTTCTTTAGGTACCTCTTCATAGAACGATGTAGTTTTGACTAAAGTAATATCTTACGTATGATAAAACATGTATGCTAGCATTTTGTTCTTTTTTTAGCACTTTGAACTTTTCTCTCACAACTCTCACAGCACCACATGTCTTTTTCTGTAATATATATATATATATATATATATATATATATAGCACATGTGACGCAGCCCACCCACCAACAGCACAAACGTTAAACATTAAAACAGGTTTCAAATCAGGTTTCACTTGTTTATTGTAAGCCCATCTGTTTGTCAGCATGCCATCATCACCGCGAAACCCATTAGACAGCGTGCAGGTATCGGTGTTAATGAAGTGTCAGAGTCTCTCTCCTTGTTAGTGTGCTTACACTCCACTGCATCTTAATCTGGTGTGAGTCGCTACACGGGAAGGGGAAGTGATTTTCATCAAAGGTCTTATTGCATGTCCCTTCCTGGAGGTACAGATGAGGTGTTACAGATTCCTGCAGAAAAAGAGAACTTGTTAAAGACCTGTAATTGGTTCCGCATTATACCGTAAAAACCTATCGCATATACTTGTTTTTAGTGTGTGTGTGTGTGTGTGTGTGTGTGTGTGTGTGTGTGTGTGTGTGTGTGTGTGTGTGTGTGTGTGTGTGTGTGTGTGTGTGTGTGTGAGTGTTATTTTATGTTACCTCATTTAGGGGGCAGAAGTTCTCAGAGTCTATAGTTCACTTTTAATATTACAAACCTAATCAACCCTTCACAGTTTTTGGTATAGTTTGGGTGATTTTGTTGAATTGGTAGTGATCATAGTTTGGTATCAATAGTAGTGATTTCTAGATGGACTATTTCCTTTAAAGTTGGAATGAAATGGAAGTTGTGATCATCATTTCTTCCCTATTGAACAAGAACAAATGTGGGCGGGGCTTGATTTTGTCTGTGAGGAATTGATTAGATGATTGGATAGTTGTGGTTTGCTATTGGTGGATCTCATGTGAGTCACAGGTTGCCCCGCCCTCATCATCAGAGAAGAGATGCTGCAAGAGGGAGGGGCAGTTATATGGATTCAATATTATCAGGAACATTAATTTAAAACAATAGTGATGTGCATGGATAAATCAATACACACACAACTAAACACTGCAATATTCCATAAAAAAATTGTTGATTTTGATTTCATGGTGACTTTATTAAAGGACATAAAATAATAAATTGTTATTGAGAGGGACCTGATGAAAACTATTACAAACTTGATTGTTGTGTAATATATTTTAATAATATTACTTTAGTACTTTAGTATTTACTACTACTAATTTACTACTACTACTTTAGTCCACTATTATAGTCCACTTTGAGTAAATGAAAACCAGTAAGTGAATTCACACACTGAGTGTGCCAGAAGCTTGTATAAACCAGTGTAACCCTCACATTGTATTATAAGTATCCACTTGATTAGTGTACTTTGGTTGTGCAATCATTATTTTGGTGCATTATGGGATTGAATGAGTGCACTCAATAATGTTCATTATGGTTTTGAAACCACTACAAATGGATGTCCCCTCAAATAGTACACCATATAAGGGTATAGGGGGCAGTTTTGGGCACATCTTGTCTTTATGAGTGGATCATTGAATAATTCACTCAAGTGATTTGTTCAAAAACACTGATTCATAGAGTAATGAAACACTAATACTGTGTTTACACAGATACGCACAGCACTTGATTCTGCTTTGACCTCACATGGAAATATTGGCGGAGCAAAAACAAAGTAAATAGCAAGATTCTCAGAGTAAAAATTAAACTGCAAATTACTTCATATTAACCTTAATCTTAGTGAGTAAAAGCAATATCGGAGTTTGGAATCTCAAACAAAAGACTTGTTTCAAACAATATATAAAACTAGATGTTTTACATTTGCTGAGGAACGGGGAGTAGCCTAGTGTCTGTGTAAAACTCCCCACAATTCTAGGTAGTGCTATCCAGGGCTTAATGAAAAATCTGATAATTAATGGATCCTATAATAAGATTTGTTATACATAATTCATTTGTCATACATTCTCAAACAGGCAAGTTGAACAGTTCATCCTGAAGACTGTAAGATTGTTGTCAGGATGTGGCTGTAGTCAAGTCAAGTCCCCTTTATTTATATAGCACTTTATACAGTACAGATTGTTTCAATGCAGCTTTACAGAGATAACAGGAAAATTACTCAATGCAAACAGTTCATTTCGGAGAGCTGTAAAGCAGCTCTAAAAGAAAATAATTTAATTGTTCAGCCGAAGTCAGATCAGTGTTGTTTCATTTCCATTATAAAGATCATCCATTATTAAATTAGTTAATTTCATCTATAACGCAGCTCTGCAGAAAAGAGATGTCATTGGCAAAGTTCAGTTCAGTTTTCATCCAATAGTGCCAGTGAAGACAAATAATAATATTGTTGAATATTAAGTGTCCCCAACTAAGCAAGCCAGAGGCGACAGTGGCATAAACCCAAACTCCATCAGGGGACATAATGGAGAAAAACCTTTGGAGAAACCAGGCTCAGTCCGGGCCATTTCTCCTCTGGCCAATGAACGAGCAGTGTATGATTAGGTTTTAGGCAGCATTACAGGTCAAAAAAGAGATTGAGGACCGGTTGCATTCAAATATAGGACAATAGGGTCTAGCATTAGCCATCGGGTCTGTGTGGAGGACCTGTCTGGTTTTTGTGTCTCTGCTGAGGATCAGTGTCGATGGCTGTCGTATCGACGAGGCCTCCACAGGAGATTGCTGACATTAACCCTTAGGGGTCAACAAACACGCCAGCGTTTTTTTTTTAACCAAAACAATATTTTTGGGTAAAAAATTTACTAATGTCATAGAACCCTTGCAAAATTATTTTAAATAGATTAGGAAAGCCACGGCTACTGGTCACATCTATGTTTTGATTGATTTGTTTAGATCCAGTGAAATTGCTACCTTGGCAACGCCACATCAGTTCTTGTTTTAGGTATTGTTCTATGCGTTCTACGCACTTAGAAAGGAGTTAATATCCTGCACAACTTTCAAAAAGAGGAAAGAAATAGTGAGAGATTGATAACCGCAGTCAGAAGAGAGAAATATGTAAATTTGTCATCACTCCCACAATCGCTGTATTAGAAACACCCTCACAGCAGCATTAACCCTCTACAGCACAGCGTTGCCCTCAGGCAATGGAAAGTTTTCTTAAGCCCTATGTTTAGTACTTTTTTCTTTACATGATTGCAACTGTAACGTTCAGGCAAGGACGAAGAGTGAATCCAATAGCATGCACTTTTAAAAATAATAATAATAAAAAAAGGTAATCCAGACACTGGCTCCGGCTCAGGAACAGCAGACACTGGCTCCGGCTCTGGAACAGCAGACACTGGCTCCAGCTCTGGAACAGCAGACACTGGCTCCGGCTCTGGAACAGCAGACACTGGCTCCGGCTCTGGAACAGCAGACACTGGCACCGGCTCAGGAACAGCAGACACTGGCTCCGGCTCAGGAACAGCAGACATTGGCTCCGGCTCAGGAACAGCAGACACTGGCTCCGGCTCAGGAACAGCAGACACTGGCTCCGGCTCAGGAACAGCAGACACTGGCTCCGGGTCAGGAACAGCAGACACTGGCTCCGGCTCAGGAACAGCAGACACTGGCACCGACTCAGGAACAGACACCGGCAGCCACAAGGACAGACACAAACACAGAAACAAACATGGGTTCAGGAACAGACACCGGCTCAGGAACAGACACGGGTTCAGGCTCAGGAACAGACACGGGCTCAGGCTCAGGAACAGACACGGGCTCAGGCTCAGGAACAGACCCCAGAACAGTAACAGCCACAAGGACAGACACAAACACAGAAACAAACATGGGTTCAGGAACAGACACGGGCTCAGCCTCAGGAACAGACATGGGCTCAGAAACAGACACGGGCTCCGGCTCAGGAACAGACACGGGCTCCGCTGAGCGCTCAGGTTCAGGCGTGACTTGAACAGTCTTTGGATCGGCAGGCGTGACTTGAACAGTCTCTGGTTCGACAGACTTGACTTGAACAGTCTCTGGATCGGCAGACGTGACTTGAACAGTATCTGGATCTGCAGACGTGACTTGAACAGTCTCTGGATCGGCAGACGTGACTTGAACAGTCTCTGGATCGGCAGACACGACGTGAACAGTCTCTGGATCGGCAGACACGACGTGAACAGTCTCTGGGTCTGCAGACGTGACGTGAACAGTCTCTGGAGGTCTGACGTGGAGCTCAGGCTCGGCAGGACTGGGCGGTGAAGGCTCAGAGCTGGACGGGACCAGCGGCGAAGGCTCAGTACTGGACGGGACCAGCGGCGAAGGCTCAGTGCTGGATGTGACCAGCGGAGAAGGCTCTGGGCTAGACGGGACGTGAAGATCAGGTGATGATCTGGCATGCCACGGTTGGAAGCTCTCCAGACATCTGGAGAGTGCCTCTCTCCAGTCCAAACAGGATAGATCGGGGAGCTCCCTCGGGTCGACCTCCTCTGTCCCCAGCCGGTAACACATTTTAATCGACTCATCACCCAGAGAGCAGGAGGCAGTGAGAGGAACAAACCCCCAGGTGTACTGGAACAGATCGAGGCTATCAAGGGGCCAAGGCCGCGATCTGTCCAGCGAACTCCCGGCTCATGCTGTGAAGATCAGGCAAGATCCGCCTGATCTTGGATTCATGATTTGGTGAGTTCTTCTGTAACGTTGAGGCAAGGACGAAGAGTGAATCCTATTGGAAGCACTTTTAATAATAATAGTACAAAAAGGTAATCCAGGGAAAACTCAGAACAGAAACCTCAGACAGGAACAAGAGACAGCTAACAGCAAACATTACAACATCAAGAACTCACAAAGACTGAACTAGACACAGGGCTTAAATACACAGGCAAACAAGATAACAAGGGGGCGTGGCTATTAAGAAACACCTGGGAACAATTGACAAGACGCATGGCAAACAGGGAATCACATGACAGACAAGAATCAGGAGCAAGACACAAAACCCAAACCGTGACAGCAACCAATTAGAATGTTTGAAAAAGTATCAAAGAACAGTCCAATAAGGTTTGGGAGTCACCATCAAGCACCATTTGAAAGTGGGATGTCCTTTTCTGACACATGGTCACAGGAGCACATGGTGTGAGTTGAAAGCAAGATTATTTGCTTCAGTAATCTCATTTAAAATGACATGAACTGTATATAAAAAATATGTGTGTGTGTATGAAGGTGTAGAGAAGCCTTTTGGTGGAGAGGAGACAGAGTGATAGATGGCTCGCAGTCTCCGCTCTAATTCATCCTAAAGGTGTTCTATCGGGTTGAGGTCAGCACTGGTGCGCAGTCATGTTAGAACAGAGAGGGGCCATCTACAAACTGTTCCCACAAAGTTGGGAGCATGAAATTGTCCAAAATGTCTTGGTATGCTGAATCACTAAGAGTTCCTTTCAGTGGACCAGAGGGGCCAAGCCCAAAACCCCCCGAAAAACAACCCCACACCATAATCCCCTCTCCACAAAACTTTACACCTGGCACAATGCAGTCAGGCAAGAACCGTTGTCTTGGCAACCGCCAATCCCAGACCCGTCCATCGTATTGGCTGCGTGCTTTACACCACTGCATCCAACGCTTTTCATTTCACTTGGTGATGTAAGGTTTGGATGCAGCTGCTCGGCCATGGAAACACATACCATGAAGCTCTACGCACTGTTCTTGAGCTAATCTGAAGGCCATACAAAGTTTGGAGGTCTGTAGCTATTGACTTTGCAGAAAGTTGGCGACTTCTGTGCGCCTCAGCATGCGCTGACCCCGCTCTGGGGTTTTTCGTGGCTGAGTTGCTGTTATTCCCAATTGCTTCCACTTTGTTATAATACCACTAACAGTTCACCGCGGAATATTTTAGTGAAGACATTTCACAGATGGCAACCTCTCACAGTACCATGCTTGAAAATCTTGAAGATGAGCCAAGAAATTATGTGGAATAATTTTTATCATGTGCCATAAAAATGCATGCAGTAGAGGGTTAACTATTTTTTTTGCAATGTGATACAAAGGTAATATAATATAAAGTATAATGTTATAAATGTAAATACATATTTTTAAAAATGAAAATATAAAAAACTTTGCAGGATTTACGATGCTGATGATGACCGTTAAATCATCATCCCCCTGTTGAAAAGGGTCCATTTTCATGGTCACCTTGCTCAGACATGCATTAGCTTCTGCTAGTGTTAGCGGCATAATCCTTATACACTTAATATAGCAGCAGCCAAGGGAAGTTACTCATTTTAAAACTAGGAACATATGCCAACCAATGAAAGACAAATTCAAGAGCCACTCAATAGTAAACCATTAATTTGTCTCATATTTCCCACAAGCTACTTTCAAATGTAGTATTATGAAGAATTCCTTTTTTATGATTTAAAGTTAATGACAATAATAATATTTTTTCATTACAGAAAACGTCTCGGTTACGTATGTAACCCTCGTTCCCTGAGTAGGGAACGGAGACGTTACGTCGGATGACGGAGAATGGGGGTTTCGCTTAGAACACCTATCGACTTCGAGTATTACAAAACGAGCCAATGGCGATGAAATGCCATGGGTCTGCGGAATTTGCATAGCGTATCTCCGCCCCACCTCGTGGGTATAAAAGGAGGACGCCGGCAACATGCAGATATGTCTTCGCTGAGGAGCCGAGACTGAACTCAGGCGTCTACCCAGCGGTACAGTGGAAGTGGCAGGGAGACGTAACGTCTCCGTTCCCTACTCAGGGAACGAGGGTTACATACGTAACCGAGACGTTCCCTTTCGTAGTCACTCCGAGTTACGTCGGATGACGGAGAATGGGGGTCCCCGTGTAATCACGCCACCTTCACAGCTGTCTTCCAGTGCCCTGCGAAAGTCTGATCCCCCTGTCGTGATACTGGCACGGACGAAGGAGTCCTACTTAACACAGGAATACCAAGGTACACTGGGAGCATATCTCAGAGGAAATATGCCGCAGCGTGCCTGCCCGTAGGGAGGACTTAAGAACACACATATGGCCGGAGGGCTACATATGGAGGAACGCTGGAGTGACCAGCCCGAGGGGTGGCATTACTATTAACTCCAGGAGTGGCAAGGTGGCTTGCCGAGGGAAAGACACATGCTCAAGGAGGCTTACAGTGGGAATACACATGTGGGGGTTACTCAGGGGAGGAACCAAGCACACAGAGGCACCTAGCCGACGCACAGGCAATAGACACTGGCGCCAGCGTCAACAGTGCTGGAGGAACTCAGGGCTTCGGAGTGGAAGGCTCACCTGAGGAGAATATCGCACGTATCCAGTCCGTAGAGTGGAATGGCGAGCAAGCGAAGACACCTGAGCGGGTCCAGTACTAGCTGGTTGAAGCGAGTACACGAGAGGACACAGGCTCCACTCGGAGATTATAAAATCTGGCGAATGTGTTGGGTGTTGCCCAGCCTGCAGCTCTACAGATGTCTGCCAGCGAGGCGCCAAGCGCTAGAGCCCAAGAGGAAGCCACACTCCGGGTGGAGTGGGCTGTCACACCAAGGGGGCACGGTCGGCCTTGCTGTTGGTAAGCCAAAACAATGGCGTCCACTATCCAGTGAGACAACCTCTGCTTTGAGAGAGCCTTCCCTTCAGTCTCCCACCATAATAGACAAAGAGCTGGTCTGAGGTCCTGAAACACTGCGTTCTGTCTACGTAAGCACGGAGAGCGCGTACTGGACAGAGCAGTGCCAAGGCTGGGTCTGCCTCCTCCAGGGGCAGCGCTTGCAGGTTCACCACCTGGTCCCGGAAGGGAGTGGTGGGAACCTTGGGCACATATCCAGGCCGGGGTCTCAAGATAATGTGAGAGTGACCGGGCCCGAACTCCAGGCACGCTTCGTCAACGGAGAATGCATGCAGGTCCCCGACCCTCTTGATAGAGGCCAACGCAACCAGGAGCGCTGTCTTCATAGACAGGAACTTAAGCTCAACTGACTGCAGAGGCTCAAAGGGAGCCCTCTGCAGGGCATTTAACACCACTGAGAGGTCCCAAGAGGGAACGAGAGGAGGGCGAGGAGGATTCAGTCTCCTCGCTCCTCTCAGGAACCTGACGATCAGGTCGTGCTTCCCCAGAGACTTACCTTGAACTGCTTCGTGATATGCGGCGATAGCGGCCACATACACCTTCAGGGTGGAGGGAGACAGCCTTCGCTCCAGCCCATCTTGCAGGAAGGAAAGCACGACACTGATCGAGCATCTCCTGGGGTCTTCTCGGCGAGAAGAGCACCAGTTGACGAAGAGGTTCCACTTCAACGCATAGACATGTCTCGTGGACGAAGCTCTAGCGGAAGTGAAGGTAGCCACCACCGCAGGTGGTAGGGTACTCAAACCTGCCTCATCCCGTCCAGGAGCCACACATGGAGGCTCCAAGAACGGGACGAGGGTGCCACAGGGTGCCCCCTCTCTGAGAAAGAAGGACCTTCCTCAGAGGAATGGGCCAATGAGGTGCTGTCGCGAGGAGTATCAGTTCGGAGAAACAGGTCTGGGTGGGCCAGTACGGCGCAACCAGAATGACCTGCTCCTCGTCCTCCTTGATCTTGCACAAGGTCCGTGCGAGAAGGCTCACTGGGGGCGAAGGCCCCGCGGCCAGCTGTGCGCCAGTGCATCCGTGCCGAGGGTGCCCTCGGACAGGGAGTAATACAGGGCGCAATGGGAGGCAAACAGATCTATCAGTGCGTCCCCGAACTGGTCCCAATCAGCTGAACCGCTGGGGATGGAGTCGCCAATCTCCAGGGAGGGCTGGAACCGTGAAGCTCATCGGCTGCACAGTTCAGGACTCCGGGAATGAAAATGGCTCGAAGCGACCTCAGATGCTTCTGACTCCATAAGAGGTGGCGGGCGAGTTGCGACATACGGCACGAGCGTATACCACCTTAACGGTTGATGTACGCTACTGTGGCGGTATTGTCTGATCGGACTAGTACGTGTTGACCCCTGAGCAACGCTCGGAGCAGTGCAGGGCAAGGCGTACTGCCAGCAACTCGAGGCAATAGACATGCCAAACTGCTCAACACTACATGCGAGAATCACTGAGCTTCAGGAGCAACCTTGCTCAACACCTAAGTGTGAAGAAATTCACTGAACTTCAGGAGCATTTCGCTCAACATGAGAGTGTGACAGCATGTCCATTGCGCATGGCACCCCAAGCCCGTGGAGGCATCTGTTTAGACAACAACATGCCGGGAAGCTCGTTCCAGGGGCACTCAGGCCCGTAGAAAAGTGAGGTTCAACCACGGGGTGAGTACTGACGGCAGGTCGGAGTAACTGGTACTCGGAGGGTGCCGTTAGCCATGCCCACCTCGGGACTCGGTCGCGAAGCCAAAGCTGAAGCGGTTTCATATGAAGCAACCTGAGCGGCGGACCGCAGCTGCAGATGCCATATGCCCCAGGAGCCTCTGAAAAAAAATTTCAGTGGAACCGCACTCTTGTTTAATGGCTGAGTGGAGAAGGTGACCAAGTCCATACGGAGAAAAGAGCTCCTCTGCACGGGGCAAAGTTTACTCCTTCCCAGTTGACCCGAAGGCCTTGACGAGCTAGGTGCCGGAGCACTGGGTCCCTGTATTCGCAAACCTGGTCTCAGGACTGAGCTTAAGACAGCCAGTCACCGAGATAGTTCAGGATGCGAACCCCGTGTTCCCATGGAGGAACAAGGGCTGCCTCAACAACCTTGTGAAGGCGCGAGGAGACAGGGCTAGCCCGAATGGGAGAACAGCGTAATGATATGCGCGCGCCCTGACAGCAGAACGTAGGTACGGTCTGAGTCGAAGGAGAACGGAGACATAAGAGTAGGCGTCCTTCAGGTCGATCGCTGCAAACCAATCCTGTGGCCACACACATCCAGAAATGCGTTTGGCCAGGAGCATCTTGAACGGCAGCCTGAGAAGGGAGCGGTTCAGATGCATAGGTTCAGGATTGGCCGTAACCCACCAGACTTCTCCGGGACAATGAGGTAGGGGCTGTAAACCCGGACCTCATTTCGGCTAGAGGGACAGTCTCAATCGCACCCTTCGCCAGTAGGGAGCAACCTCCGCTCTCATGATCGGGGCATAGCCACCGACCAAAGTGGAGCGAACTCCCGTGAAGCAGGAGGAGACCGTGCGAACTGAATCGCATAGCCGAGCCGATGGTTCGCACGAGCCAGTGGGAGAGATAGGGAGCTCTAGTGCAGGCTCCCAACTGTGCCAGCGGAGTGAAGAACCACAGACGTCCGCCCCGGTGGTGCAGCGAAGCGGAATGTCCGGCCCAGACGAGGACGGCATAGCGGCCCGGTGTGGGGGCAAGGTCATAACCGCACCCTGACAGAGGAGGCCAGGGAAGGACCAGCGTTCCACGGGGGCCTGCTCTGTCAGGGGTCTGGCGACAGAGGGGGACAGGGACGAAGCGGTCCGTGGACGGCACGCCGTGTCAACCACCTCTGGGACAGAGGGGGACGAGGAGAGCACGGCTTGTGGGCGGCGCTCTGTGTCGTCCGAGAACTCTGTATGCTCAGAGAGGAGAGAGTCAGTTCTTTCTTAATGAGGATTCTTCCCCAGCCCTCCACCGGGGAAAGGAGTGGCCCTGCTACCAACTCCTGGAAAGAACTGAGTCTCATCTCTGAGCAGCCCATCTCAAAAGTGCCGCTTAACCCGGCGTTTAGCGGGTTGCGGGGCTGGAGAGGGCTGTGGCATCCCCCTACGGTCTTCCAGAAACGTGGGAGGAAGCCTTCGGCGGTGGGCAGACTGAAGGATCTGAGCGGACGGCGGGGCCGTCGGGCAGAATAACCTCAATCTGCTCACGGGCGGTTGAGAACTGTTGGGCAGAAGCACTCAACCGCACCGCCGAAGAGGCCGACCTGGGAGATGGGGGTGTCGAGCAGACGGGCCAAGCGCGACATCGTGCACATCAGACCGGTCAGCCCCAGACTGGTGAACATCACCTGACTCCGAGAGCGTACGGCCACTTTCGTCGCTCGGAGAGCAAGGTCAGTGGCGGCGCGCAGCTCACTGAAGAGCCTCGGGTCAGTCCCGCCCTCCTGCATGTCCATGAGCATCTGGGTCAGGTAGACCAGCAGAACGGTCATGGGATGCAGTGAGGCAGCTGCCTGTCCTGCGGCACTATAGGATTTCGCCACAGATTACTGTAGACGAAAGAACTACAGGCTTTGGACGGGTGCTTAGGATTGTGCCGGGAAGCACTCTGAGGACACAGTAGCATGGGAACAGAGCGTTCAACCGGGGGAACCCCAGTGTACCCATGGGCAGCGGCCCCTGAGGGGAGGAAAGGCGGATGAGACCAACGAGGGGACCCGTGATCTCATCATGCACGTCCGGGAGGAAAGATATTGGGGTTTGCCGTGGACGCGTCGGCGGCCTCACCCAAAAACCAATCGTCCCGGGAAAGCATGGCCGTCATCTCCGGATCAGACTCAGGCACAGCCGTAGCTGTGAAGAGTCGTCATTTCCAGAAGAATCAAGCCCACCTAGGGATGCTACTACAGACACAGCATCAT
This sequence comes from Siphateles boraxobius, assembly GCF_051911475.1. Lineage (NCBI taxonomy): Eukaryota > Metazoa > Chordata > Actinopteri > Cypriniformes > Leuciscidae > Siphateles > Siphateles boraxobius. The sequence continues at coordinate 988,544 of NW_027509222.1, forward strand.
CCTCTGTAGCTTCAAATGAAAACACACGGGCCACCCGAGGGTAGACTCGTGGAATCATCAGTTCGCTAGCGGGCACCGTCATTAAAGAGGGGGGGCTGGGGCGTGGACACAGAGTCGGCGCCTTGTTCCAGACCAACACCCTCAGGTCACCCTGTCCACCAGCCGAAGATCGGGTGGTGGATGAGGGGACTCTCACTCTTGCGAGTTCACCGAGTCTCGACCTATATATGACGCGATGATCACGTTCCCAGAGAGAACATGAGTCATCCACGAGCGCTGTTCAAGCATGATCAAAGCCCAAACACACTAGAGCGCTCGTGCCCATCAGAGTCCGATACCAGTCCGCTGCAACCAGAAGTGCACGGGCGAGCCGTCTTTAAAAAGACGTGCCGCGTGCGAGCTCTTTTATGAGAGGAGAAAAAAACTCCGCGATGTTGAAGCGCACAGGGAGACACACACACACTGGCAGATCACTGCACAGATCAGCAGGCACTGTGAGCTCGCTGCAGATCGCCGTCACACCAACACCAGAGAGAGAGCTCGTCTCGTAGAGCGAAGTCAGAGATGTTTGTGGAGTGAACAAATACTCTTGGCTCCGAAGCGAAAACATATCTGCATGTTGCCGGCGTCCTCCTTTTATACCCACGAGGTGGGGCGGAGATACGCTATGCAAATTCCGCAGACCCATGGCATTTCATCGCCATTGGCTCGTTTTGTAATACTCGAAGTCGATAGGTGTTCTAAGCGAAACCCCCATTCTCCGTCATCCGACTTAACTCGGAGTGACTACGAAAGGGAACTATTTTTTGTAAAGAAAAAAGATTATTATTGTTATTAACTATAAATAATAAAAAGGAACACTTCAGTACACTACACTAGAGAAAAAATATATTAACAAAAATTGTTTTCTGTAATGTAAAAATTATTCTTTTTGTTACTATTATTTTATGCAGCCCTACAAGTATATCCCTACAAGGCACAACAAACCTGGTGTTCTTTATATATATATATTTATTTTGTGAATTTTAAATCGTGATATTAACCAGAAAAATCACAATTAGATTTTCTTCCCCAAATCGTATCAGCATGTTCACAGTTGTTTATTTACAGGGACCAGATGCCACGATGAGTCCTACTGACTTAAACAAGGTGTGTGACTGTTCGAGTCTCTCTGTTTAGATCAGTGTGTTCAAAAATGTGCCTTTTTGACCTTCGTTGTGTATCTTTGGATTATGTTGTGTTGTAAATAAATCCAAACAATCAAAAAGCCATTCTAAACTCTCCTTATTCTTTGTTATGGTTCTCTCACAGTCCCACCTGATAGGGCCATTAGGGGAGGGTCTTTGTCTTCCCAGGTGTGAAAAACATCAATATTGATGATGATTGACGCTCTCCTCGCATAAGGCTTTCTTACACAAAACATGCCTTACACATTTTAAATCAATATATTGTTTGTGGGCAGGATGATTTTCGCATAGTTTTGAGTAGTATTTTCTATTTTTACTAGTATTTTTTTTTAAACTACAAACTTTTACGTACATGCTGCTTACATATTTTTGTAGCAGCGTTTGTGCTGAATACAATGTAATCATGAAATTTTTACAAGGAACAAAAATAAGCACAAATGTCAAAGCATGTCAGAACACCTTGAGGGTCCAGAAAACACCTCAGACCCCAGAGGGTTAAGGGCTGTGTTGAGGACGTGTCTAGGAGCAGGTCCTCTTTCTGATCTGGATACGGCCCGGATCCGGCTCACTACATCATGCGTTGAGGTCGTGTCTAGGAGCAGGACCTCTATCTGATCTGGATACGGCCCGGATCCAACTGACTACATCATGCGTTGTGGTCGAGTCTAGGCGCAGGTCCTCTATCTGATCTGGATACGGCCAAGATTCAGCTGACTACATCATGCGTTGTGGTCGTGTCTAGGAGCAGGTCCTCCATCTGATCTGGATACGGCCCGGATCCTGCTGACTACATCATGCGTTGTGATCATGTCTAGGAGCAGGTCCTCTATCTGATCTGGATACGGCCCAGATCCAGCTGACTACATCATGCACGGTGGTCATCTCTAGGATCAGGTCCTCCATCTGATCTGGATATGGCCCAGATCCAGCTGACTACATCATACGCGGTGGTCGTGTCTAGGAGCAGGTCCTCTATCTGATCTGGATACGACCCGGATCCGGCTGACTACATCATGCGTTGTGGTCGTGTATAGGAGCAGGTCCTCTATCTGATCTGGATACGGCCCGAATCCGGCTGACTACATCATGCGTTGTGGTCGTGTCTAGGAGCAGGTCCTCTATCTGATCTGGATACGACCCGGATCCGGCTGACTACATCATGCATTGTGGTCGTGTCTAGGCGCAGGTCCTCCATCTGATCTGGATACGGCCCGTATCCGGCTGATTACATCATGCGTTGTGGTCGTGTCTAGGAGCAGGTCCTCTATCTGATCTGGATACGACGCGTATCCGGCTGACTACATCATGCGTTGTGGTCATGTCTAGGAGCAGGCCCTCCATCTGATCTGGATCCGGCTGACTACATCATGCGTTGTGGTCTTGTCTAGGAGCAGGTCCTCTATCTGATCTGGATATGACCCGGATCCGGCTGACTACATCATGCATTGTGGTCGTGTCTATAGGAGCAGGTCCTCCATCTGATCTGGATATGGCCCGAATCCGGCTGACTACTTCATGCATTGTGGTCATGTCTAGGAGCAGGTCCTCTATCTGATCTGGATACGGCCCGGATCCGACTGACTACATCATGGTTTGTGGTCGTGTCTAGGAGCAGGTCCTCCATCTGATCTGGATTCGGCCCGGATCCTGCTGACTACATCATGCATTGTGGTTATGTCTAGGAGCAGGTCTTCCATCTGATCTGGATCCGGCTGACTGCATCATGCGTTGTGGTCGTGTCTAGGAGCAGGTCCTCCATCTGATCTGGATCCGGCTGACTACATCATGCGTTGTGGTCATGTCTAGGAGCAGGTCCTCTATCTAATCTGGATTCGGCCTGGATCCGGCTGACCACATCATGCATTGTGGTCGTGTCTAGGAGCAGGTCCTCCATCTGATCTGGATTCGGCCCGGATCCGGCTGACTACATCATGCGTTGTGGTCATGTCTAGGAGCAGGTCCTCCATCTGATCTGGATTTGGCCCGGATCCGGCTGACTACATCATGCGTTGTGGTCGTGTCTAGGAGCAGGTCTTCCATCTGATCTGGATCCGGCTGAGTACATCATGCGTTGTGGTTGTGTCTAGGGGCAGATCCTCCATTTGATCTGGATACGGCCCAAATCCGGCTGACTATGGTAACCTCTGGATAAACAGAGAGACTAATATTAGCGTAGATGCCATTCTTCTTATGATGTAACGAGTACATTAGGTGTTATAGGAAATGTTCGGCTGACCTAATTTATGTAGCCTAACAATCACTTTACATGATTTGAATTATAGAAATTGATAAAGTGCTGTGTAAGTCCATGTATTTACTAATATATCATAATGTATGTGATTGTATATTCTGTAATACACTTCATAATATATAGATGTATGTGATCAGGTATGGTACTGCATTTGTAGCATATTGCAGACAAATTTACTCATGCAGCATAAACACACATATAGTCAAACCAAAAATTATTCAGACACCAGATACAATTTTGTTTATTTTTTTTTACTAATGGGTGCAGGACACTATAATTCATTTATGTAAGTGAGTATAGCAAAATAAAGTAAACTGTGACATATTATACCCAGCAATTCTTCATACAGTGACTACCAGTAACATTTATAAAAATGTGGGACCAAAATTTATTTTAGCATTACTACAATCGCTAATTACTAAACAAAACGAAGCATTGCTTGGTAATTGGTTGAACTAAACTGGTATTATCTAATTGTGTACTTAAATTTAACAGCTGATAGATATTCAGCATAATTCATGTGTGAGACAGTCTAACAAGTTCTGGTCATATTTTATTACCATTTTCTAACCTATAGCGAATAAAATGTGATAATGTGAGAAATGTTGAAGGTGTCTAAATAAATGTTGGTTTGACTGTATATAGAGAAATATATAATGCAATATATTTCTTATATTTTTTAAATTATTTACACTATAAATGTTTCATATTTTCAAGCTAGTTAACAAAAGCACTGTCACGAAAACCACACGGGAAGCAGCGAATCCATGAGCAGTAGTTTAATAAAGGGTAATCCAAACTCGTCGTCAACAGGCAGGGGTAAAAATCCAAATAAAGCCGTAAAAACAAGAAACAAAACAGGAACTCGAACAATAACAGACCTGAAGTGGTGTGACACAAAACAAGGAATCCGTATCAAATACTAAAACAGACAGGGTATTTATACACACAATCTAACAAAGGTGATGGGAAACAGCTGAGTGCAATGAACTGATGAGTGACAGACAGAATGCTGGGAAATGAAGTCAAATGTGAAAGACACCATGAAAACGAGGACCTCTAGTGACAAACAAGGGAAACACAACCAGACACTGTGACATTACCCCCCCTCTACGGAGCGGCTACCAGACGCTCCACGACAGTTACAACACAAGAATTCAGGAGGGAGGTGGAACGGTGGAGGATCGGGGGAGGTATGGTGGGCCAGGTCCATGAAGGGAGACAGGAACAAGAGGTGAGGGCTTAGCCGACGGCCAGGGCGAAACCAAGAATCCATCAACTGGCCAGGCCGGAGAAGACTGTCCATCGGGTGGCCAGGGCGGAGAAGACAGTCCATCGGGCGGAGAAGACAGTCCATCGGGCGGCCAGGGCGGTGAAGACCCCTCGGGCGGCCAGGGCGGTGAAGACCCCTCGGGCGGCGAGGGCGGTGAAGACCCCTCGGGCGGCCAGGGCGGTGAAGACCCCTCGGGCGGCCAGGGAGGTGAAGACCCTTCGGGCGGCCAGGGCAGTGACTCAGGCGCAGGAACAGCAGACACCGGCTCAGGAACAGCAGACACCGGCTCAGGAACAGCAGACACCGGCTCAGGAACAGCAGACACCGGCTCAGGAACAGCAGACACCGGCTCAGGAACAGCAGACACCGCTCAGGTACAGCAGACTAGGCTCAGGTACAGCAGACACCGGCTCAGGTACAGCAGACATCGGCTCAGGTACAGCAGACACCGGCTCAGGTACAGCAGACACCGGCTCAGGAACAGCAGACACCGGCTCAGGAACAGTAGACACCGGCTCAGGAACAGACACAAGAACTGTAACAGTCACAAGAACAGACACAAACACAGAAACAAACACTGTCTCTGGCGCTGGAACAGGCGCTGGCTCTGGAACAGACATTGGCTCCAGCTCTGGAACAGGCCTTGGCTCTGCCTCCAGCTCTGGAACAGGCACTGGCTCTGCCTCCAGCTCTGGAACAGCAGACACTGGCTCCGGCTCTGGAACAGACACTGGCTCCGGCCCTGGCACTGGCTCTGGTCCTGGAAAAGACACTCTGGAACGGGTACTGGCTCTGCCTCCGGCTCTGGAATGGGCACTGGCTCTGCCTCCGGCTCTGGAACGGGCACTGGCTCTCCCTCCGGCTCTGGAACGGGCACTGGCTCTGCCTCCGGCTCTGGAACGGGCACTGGCTCTGCCTCCGGCTCTGGAACGGGCACTGGCTCTGCCTCCGGCTCTGGAACAGGAGACACTGGCTCCGGCTCTGGAGCAGCAGACATGGCCATGTCCAGGCTCCAGATAGCTCCAGATAGTCCAGGTCCCTGAAGGCAGACAGAACGTGAACAGTCTCTAACTGGACAGACGGAACGTGAACAGTCTCTGACTGGGCAGACAAAACGTGAACAGTCTCTGACTGGGCAGACGGAACGTGAACAGTCTCTGACTGGGCAGACGGAACGTGAACAGTCTCTGACTGGGCATATGGAACGTGACCATTCTCTGACTGGGCAGACGGGACGTGAACAGTCTCTGACTGGGCAGATGTGACGTGAACAATCTCTGACTGGGCAGACGGAACGTGAACAGTCTCTGACTGGGCAGTCGGAACGTGAACCGTCTCTGACTGGGCAGACGGGACGTGAAACATCTCTCTATCACCTCCTCTACGGCGACCTCCACTGGTCCCGCGGAACTTTACCAACCGGGTCCCCATAAACAACTCCCTTCTCTCCCGCTCGGTGGCTGGGGAAGAGATGTAGCAAAACATACCGCTGGATTGTTTGTGACGGATTCCTTCTGTCACGAAAACCACACAGGAAGCAGAGAATCCATGAGCAGTAGTTTAATAAAGAGTAATCCAAACTCTTCGTCAACATGCAGGGGTCAAAATCCAATTAAAGCCGTAAAAACAAGAAACAAAACAGGAACTCGAACAATAACAGACCTGAAGTGGTGTGTCACAAAACAAGGAATCTGTAACAAATATTAAAACAGACAGGGTATTTATACACACAATCTAACAAGGTGATGGGAAACAGCTGAGTGCAATGAACTGATGAGTGACAGACAGAATGCTGGGAAATAAAGTGAAGTGTGAAAGACACCGTGAAAACGAGGACCTCTAGTGACAAACAAAGGAAACACAACCAGACACTGTGACAAGCACAAGCATACCTGCATGTACTATAGTATGTAACCATGAGGCTATCACTGTGATTAGGAGTCCACAGCTGTTACTTTTAAAATATAGTAAATACAGTCTTAATGATGTTCGGCCAATCATAAATCTAACCACAGGCTCTTCTCTTCAACACAGTGTGAACCCCAAAAACTCAGATGTACCAGAAAACCTTTTAAACTCCAAAATAATAGAACATTTAACACTGACAGGTCTCCCCCTATATAAATATGGAGCAAAACACATTAAATTACACTTCATTTTAACAATTTATTGAAACTAATAGGAACATAGTAACTATACAACACATGAACCAAGGAATATAGCTTCAATGTTTTTGACTGAATTTTGATTGAATATTCACATGTGTTGATGTCACATGTCAAACCCATCTGTCACAGGGAAGAATCATTGTTGAATAAAGCCAAATGTCAGTCAAAACTCAGTTTGGACGAAATGTTCTTACTTTGCCTCTGCTGAACAGTATTACAGACCTCATTGGTTAGAGCATGCTAACACTCATTTATAATCTGCTCTTTTAGACCTAAAGAATTGAACAGCCAGTGGAAAAAGATTCTTCTAGAAGCTCAAAACAGCTCTAGACCACTAACTCATTCAGAGCCCTGATTTCCAGCTGGATTGGAGTGGATTGGACATGTTGTAAAATACACAGGACAGCAATAAGTGGTAATGGTCAAAATAATCGTGAAATGGCCAATCTCACGATTGCTGGGTTGCTCAATCACCTTGATTACTGATGGCCCACTTTTCTGATGCCACATGTGAACAGAACACATCACTATCCACATTTTTCCTGAGCAACCAATGATCATCGCCATGACAGATTCTGTGACACTTTATAGTACAGTTGCACTAATATGCATCAATTCAAGTCACCAGGATAAACTTGTCCGGTTACTCTGAAGATATAATTGCATTTAAGATTATTATGCTTAATTTAATGCTGCTCCAACCCAGAGTGTAAAAATGCATTGATCTGACAATGAAAATTCAATACCAATCAAATAGTGAATTTAATCATAAATTATAATGAGTATAATAAACAATGGCCACTTTCACACATTAATCATGGTAAATTACAGAAAAAATGGTTGGATTGATTTTTTTCTGGTAAATGCACCATATCTTCCGTTCACACAAGGAACAGCTTTGTGATTTTTTCTTAATTATTAATCATCAGAAAAGCAGGGTCTTCAGACTTATTTTCAAAAATACTGCATTTGTGCATAAGATACTGAAAAAACAGCAAGGAAAGCAGCAATGGTGCTGCAGAACGTACGTTTCCGGAGAAGGACCGGCGTAAAGGGGAAACAACTCTTTATGAAAAGAAGAAGACTGAGTGATTCACTCCTATCACTCTAAAAAATGCTGGGTTATTTATTTTTTACCCGAATGCTGGGCTCAGCCTGCTATGTAATTTCATTGGGTTATTATTTTTTTTTTTTTTTACCCATTTGCTGAGTAGTTTTTCTGTAACTCAGTTGCTGGGTGATTTTTACTGTCATTACAAACCAGGAACCCCCTCACACCAACCCAGCGCTGGGTCAATGTAGCACAATGTTGGGTAGTCTGTGTTAGCTAAACCAGTTAAAACTGGATTCATTTGTAAAAAGTAATTTGGTTGTATGTTCTGAGAGAAAATGTCCTGATGGGAAACTTCCTGAATGAAATGAAGGTTTTTGATGTAACCTTTCAAACATATATATATATATATATATATATATATATATATATATATATATATATATATATATATATATATTAGATTGTCATTTAATGATTTGAAAAGGCCTACTGATGCCAGTTTTATTTCTACAGATTGCAATTGGCTGCTCATGCTGCTCCTGTCACGTCCTACAACGTTTACTAAATGCTTTTTGAGTATTTTGTGATTGTAAAAGACTGAATTGCCATTGAATAAAAAATACTGTAGCCTATATATGAACTGTTCTTGTCCTATATACAGTATAACAGATTTTAAAGTGCATTTTTATTATTTAAAATGAAAAACCGGTAACACTTTATAATAACTGCACGCTATTAATCATTAGTTAAGCATTAGTAAACAGTTAATTCATCATTTATAAAGCCATTAATAGACATTAATAAGCAGTTTATAAATACATTGTAAGTTGCACATAACTGTATTTAATTATTATTTATTTAATGTCAACATTATCTAAATTTGATAGTTTTACTTGTCTGTCCAAATGGAAGTTGGAGTTTTGAAAGTGTAATTTGCAAACATGAGCACAAGACACCAGTAACTCTCAGGAGTAAATCTGTCCTGGTAATGATCGTCACTCATTCACTTGTCAGTGTTTAAATCAGCCAGGTTTGTTCTTTAAAGCCCTTCGTGTGTGTCATTCTCCCAGGGGCGAGGACAAATCACTCTGATTGTTCCCTTTTGCATGTGCTCATTATTGCAGCCGTGAAGCCAAAGACACACAGACATGCTGTATTTGATGTGACCCCTTAATAACACAATCCCTCAGGCATGATTGAGAAGGACAAACCTTATCTCCATCAGTCAATATCATACACCCACTGTTGCTAAACGATTGCCCCTCTCTCTTGGAGATGCTTGTCGATTTGAATGAGTTGCAGACTATTGATTATGTGATAAGGGTGGTAAGCAAACAAGCAAAGGCATGCTGTTGTTAGGGCTAGGTTCTCTTCAGGGCCACACAAAGGTCCAAAAGGTCATTGCAACTAGACAATTGCGAACTGTACTGTAGTGTGACCTTGGCTATGGTCAACATACTCTTCTGTCTTTGCAGCGCTTTTTGAAAGGGGTCTGGCAAAATAACAAAGTGTCCTAACCTGGGAGAACTGTATTTGAAGGTGTATGACAAGGACTTTTGGCTGTTCTGTTTCCCAGCATGCATCTGTGGTGAACAGTGACACAGATTATATGTCTGCTCCGAAAGCAAAGAGCACAGTGTCTTGTCATCAACTCAACTTCAGTCCTACATTATATTAAACAAATCAGTGTTAAAAAAAATACACTCAAAATGGAAATTGTCATCATTTTCCAAAGAATTATACCAAGGGTCAGTGTTAAAAAAAATTACCCAAAATGGAAATTGTCATCATTTACCAACCAATTATACCAATTATACCAACTAAGGGTCATTAAATCTAATCTAAATCCATTAAATAAAAAATAAATGTTAATGAATGAGAGAGAGAGTGAGAGAGAGAGAGAGAGAGAGAGTTTTTGTATAATGTTATGAATGCTTTGACAATGTAAATATTTCTTTCACCATGCCAATAAAGCTATTTGAATCTTGAATCTTGAAATTTTAGAGAGAGAGAGAGAGAGAGAGAGAGACAGAGACAGAGACAGAGAGAGAGAGAGAGAGAGAGAGAGAGAGAGAGAGAGAGAGAGAGAGAGAGAGAGAGAGAGAGAGAGATGACTGAACATGGGCACATACACACACAAGGATAGAGGGTTTCGTCCCAAATATGACCGGCTCTGAACGGAACAGTTGCAAAAGCATTGACAAAGACCTGGTGTTGATCAGTCCACAATAAGACAAATCATCTAAATTTTTGCTATTCTCCCTAAAAGTGGACAACCTGCAAAGATCACTCCAACAGAACAACGAGCAATCTCGAAAGATGTGAAAAGGATAACAGCAAAACACCTACTCAAAACTCTACAAACTGCAAAAGTCTCTGTTCATGTGTTTACTACAGAAACACTGTCACATGCCTGTCCTGTCTTGTGTTGCACATGGGTGTTTGTTATGTTGTGCCATGTGCTGTTGTGATTGTTGATCCCTCCCCCTTGTTACCTGATTAGTGTTTGAGTTGTTCCACCTGTCCCCTCTTTATTTGTTCCCTTTTTAAGTCTCCTCTTGTATGCAGTCTTTGTCGGTTCGTTGTCATACGTCTTCCCAGTTCCTTGTTGATGTTCTCATGTTCAGAGTCAGTGTTGGTTTCATGTTCATTTATTATGTTTTCCCCCTCGTGGGTTTTTGATTTGTGTTTGTACGTTTTTTGTTATTAAATCCTCCTTGTTTTTGCACTTGAGTTCTCTTCCCATTTTTGTATGTGTTGCGTGAATGAACGAACCGACCCTTTGAGAACTCAGCAGCATGGAGGATTTTTGCTGGAGGTATATGGATGACGACGACTTGGATTGCCCAGATTACATCATTTCCAGATTTGGATCAACCCAATTCTCTCCGATCGGCGGTGACAGAAGGACTCCGCCAAACCTGGGTTCCAGCGGGGGGTTTTCGGACTTCTCTTCCCCAGCCAAGGAGCGGGGGAGGAGAGATTTTCGGGGGACCCGCCAGGTAATTTTTCGTGGGACCCGGGGAGGTTGTAAAGGAGGAGGAGGTGGTCGAGAGGAGGGTCAACATCACTCTCCATCCTGGCCCCCCTTCGATCCTGGACCGGTGGAAGGCAGTTCTGGGCCGGCTTCTCGCCGTCATGGACGGAGGAGGAGGAGACGCCCGTCTGCCCAGCGAGAGACTGCTCATGTCCCGTCTGCCCAGCGAGAGATTGCTCACGTCCCGTCTGCCCAGCGAGAGACTGCTCACGTCCCGTCTGCCCAGCAGGAGACTGCTCACGTCCCGTCTGCCCAGCGAGAGACTGCTCACGTCCCGTCTGCCCAGCGAGACACTGCTCACGTCCCGTCTGCCCAGCGAGAGACTACTGTCTGTTCCTGAAAGATCTGCTCCGCCCTGGCCGCCCGAGGTGTCTGCACCGCCCTGGCCACCCGAGGGGTCTTCACCGCCCTGGCCACCCAAGGAGTCTTCACCGCCCTGGCCACCCGAGGGGTCTTCACCGCCCTGGCCACTTGAAAGATCTGCTCCACCCTGGCCGCCCGAGGGGTCTGCACCGCCCTGGCCACCCGAGGGGTCTGCTCCGCCCTGGCCACCCGAGGGGTCTTCACCGCCCTGGCCACCCAAGGAGTCTTCACCGCCCTGGCCACCTGAAAGATCTGCTCCACCCTGGCCGCCCGAGGGGTCTGCACCGCCCTGGCCACCCGAGGAGTCTTCGCCGCCCTGGCCGCCCGAGGGCTCTTCGCCACCCTGGCCGCCCGAGGGCTCTTCGCCGCCCTGGCCGCCCGAGAGCTCTTCGCCGCCCTGGCCGCCCGATGGACTATATGTTTCGCCTTGGCCGGCCGATGGACTATGTGTTTCTCCCTCACCGCCCTATGGACTCTGTGTTTTTCCCTGTTCGTCTTATGGACTCTGCGTTTCTCCCTCACCGCCCTATGGACTCTCTGTTTCGCCCTGGCCGCCCGATGTCCCTTCCCTCTCGTCCTGCCCTGGTCTGTCCCTCCCGTCCCGCCCTGGTCTGTCCCGCCCTGGTCTATCCCTTCAGTCCCTCCGATCAGTCCCTTCCGTTCCGCCCTGATGTTTCCTTCCTGCCCCGCCCTAGCCTGATGGAGCGTCTGGTAGCCGCTCCGTAGGGAGGGGGTTATGTCACATGCCTGTCCTGTCTTGTGTTGCACATGGGTGTTTGTTATGTTGTGCCATGTGCTGTTGTGATTGTTGATCCCTCCCCCTCGTTACCTGATTAGTGCTTGAGTTGTTCCACCTGTCCCCTCTTTATTTGTTCCCTTTTTAAGTCTCCTCTTGTATGCAGTCTTTGTCGGTTCGTTGTCATACGTCTTCCCAGTTCCTTGTTGATGTTCTCATGTTCAGAGTCAGTGTTGGTTTCATGTTCATTTATTATGTTTTCCCCCTCGTGGGTTTTTGATTTGTGTTTGTACGTTTTTTGTTATTAAATCCTCCTTGTTTTTGCACTTGAGTTCTCTTCCCATTTTTGTATGTGTTGCGTGACAAACACGAAACAAGGATAGTGTTCACGGAAGGACATGGAAGTTTTCTGAAGAGCAGCTGGATGTGCCACAAGGCTTCTGTGTAAATGTTCTGTGGACAAAATTTTTTTTTTTTTTTTTTTGAGAAATCCAACACAGGCTCATAGGCAAAACATGCCTCTACCTACATTTTTGCAAAACTCAAACACAGACCAATGCATACGAATCACGGCCTTTTCCAGCTGAAATGAACACTATAGGCAGTAAAACACCAACAACTTTTATTCCTTTTCACACAAAAGGAATACAGGGCCGTGGCTCTTTGCATAGTAAATACTATGTTATGACCTCAAATGTCACCCCTGCTCGAGAATTATGAGACGTAGGATTCAATTGATAGTTGATCAAATTTATGGATCATTATTATGGAGATTATTGGATGAAACACTGCCCAAAAGTCAAGAAAGTAACAAATATTCCCATATTAGCTGATGTAAAATAGGAATACTTCAGACAGGTAAAGTCAAAACAATAACCAACAACGAGTGTTGAACTGAAGTCAAAAAGAAACTACAAATTACTTTAAATTACTACGGTGACGAACATAAACACAAGAAACACATGGATTGCAAAGGAATAAACGGACGAGAAAAAAGGTGTCCTTACATGTAAATCAACATAATGCATGACAAAAATAAACATTGTGAGGCATTACACAGTGTGAGAGACACATGGTGCAGTTGGGGCAATAGTTATTATTTTGGGATTTGCAGATATGTTAGTGTTTTCCACAAAAAAAAGTCCCTTTGAGAAGTCAAAAAAGGCGCAAATGTGAAAAATAGTTGGTATACTGTAGGACATTAGAGCCATAAAATGAACGTGGAACAGCTCAGATCGTTTGGTCCTGCATGAATCCGGTGAGAAAAGTTTGAGTTCATATGAGATCTGACTTTTGATAGCAGACGTTGATACGTTGATAAATTTAAGCAAAGTTTGAGACATTTTCGAGATCTCTGATAATGCATGTGAGACTACTGGAATCTTTCTTGCTCCATTTGCTAATTGTTGTATAGAAGAAACAACTGTTGTTTCCTATGTGTTGAATCTCCTAGTGCAGTGATTCCCAACCTTGTTGTTTCTGAGACCTCCTTTTTCCCAAGAAAATATTTTAAGGCCCCCCTTCATATTTAATGATATTGACGCTCTTGTAAGCTTGCGGCAAGGATGACTAAATGTTTTGTTTTTAAACTAACAGTATGTTTATTACTATAACCAGATATGTTTATGCACAAATAATTGCGTATAATATTGAAAATACAATAACAAAAACATCAGTAGGCCGTTTCTAATTTAAAAACGTGAGCCTAGGAGTAGCCTATTGATTGGCCCTATTTGAAATGCAATAACAAAAATATCAATATTCACACAGGTGTGTAGGAAAAAAAGAATTAAAATAGGCTATTACAAAATGACTGATGTCTGGGACCTCAGTACTTGCATGTTATTTGTGAGGCTTTATCAATCAGTGTGAAGATTGAGTCATTATGTCTATGACGAGTCACGCAGGCACTAGATTACACCGCAGCGGTGCGACCCGAACCAGTGTAAAATAGTTCCAATATAAACACGTATTATAGGTGTACCACAGTGACTCAGGATAAGACAAAAACACGGTTTGGAAAATGGATTCATGATGTACTCGCTCATTATATAAATTTAGTACATTTTGAGCACAAAAAAGTTACGGACTGCTGCTTAAAAGGGGAACTTGGCAACTATTTCAACTTAATAAAACCGTTTAGAAATCATTTGGATGGTTTAATAACCTGTTCTGGTGAGAATGGTGACTTTCCCCGCTCCCCCCAGCGTTCTTAGGCGGAAAACCAACCTTGCAACATGAGGACTAACGTCCCGGTAAGTTGGAAATAGGAAGTCTCGTGAGAAGCGAGAACGAGCGAGAAACACAAACTGCTTTGAAGCAATTCAATATTAACACACACGCCGCCCTCAATGTGTGTGATGTATTACCCACCTCGGTAGACATACTCCACACGATAAAGGTCCACACGGCTCCGATAATGACAAATGCACATGAGCAGCGGTAGAAAGGGGGAGATGGGGCCGCAAGTGAGCTTTTTTACTACATTGTTGTGAAATATACGCCTCACAGCTGTAGGGGGAGCTCGCTGACAAAACATGCGACAACAAAAGTGAAAATCAGCGAAGAAATAGCTAGAGTTGCCGAGTTCCCCTTTAATGCTCACTGTTCAACACTTTCAAAATATGACGCGACCCCCAAAGAGCTCACTGACGTCCCCTTGTGGGCCGAGACCCCCCAGTTGGGAACCGATGTCCTGTGCTGCGTCCCAATTCGCTTACTTATACTACGCCCTAAAAGTATGTACTCTTTTTGTGAAGAAAAAGTACATACTTTTGAGTGTGTAGCTAAAGAGTAGGCATGCTTTGGGACATACTATCACGTCATCTATAATCGACAGCTCTGCGTGCTGCGTGCATCCTGTCACCGTGAACTGCCCTGTCAATCATCTCATCACAGTTAAAATCCTCAATTCAATCTAATTTGATGTCCTACTGTTTCGGAGAGCACGTTCATCTGCCAGTCGTGGGTCTTTCATGCGGATACTCTCGTGTTTGCACTTTGAATATGATGCATTTAAAAGGTAATGGCTAAACTTGTCTTTACAAAAGTTCACAATGCTGCAGATGCTATAATGTGGACAACACTGAATACATTCATTTTCGCCAGGTTAGATACTGATAATTAATCACTCAAACCTCTTTATCTAAACCTCCTTCATAACCGCGGGACTCGCGCGTCCTCCATGTCTGTAGTTTTTTAACACTTTTCACTCGTTTTTGTAGTTCTAACCAAATCCTCGTCCAATGCACGATTGGTTGTGGGCAATATCATCCGTTAGAGTGCATCGATCTACACTTCGGATTCTGACGGGAAATAGTAGACCATCCGGGTATCTTTGAATCACTCATTTCAACATACTACGATTTGGGACGTACTAATTCTATTTTCGAATACTATTTAGGACGGAGAGTATGCGAATTGGGACGCAGCATTGGTGTATGATGATACCTGTATCAAACCTGTATCAAATATTACCTTGCCATAAGGATCACAGGACGGGAATTCAACAAAGGCTGCATCTGATTCACAGGAGGGTGTTTTTCAATGCCAGGGCAACACAAATAGCTTGCCAGTTGGCATCACTAACCCCGGCCAATCGATCTAATAATGGAAATGCATCGGCTTCCATGAGAGGACATTCGTTTTCATACTGACTATCTCTTACATCAGCTCAGTAAGTCACCCTCACCTCAACAAGTTGTTAAGAACACGAAGAGAGAGAAAAAAGAAATGAAGATTCCTCCGTGTGTGATATCACACATTTGCCATTTCCTACCTCTCCTCCATATTTATCTTAATCATAAAACAGGAAGTTTAATTGCATTTTTGGGTCATCCAGATGGTACCTTTGTGAGGAGATTAATTACTCCGTTGGGCAACATTAATAAAACAAATATTTCAGGGAAATGTAATTGTGTATGCCGGCATGGAAGGAGTAAAAAGGTGAGACGTGTGGAGTCATGCTGAATTCCCTGCAGTGCTGAAACAGGGAGCGAAAGAATGGACAGAGAGACAAACGAGCCGTCGTGCACTTGTCAGTGTGTGGAGCCGTGCTACCTAGCATACTAAATGCCTTTCCGTTCCTCGTGTGCTGCTTTCATTGAGACACACTCCTTTCACACTCGGCTTAATGTGACGTGTCAGTGGATTGAATATGAAGACACAGCATTTGTTGTGGCTGGAAGGTTATAGCTATATAACTCACTAAAAAATGGGACTGAGAAATAAAACATTTGGCTTCTTGATACAAATCAAGCCAAGTCTATTCAGCTATGGGAATTTTAGTTCTTGGTATATTTAATTCTTCATCCATAACCAAATTAAAATCTCCTGCAATAATCATTATTCTTTTAACTTCCATAACAAACAACAATAAAACAAAATTGTTTTTTGTACAAAATTTTTACATTTTCCCCAGGTGGGTTGCATACATTAGTTCAAGTTATTAATTGTCCTTCTAATTCTCCTTTCACTAACATCTTTCCTCGTTATCTATTTTACTAAATTCACTTTTGCAAACAAGAAACTCCCGCACACTGTCGGTACTTGCATTTATAAAAACTGTTGTTTTTTTTGTTAATTTACTATATTCACTTTTAAAATATAGATATTCCTTACCCAATATTGCTACTCCTCTTCTTGCTGATCTAAATGAAAATCAAATGTTTTAGGTTCATCTTTATTTAATGTGTTTCTTGTAAAAAAATAAAATAAATCCCTTTCTCTCTCTTAAGTTTCTGAAGTACCTTCATTCTTTTTATTGGGTTGTGTAGACCATTTTAACTCCCTCATAATTACAGTCTCACATGAACAAAAATTAAAACGAACTCCATTGAGCAAAAACAAAAAGATACATTCACTTTCAACAGTGGCGTCCTTCACAAGTGTGCCTAAAGTTTGTCTCCAAAAATGCATTTGCTCCCCTGTAACAAACTGTAGGAATAATATCTCCTTCCTCCCCTTTTTAAAAAAAAATGAAAAATAAGAAAGAAGGAGAGAAAACATGGAGAGAGAGGGAGAAAGAGAAAAAACAATAATAATAAATAAAATATATAACAATAAAAATAGCAATAGCAGAAATAATAATCATTTAAAAAAATAAATTTCCCTCCTTCCTCTTCCCTCCATCATTCTTTGGGGTCATTAACCCACGATTAATTCATTTCCTTCATTTATTCCTAAAAAAAAAGGTAAATCCCAAGTTTAAGAAGACAAGCCCATGTTAGATTATGCACATTTCCGTCCGTTGTTTTATCATTCATTTTCATTTTCTCTCTCCAAGGCATTAAGAAAATACTGCTCTTACTTGTCTAAGTTTCCTGACAAATCGGTTGAATTTTAGTTCATCCTGTAGTCTCCAGCGGGTCATTGAAGTTCCTGCTCACTTTCATTCGTTCTTTGCCTTCCTTCCAAAATATTTTCAGTTTCACTGTGTACCGAAAGTGGGACTAAATGTGTAACATCCCAACCTGAGTTTCCCGCTCCTAACCGACAGAGGGCGCTCTCTTCCTCCGGTCCTGTCACATGGTTTCTCCTTCCTGTTTAAAGAGCCTGATTTCCTTCGTTCATTGCGAAGTATTGTTTGCCTGGTCTGCATTTCTAAGCGTTTTTCCCATTGTTGTGTCTTACTTTGATTTTGGAATATCTGCCTTGTTCTACCATTTACTAGTGGGGGGCAGATCGAGGCTTCATTAAACACTGAATCATTTGAATTAAATGTGCCGTATTGTGCCAAGGCCTCGAAACACTCCGACACCCGTCTCCACTGTGACCCCTAGAGGTCAGAACAGTGTAAATGCAACGAAAACCCAGGCCAAACATGCATAAAAACACCTTTTACAATCTATTGCAAATTTTTAACTGAAAGTAAAATCTTTCAAAAGCAATTATCTAATCATCTAATACGATTATCATGTGTAAACGTGTTCTTTTATCAATTGTCAGGGTTTGTTTTGTTTTTTCCTATGAATGGCTCAGCTAAACAGGCCAATAAGACTATTATCTACCTCATTTTAATTATACTAATGTCTAATTAAAACGTCAATGTATAATTATACAAATGTATAAAACTGATCAGAGATCAGGTAAACCCCACAGACACTTGTTCATTGGTTCTCAGTGACTCCTCATGATTCATGGGTTGACAGAGATCATCGCTCCCAGCGGTGAACCATTGGAATTTCGAAGTGTTTCGAAACAGTTGTGACGTAATGAAGCCTAGTTTAATGAAAGCACGTGACTCTGGCAGTTTGATACACACTCCGAACCATTGATTCGGAACAAAAGATTCGGAAAGGCTTCGAAGCTTCAAGAAACAGTGTTTTGAAATTGCCATCACACTACCATTTACTCTCTTGGATTTGATTGCCTGTTTGGACTGTTTTCTTTATTTTTGACCCTTGACTTACTACCTGGCTAACGACTCTGTGATTTACCCTTTTGCTTCTAATAAATCTCTGCAAATGGATCCCTCAGCTCTCACTGAGTCTGATATGTTTGTATGTGGGGTATGAAATGGGCTGAAAAATGGGCCCCATGTAGGATTGTCCACGGGTCCCATAATGGCCCCATGTTAATTGCCCAGATGGATTTCATGTAGGATTGCACTTTGTACAAGGCAGGACCCAAGTGGGCAACATGCACAAGAACATTCTCGGTCCCAGCTTTATAATGTGTTTTTCGTGAAGCTTTTGGCGCATTCATCTAAAAGAATCTAAAAGCTGTTATGGGATTTTTGCTGAGAAGTCCTTATCAAACTCTATTCCCCTCGTAAGTTATCTCTCTCTTTGCTTATGGAGCCTGTAAAATTCATTCCTTTATATTCCATGTCAAAAATCTGACGACGATGGATCTTGGTTGTGAACTTTCATTGGGGATTTTCCTCTATGAGCTATGGTGCTCTTGTACTACGCTCAGGTGTTCAGTGATACTACAGGCCTCGTTCAACAAATCCCTCAATGTTGATTCCATCGCTTCCTTCTTTTATCCGATAGATCCGTATATTAATTTGAGATATTTTTTCATAAAACTGGGTTTCTGGTAGTACCTAGAATATCTGAGTCCACTAAAGGAGGGAGAGCATTTTTACATTTGGCTCCTAAACTCTGGAATAGCCTTCCTGATGATGTCCGGGACTCAGACTCACTCTCCCAGTTTAAATCTAGATTAAAGACACATCTCATTAGCCTAGCATTCACATAATTCATCTCATAACCTTAAACTCCAGTTATATCAGATTAAATGCACATGATTATCCTTACTTAATGTTATTATGAACAGCAGCTACGCTAATTATTTTCCATTTGCTTTTCTGTTTTATCTCGGGATGCCCACCCTGAGGTAACTAGAGACTAGAGCTAGAGATTTCTGAAATATGGAGATTACTTTGACAGTCACCTCTGATAACAGAATAAATTGTAATGTACATGCATGCATTTTCTGTAAAGATGCTTTAAAACGATATGCATTGTGAAAAGCACTATACAAATAAATGTGAATTTAATTAAATTGTATATTTGTACTTAGTGTAAATAAACACTGTATATTTAAACGAAATACATTTTTTGAATTAGATTAATTCACCAAAGGTTTTACAATAAATGACTAAATAATGAAAGTTGCACAGCTTATTAGCAATTTTCTAAAGGTATAAATATGTTTAAATTGTGTATATATGGCAGAGGGGTTTGGCCTGGTCTAATCAGGGAGGCTTTTCTTTAAGGTGACTTTGACGGTAGGTCTCCTGACAAGCTGTGACTGCAATCATGATGCTCGTTTGTCCCCGGGCCCCAGGCTCCCCGACCACTGCTAATTAAAACCAATGTTTAAACTGGTCACTAATCTATAAGTCATTGAGGCTGATTCCACACATCCATTGATTATCCTTGTCATTTCAAAGACTGCAGGAAGTTCAGACTAATTACAGTTTGTTTTGAAAGTAGCCAAGATTGAGTTTTTCTTTTTCTACCAAAGGATTTCCTTCAGGGGATATTGCATTGCTATGCTACGTTAAGACATGCAAGTTAACAGAAGGTAAAAGGTTAGAAGACAAAAAAAATCCTTTGTTTTTCTTTCATAACAACATAAAAAAGCCAAGCATTGCATCTCCTTATAATGGCATGACTGGGAATTCCACAATACTGTATAATAATATCATACAATGTAATATGATTAGTTGTAGTACTGCTATATCACAATATATAGGAAAGGGCTGCATGATATTGTACAAAAACTGGCATTGCAATATCTTTTTTCAGCAATATATATATATGTGGTGAGTGGTGTGGCCGCCGGGTACTCGCTGTCCAGCTAGCTCCTTACGGGTAAGCCTCAGCCTGAAAGTGTGGTTTTGTGTTTGTGTTTTTTTGTTTGACGCATACTGAAGAAGTGTAAAGGCTGATTTATACTTCTGCGTCGGACATACGCCGGAGCCTCTATGCCGTAGACTACGCATTGGTTTTAATTTATACTTCTGCGTCGTTGTCCGCGTTGACGCACGCAGAGGGAGCGTGTGAAACCCGAGGGAGCGGTTTGAGCAGACCAATCACAGCGCTTGCGTCCGCGTAGAATTGACGCGTTGTTACATTTTTGGAGAGGTGCACGTCAGGGTACGCCGAAGGGTACGCGCGCTACGCACAGCCTACGGCGTAGCTACGGCGTAAGTTCAGCGCAGAAGTATAAATTGGGCTTTAGACTTTTACTTCTCTTGAATTTATACCCAAATGCGTCGATGTAATCATTATGATCGCTCCTTACTGGGATGTATAAGACCCATAATCATGTGACATTCCAGCACGTCACCGATACAGAAAGTAGCTGACAGAGATCGTTGTAACATGCAGATAAAGATGTTTTGAAGACAATAAACATGATTGCAATGATATTTGAGCTACCTGTGTTCTTCAAGCCATGCCAGGTATTTCATAATAATAGATTATATTTATAATGTTATGCTAATCGATATAGATTTCATCATCGTGCAGAACACTATAAATAATACATTTTCTGTCTGATTTTCTTTTTTATCTGAAGCCAAATTAGATCACAGAAGATTATTTAAAACACTCGACTTGCGTTATAAAGTAAGTTTGGAGCACAAACATGGTTTTAATCTCATAAATGGTCGTGTATTGATGGTGTGCTAAGCTAACATGCTAGCTAGCCCAGGTGAACCTGCCACCAGCAGTTATTGTTTTATGATTTTTTTCTAAATAGGAATGCTTACTGAAATGTTTCAGTGCATTTGATACCAGTTTCAAATATTTAGTGAGAACTTTGATAAAAGAAATTAGGGTTTGAAACCCTATGAATAGACTGTGAATAGCGAGTCGTTAGTAGCTATAATGCAGACAAAAGAAATGCATATTTAGAGCCATAACCAGTCTGGAGAGGTGTAAATGTGTGCAGGCAAGACTGACACTGAATGGGGCTCGTTTGCACCACAAAACAATAGAGACAATAGACTGAAAAGATGACTCAGAAGATGACTAAACATCAGATTGCATTTTAGAGTCTAATCAAAATAAAGTAATTTGACATGATCTTGAAAAACATTTAACTAAATACAGAGTTTTAGACTTATCATTTTCAGATTTTAAATATGAAATGGTCACACATATGGCTTTAGCTGCAGTGCATTTCTAGATTGCTCCAGGGCCAACTTCTATTTTATTTTTATGAAGATGTTTCATAAAACTAAATTTCTAATAACTTTACAAAACTTTGAAGCTATTTAAAAAAAAAAAATTCATTATGACAATGATTAATTCTACATTTACAATAAACTACCAGGTGCAGTGCTTGAAGTGGGAAAAGAAAGGTGCCGGTACTCTCTTGCATTGGCAAATCATGACATTTGAGATTTCTACAGTGAAAAACAAAACTTATTGTTATTTATTAACAACATAAATGTATTAAAACAAGTCATGCGTGTGTGCACGTGCGTGCGAAAACGGAACTCCTCCAAGCCTGCAAGTCTAAAAATACATTTAGATTACTACATTTTATTTAATTAAATGCATTTATGGTGAGATTATTATATTTTCATGTCAATCTGTGTTTTGACCACGAACCATGAGCTGTCACTTTAATTCACCGCGTGCAGCACAGCAAAAATACAATCGGAACGATCTGTATACGCACAGCACCAGGAGTGCATTGACGGACCGCATGCACGTGCTGTGAGAGAGCTCGAACCTGTTAACATGGGTGCAGAAAAAATACGCACTGCATACGCACTGCAAACAAAGTATATAAACGGGCGTGACACTGGCGCCTTTTCTGTCAGTGGTCGAGTACCGGCTACATGCGAGAAGTAGCGGTACGCAAGAAGAAGTGCAGGTACGCTTAAGAGTAAAATGTAGAAGTGCCGGTACTGCGTACCGGTGAGTACCGCCCCACTTTCGAGCACTGAGCAGGTGTCAGCTTTCAAAGGAGATCATACTTGTGCTTTTAGTGCAAAAGTTTCATGAACTGTATCTGTTTCAGTTTGGGTATGTCATTTCTGGGGATTTTTCAAAAGTGGGCTTGCAGCTTAACAGGTTAACACAATTCACCCAGCGGTAATTCAGGAAAAAAATATATCCGAATGCTCCAAATGAAACTATGGTCTTCCGACCTTTTACCATTACATCGTGTCGATTTATTTTGATTACTATGTGCCAGGGAGAGAGAGAAAGATAGCGCTTAGGAGACTGTGAAGCCTTTATACATTCGCCTGGCTCCGCAGAGAGAGAGTGCGCGCGCGTGCACGACCGGGGCGCTCTCTCTGCTCGTTCTTCTGATGCACCCTGTCACACTCGCAGCAGTTCGTCTACATTACTCATCTATCAAATAAGACTATGGCGGGACAAAAATTCGCTTTGGAGCAGGAGCATCGATAAGAGGACTCGTTAACGTTAAGTGCATTCAATATCGATGGTTCATAAAACTTAGAACCGGTTCTCGAATCTCGAGTGGAACCGGTTTTCAATTCCCATCCCTATAATATGTAACTTTAGCTAATATTGACAAAATCTCTTTGTGTGAGGAGTAATTTTATTTGGTACGAGGCAGATTGCTAACGTTAGCTAGCCAGCTTTGCTAACATCACTTACACATACCTTACCTTTCTTTGTGCTTCCTTTCTAAGTGACGATAAAAGTTTGACGTAGTCCCCACCGTCTCTGAAAGAAGCTGTATGCTTTCTTCTGGATGAAGTTTTGCAAATATAATCTTTATGATTTTTGTAGCCGAATTTTATTACTGAAGATTTTGCAGACATCTTCTCCCGCTCCCAGCCAACCACAGATCACTTTCTTGGGAGTGCGAGTGAAAGGGGGCGGGGATGGGTGACAGGCAGCGGTAACAAAAATACATAATTAGCAATGACCAATGAGTCACGTTATTGCTTGGATTTGAATCAGTACGTTTTACATACAATAAAAGCAAGGATGTTAACAAAAAAAATAGTCAATATACTGGCAAATTAGTGATATTTTCACAGTCATGGTCTTGTCTTGTCTTTAAAAAAAATCCCGAGTCCTCAATGTCTGAGACCGAGACAAGGCCGAGACCAAATGCGGTCGAGTTCGAGACGAGACCAAGACCACCAAAAATGGTCTCGAGACCGGTCTCGAGTACTACAACACTAATATATTTATATATATTGCGATGTGAAAACAGTTTACCAGATGACTTTAATAGCTCTATTTGGAATGAATTAAACATTCTAGAATGATTGAGGTGATTTTGTAGGGGAGTGCATCTTCATATAAATACAATAGAACAAAGATACAAATGAAATAAACAGTACTTTTTTTCCAGGTAAATCTTACAGTATTCAGGTACAGTAATTGAATAGCCTAATCAAATGTAATATAAGACTGCATAGTCTTTATATCATCTTTATTAAAGCTACAAAAGTGATATTCTCTTTGTACTGTATGTTGTAGTTTGATAAGCATTAATGAC
Source organism: Siphateles boraxobius (assembly GCF_051911475.1). NCBI lineage: Eukaryota > Metazoa > Chordata > Actinopteri > Cypriniformes > Leuciscidae > Siphateles > Siphateles boraxobius. The sequence continues at coordinate 1,012,565 of NW_027509222.1, forward strand.
ACAGACAGCAGCAGTTACAGTATATTAGGCTGCTGTCACTTAGACACCTAATGCATGGATCCAATATGATGATACACATTCATTTTCTTTCTCAATTGTAGACATCCCACCTATCCCGGAAGTTCCTGGAGTCTCCCGCGTATCGATAGCGGCTCCCTGACATCTGCAAATTATTTACACTATCCCAGGATTCGAGCGAGCGAGAGAGAAGCCCTGTTTCCACCTGGCATTAACCCTCTAAAGATCCTCATGTACCGTTAACACTTAGGGTCTTTGTATAAAAAAAATATATGTTTCATTACACAACTGATACGTAAACATTTTTATTTCCTTTTCAACTATACGTTTGTGCTGTGCTTTTGGGTATATATGGTACTTTTTTACCTATTTTCCACAAAATTACTCAACTACATACCTGTAGGAATTAAATGAGTGGTATAATGTCCCTTTTTACAAGATATAAAATAAGTCTGATTTGTATGTGAAGTTTCAGCTTAAAATACCCCACAGATCATTTTTTATAGCATGTTAAAATTGTCCCTTTTTACCACAAATGTGCTGTTTTTGTGTGTGTCCCTTTAAATACAAATGAGGGCGGAGCTACAACAGCTCCTGTCTGTAGCAGCTTGCAGACACGCACTAAAATGTCAGAAACTGTTCTGCCTTTTATGTTCAAACTGGAGTCGGAGTCGGAGAGACTCAAGAAGAAGTGACAACATGTAGAATCCAACAGGACTAAAACTGTAATCGGGCCCAGGGCCGGCCCGAGGCATAAGTGAACTAAGCGGCTGCTTGGGGCCCCCTGGCCACCAGGGGGCCCCCCAATCGATTTTAATTTTTTTATTTTTTTTTAGATGACTTAAACACGTGACAAATGAATGTTTTGAGACAGTTTGATTTAAGAAGTTTCAAAGAGTTAGTAAAAGAGTAAAATAAAAGTTAAAACTTTTTTTTAAGTAGGCATCTATTTTTTATTAAGTATTTATTTTGTATTAATACATAACCTCACTGTATTCATTTCTAATGTATCATTATTGCGTGACATTTTTGTCAATAATCGTCAAGCACAGGTGACTTCGCGTAGTGGGAGGGGGCCCCAAATCAAATTCTGCTTAAGGCCCCCAAAAGGCTTGGGCCTGCTCTGATCGAGCTCAACAAGTACATTTTGATTGACAGCTTTTTAAAAGCCTGAACCCGTTTACAGCCCGATATTATTCAAGCTCTTTTGTCTTTTGTCAAGAATGAGTCATTTTATCAATGTTTTAACATCATTTATTCATAACTAAAGTAGGCTATAGGCCACTTGGAAATAAAATAAATTAAATAAGTCCTCTGTAACATCGTAATATCTCAGCACTCTAAATAGGCCTGGACAAGCAGCTACGGGCCTTTAAAAATGAGTCTTTCTTAAAGGGGCAATGTGTAGTTTTTTTTAGGTATTTTATTTTCTAAAATCAATATTTTTATTTATAAATATGTCCTCAATGGTGTACAAATACCTCTGCCAATTATCTGACTTATCCTTGTAAGTGAAGAATTTATTATCTTTATATACGTGACGGGTAGGTCCACGGAGGCTTCCATGTCGTTCCGCCATCTTGAAAAACTGTAATAGCAGAGAGGGTCAAAAAGCACTAGACCAACGCGTTTCCACAACGCGTTTTCGTTCAGAGCCAGCGTCACGTGACTGAAAGCAGCAGAAACGGAGGAGCAGAGCAGTGAGAGGCGCTTCACGGCCCCGGCAAGTTTAAAAGGCTGCATTGCACTGTTATTATTCATACTGTAACATTCGTGTGTTCGTTGTGTCAAGTTGCAGTTTGTTTCAAATAACAAACCTGTTCACCTGAAGGGGAACTCGACGAAGTGCTTTTAGAAAACATCCTGTCATAGCTTTTTGGTACATAACAGCTACCGTAGATGCAACACAAGGCACTGGAGAGCATAATTCGTTTGAATGCAAAATACAATTTCACCACTAGGTGGGAGAAATTCCTACAAATTAAATCAAGATAAATTCTAAACTAAGATAGGTATTTGGCAATAACGAAATAAAATGAAAAGTTACATAAAATTGAGATTAGGCCTAAGACAAACGAAAATGGGACCTGCTTGCGGCCGCCTCTCTCCACAATCACCAATACGGATATAAATAGGCCAACGCACCAATAAAAATTAGTCTTTCTTAACAAATTAAATTAAGATACATTCTAAATTAAGATGGGTATTTGTCAATAACGAAATTAAAGGCTCCGCGGTATTTGCTTCGCCAATTCTCTCCACATTTCGGCCTCAACGCGATGGTGAACAGTAGCTGAAATTTAATAAAAGAATAATGCCAATATTATCCTATTTAGCCTACTCTGTCTACATTATGCATTTAAGGCAAAATTAATATTTAGTTATAATTTGAAAAACCTTTACTCACGAAGATTAGGCTACATGTTTTTGTGGAGAAAAATGATTGAATCCACTGTAGATGGCTTCAGTGCGGTCCTGCGCTCACTGATGGTGCGTCCAGCAGCACTGAACACCATTTCACTGCACGGAATGTCGCATCTTTTGCATTTCACATAAGCCACTGGCTCATTATTCTCATTATGCACATGGTCAAAAGTTTTCCACACCTCAGACTTTGCTTTCTTTGCCGATGCAACCTAAACGTAATTGCCAGAGGACAGCCTCCGTTTCACCTCCTCCGCATCCATTTTCACACTAATCGAAACGCATCACCTGACCGCTCATTTACCGCGCAACCCGGAGCGCAAGCCCGAGCCCGTGTAAAATTATACAAAAAATGAAGACCGAATCCGTCGGGTCCCGTTGGGTTCGGGCAAAGATCTTCAGCTCTAAACAGGACATTTTTGAATGGTTAGCTGATGAATTTATGTAGCTGATGTGGAGTTAACTATCTTCTAGTCATTGATTAGCATATTCTGTCATGATAATCTATAAATAGCTCACTTGGGAACTGTTGTAAGATGCCTTCAGAGTGACATGCTATTGTATTTGTGTTACGTACTGTATTGCAATAAATGTGAAAAGACGGAATGCAACAGCTTGAGCCCAAATGTGCTGTATTACAGCAACTCTTCCTCTTCTCAACATGGCCTCACCCGTCTTTGTCACGGCGGAATTTATGTAAATTTTAGGGTTAATGATGTCACTAACCCGTGAAGAAGCTCATGTAGTCCCTATCAGTTTGTTGTAGTCCTTAAAAAGCGATTTCTGTAAAATAAAATATCTCCCTTTGCTTTGAATTTTGTGCATTGTAACTTTGCAGATGTTGTTTATGCTCAAACAGCAACATTACACACTAACTAAAGTTAAAAAAGTGAAAACATAATCAACCACACCTTTAAAGTTATAGAAAAATGTGTAATGACCAAATGTATCCAGCAGTGGCCCATAGAGATCGAATTCCTTTTTTCTGTGTACAACTGCTCCTATCAGCTTTTGTGAAAAAATATTTAGTGAATATATATATATATATATATATATATATTCAAACATTATAAAATACATTATAGTCTGTATTTTTTGGCAAAGGTTAGAATTTGTTGATGTTATTTGTTGAGGTATTTGAAGTGTCTGTTTTTGCAATTAAGCAGAAATGCCACATAAGTTGCTTGATTGTAATCACATATTATGTATTACAATAATCCATATGTAAAAAAATAAATAAAGAATCAATAAGCAGATATGAACAGGAGTGAACACACCTGTGTAAGTGTGTGTGTGTTTGTGTGAGTGCGCATGTTCGCCCCACACAGCATTGGTCTAGTACCAGGCCAACTTTTATGTGTGGAAATTTTCAGATTTAAGACTGAATGTAATACGCATGTGAATGATGTCATCATTTTCAGAGATATGCGTTTTTGTTGTTTACATAGTTTTTAAAAGTTTGCATTTTTAGACACCCAAAACGTTGTTGTTGTGTAAATGAACGGCCAAAACGCATGAAAAGTTTTACGTTTTTAGTTGAAAACGGTGTCCTGTAAACCGCTCCTGAGGCACAGAACTGAAACATAGCATAAACTCAGATTATCCCTAACATTCCTCAGACTTAGGCCCCATCCACATTACTGCGGTTTAGTTTAGAAACGGAGAGTTAAAACGAATACGATCTCCGTCCACACCAGCGTTTTAGCTGCGTATTAGAATTGATCTCTGTCCACATTAAAACGACTGAAAACGTGGATCACGTGACCATTCACCTACACTGGGCATGGGCGTGCCGGTGTAAACAGGAATCAGATCGACTATTCCTCAGATTTCGCAGAGGTTGATAAGTGCCGATCTGGACATTCGAAAGTTTTCGCACCATTCCACAGGAACCACAACTTCATTGTTTAAATTTTCCCACCATGCGCGGGTTCTTCCCGGCTTAACCCAAAACTGACGCTCCATTAGGGTCGATACCACGGCCGCACACGCGAATTGTCACAGATCGCTCAAATAATAGCTTGCCTCCGGTGCATGTAGGCAGTTATAGTATTGTAAAATGCAGAATTTACTTGCACTAACATAACTGGTAGTCCAGGCTGTTGTTGTATGTTTTCTTCCGTTGTATGACTCAATCAGATAGCCGAGCGTGAGCCTCTGCGTCATTGTTTCTAAAGTCCACCGTTTTGACCCGTCTTCACTAAAACTCCCTCCGGAGATTCAAAATGCAAAACCCTGGGGCACAAGTAATGTTGCCGGCTCATACACCTGGGGTGCGTTTCCCGTACAACGCTGTAACTCGCTGCTTAACTACCATAGTATGATGCATGGTTGAAGAAATCAACAAGCTAGTCACGACTGTTTCCCGAAACCATATTGTCGCAAATTGGTCGTTCAACCACATTGGTTAATGATGTCACAAAGGTGTTGGAATAATAACTTCTTTTAAAGAATCTGTTAGAGATCAAATTAATGCTAGATGTTTTGCTATAAAGCAAGGACATGCATCTGAGGACTATTTCTCATTTTTCTCAGTTATTTTGCTTTATTTCCAGATTCAATCATCTCTCGTTCATACATACTAGAGCACGTTTGCACATGTGCACTCTTCAAAAATGATGCTTTAATCCTCTTTACAAACTAAAATATGAAAATTACATTTGTATGTATTCTAAATAAAAGATACAGATTGTACTGAATGTCAGCTTGCTTATTTGGCTCAAGATCAGGCTTTATTGAGTCACATGTCATGAAAACAATAAACTCTGCTTCTAACCACAGATCGAGATCTGTTGCTCCAACCACACAATTTTTCCGATGCTGTTTGCGAATGTTCGTTTGAACGATGGTTTCGGGAAACTCAGACTATTTGAACTATGCTGATAACAACAGATCTTGTGACCATAGTTGGCTAACGATGCTTTCGGGAAATGCATCTCTGATCAGACGTGATGGGCTCAAGCGGTCGATCTCTGGCTTGGTCTTCGGCTCAAGCTCTTTAATTGTGGCAGGCTCTGGCTCAATATCCGTGGTGGGCTCTGGTGTTGCAGTTGCTGGGCTGGTGGTAATGGCTGATGCTCTCCTCTCCTCCCTGCTCTCGCAGATGTTGAATGGGGAACCGTTGTGGAGGAGTACCCACTCCACATCCACCTTAAAATTCCCCAGAGGTCAGAAACCCGAACCTGAAAAACACACAGGCTGATGTCGTCATAGTGGAACAGATGTTGAAGGTCCAGGAAAGCCTGTGTGTGTTCCTCTAGGGATCGGTTCCCCTGCGAGAGCAGGAGGATCTGGACTGCTGCTATATCCATATTATTGGGTCAGTTCTTCTGTCACAAATTGGTTGCAACAATGAGGAGAAAAGCATCTAAATGCAGCATTCTTCGTTTTATTAATAAAAGGAACTCAGAAACAGAACAACCGACTTGAAGTAGCGACTGACCATGAACTAAAAGAAAATTACAATAAACAGAACAAACCAATCAAAGAAATGTGAAACACTTGTGACAACTTAATTAAACCATTTGTAATCTAGGAGGCTTGCTGAAACGCAGAGAAACAAGTATTGAGGCACAGAACTGAAACATAATAAAACCCATCCCAACAAAACACAATCTGTCTAATCCAAATAAATAAAAGGGTAAATTATGATCTTATTTTATATGGTCTCTTTCACACAACACACACTGCCACTGCTTTCTAAAATCAGCTTGGACTAGATTAAAACGTCATGCTCCATTGAGTTTGGAAAATCCAATACACAGTAATGATCAGAACATCTCTTTTAGATTTTTAAATCATCTTGGCTATGCTACTACAGCACATTGAACACATTTACCTGCAGAAACTGGCGAGCCACATTATTTGACAACGTAAATACATCACAAAGTTCAGTGCACGTATTGCACTGGAACAGATTACAGAAGCAATCTGAGGCACAGCGACATGCATATTTCCAACAATTTATGATGCACAAAAGCTTTATATTACACCTCAAATGACAGGGAATGTTTATTAATATTAAGAAGCAATCCCCACACTCATCTCATTTGCAGGTTAAATGTACTGCACACCGTTGTGTGTATAGCCTTGTTTTACTGTTTTGTGAATGCATGCATCTAATTTGTGCTGTTTGTGTGATTGTGTTAGTTGTGTATTCAGTAAGAGAGTTCAATGCACTATAGGCTACAAGCTGAATCTCGATCACACAGGTGATGCTTCTTTTCCACTGCAATCTCCCTCTAACATTCTCTCTCTGGCTTCATTGCCAGAGGAGCTTAATTTTATGGGAGGGAGGCTATTTTCTCTGCTTCATGTCCCTCAGCAGTGGAACCAGTGTCGATCAGTCTCCCGGCAGCGTGTCATGGGAGTTGTTTCAGGACAAAGGCAGGACATGGAGGAGAGCAGCAGAGGGTGTCCACACTTACTCTGAGGAGGTGAGAGAGAGAGGAGCAGGAATGGGGAGAACAATTGCTTTTGTAAAAAAAAAGAAGAAGAAGAATAGAAAAACATCCCGTCAGCCTCCCCCTTGTGTGGTCATTGCTCTATCGGCTATGATTTTGGGTGGGTGCAGAGAGAGCCAAGCACACAACCGCATTGATGTTCACTGTAATGGAAAACACTTCACGCTGAGTGAGACCAGATCTCTTCTCAATCCTGTGGCACATCACAAACTACTCCCTATTTTCTACTGAAACACATTACGTATGCTCAGAAATAGGCACCTCTTATTGAAGTTTGGTGACAATAAATAAGGTTTGTATTCATGTATTTGAACCTGTTTTAGGGATGGTAAAGGATTACTTCCTCAACAAGGGAATGTCACTGACATTGAGAAAGACTCTGCAATCTTTAGAAATTACCAGCCCAATCTCATGGGAAAACGTAACTATTTTACAAGGTGGTGATTTCGCATATAACGCAAATTGTACATCCATACTATATGGCATGTAGAGATCATGTTAAAACAAGACATACTGTACTTGCTTTAGCATTACAGTCCCTATATGTAAACCACTCAATCAGTTGGTCATGTTGTTGACCCCTGGCCAATCTTTGCTAGACAACAAGTGTAGTACAAAAAACGTGAACCTCTTATAAGTACAGAGTTCAAAGCTCACTAAAGGTGTTTGCTGAAAAGCCAGGCAGCATTATAAGAGGATATCAAGGACGTTCAAAATATCATCAATCATCTTGGCAGATTTCCAGACTATAATTGGGCTGCTGTTTCAACTGGCCTCTTGGACTTTTATTTTCCATGCTCAGGTCATGAGAAATCGGTGGAACAAGCAGCTACTGGAGAACAGTAATCCTAGAGACTTGCTCAAAACCCACTAATGAAGGTCATCGGGTGTATGAAAGAGCTATTTTTGAGAAGTAATATTTTGCTACCAAGTATGCAATATTGATTAATTCCAGTAAAAAATACAGTTTGCGTGAAGGTATCTCATTGCATGTTAATTAGCAACTGGCAAGGACATAGAGTTTTGACAGCATTCCAGAGACGGAACTTATGAACTGTACCGTACTTTGCAAAAGTCTTTTGGCATGTTAGATGCTTCATGTTGAAAGTCAAATTTCAAGTTATAATTTTTGTATTTATGCGAGTTAGACTTTTGCTCAGCTCTTGAGCGTAGATGTATATGATGGTTTGAGGCATACCAGGTATATTCCAGAAAGCTGGGTAAACTAACCGTCACATAAACTCGAACTCTTGGTTGATAAACCAAAACTTTTCTTAGGGGATATTTATACAGAACAATAAAATGGAAAAAAGTAAGACAACTAGGCAGTTGTGCAATAATTTTTTAAATCTTGTTTTAATATTTAATATTTTTTTATTACAGTGAACAAGAATTACATTGCTCATTTGATGCTAAAAATATATATATATTAATAAAAAAGATAAATAACTATGGTGTTAACTTTCTCTGGGCACTATTATGACTTTGCACAATTTGTTTTTTATAAAGCTCAAAGTTATGAGACAGGAAAAATACAATTAAGCAATCCAAAAAAAGAGAAAAAAATACATGAACTAATTGAACCCACCCATCATAATACTCAATGCATTATTTTATTTTTTTTGATTTTCAAAAATGAAAATCAATGGAAAACAACAACCCAAAATACAACAAAAATTCCCAGATCCTTATTAATGTAAAGCAAGACAAACAAACCACAATAACATAATTCAAACAAACACATTAACCAAACAAACTTGAAACAAAAACAAATAATAATAATAATAATATAAAGAAGCGTACGACATTAAACAGGCACAACATCCAACTAAGCGGAAGTTCGTCCATCAAGATCCTTGCGCAAGACGGAGTGTAAAAATACCTGGGTGTCGACGAAGGCAATGTAATTCAGCACGACCAGATGAAGAGCAAGATCACCAAGGAGTAGGGGTGTCACGATTCATTCATTTTTTCGATGCATCGATTACAAATCCTGCCGATGCATATGCATCGATCTTGAAACATGGATTTTTTAATTGTGAATCGTTTGTTTCAGTCAATAACTGTTTTTATCGTTCTTAGTACTGATCACCATCACCTGCACATCATCATTACACCTCCCTTTATATTCAGTTCCCCTTTACACACTCATTGTCTGGTCTCGTCGGTACATGACACACAGACTTTCTCACGCTACTTACCCGCTACTTACCTGCCTTCCACTGGACTTCATGCAACCCTTGCCCTCAGAACTCTTCCTCAGTCTTCAGCCATCCGTCTGCATCCGTCCCAGGGATCTTTCACCTGCATCTGCAAAAGTGACTCTAGTTATTCACCAGCTAAGTTACCATTCAAGTATCATCTGTCTATATACTCACCATATCTCCGACTGCTTCTGCAAAACCTGTAAAATAAACTATATCACTTACCACCAGTCTGACTCCTGTTCCATCCGTGACAGAAGACCAGACCAAACATACAGAAATCAGCGGAGCCCGTGGAGAATCCATAATGCGATTCATTCACCGAACTCGTTCTGGCTGTTCGCAAATCCCTACTTTCTTCACCCCTACCAATCCACCTTCCGTTCCCAAAGATATCATCCACTCTGCACGTCAGCTCTCACTTCCGCAAACATCCACTGCTTCGTCAGCTGCCACTGCGAGTTCGATGGCCCGACCAGCGACGTTCACCAGAGAGGCGGAGGACTGCAGCGGGTTTCTACTTCAAACCTCACTGTACTTCTAGATGCAAGCACACCAGTTTTCGAATGATTCAGCCCGAGTGGCCTTTGTTATCTCCCTGTTATCCGGTCGTGTGCTCCAATGGAACTTTCAATCTTTTTTGTCATCTTTTTTTCAATCTTTATGGAACTCTAGTTCTCCTGTGGTGAAATCTCTATCGAAATTTTTGCAACATTTCAAGGAAGTGTTTGGTCAGACAGTATCCGATCTCTCCGTTCACGATCAGCTGTTCAACCTCCGTCAGGGTCACTCATAATAATGCACTTCAATTTCGCACGTTAGCGGCTTCGATTGGCTGGAATGAAACCGCCCTGATTACATCCTTTCGACATGGTCTTAACTCTGACATCCGTCAGCTGATTGTAGTATTTGAGGACTCGCTAGGAATCGAGAGCCTCATTCAGATAACCATTCGGGTGTCACAACATTTGTCTGCCTGCAATAACCCTGCTTCCGCTGTATGTCCTCCGCCCTCGGCTCCATCAGTCACTCCTCCAGCACCCGAGCCTATGCAAGTTGACTCCACTCATCTCTCTTCTACGGAGCGGCAGCATCGCATTCAACTTCACCTCTGCCTGAACTGTGGGGGTGATAAACATCTCATCAGCACCTGCCCCGTTCGACCTCAACGCCCTGCGGTAAGCACCATTCAAAATCCTCCCAAGATCGCACCTTTGAACCGTACCACTGTCCATTTGTTAACCTCTCATGTATGTGTCTCAGCACAAGCCCTCCTCGACTCTGGTTCTGCGGGGAACTTCATTTCCACGCAACTCCTACAGAAGCTGAACATCCGTAAATGCCACAACCATCAAGACCTCCGAGTTCAAACTATTCAAGGCAAACCACTGGGTCGAGGTCGAATTCGCTACGTAACCCCCACACTGAAGCTCTGCATCGGTTGCCTACACACTGAGGAGATTTCCTTTATGGTGCTGGAGGAGTCCACCACTGAGCTCATCCTGGGACGCCCTTGGATGGTCCAACACCAGCCCACCATCGACTGGATGTCCGGGGAGGTCCTTCGTTGGGGTGAGAACTAGTTCCCCTCCTGTCTATCAGCGATTAAAAAGATTCCAAAAATGTCCTCGTCTAGTTCTTCATCTTCAGAGGGAAGCTCAGAGTTTCCCGTTTGTTCTACGTCCTTGAGAGTCCTGAGGTCCAACACCAGGTGGAGATCCCAGCAGAGTACAGGGTGTTCCAGGATGTGTTCAGCGAGCAGCTAGCAACCAAACTACCACCTCAACGGCCATTAGACTGCGCTATCGACCTGCTACCTGGAGCCACTCTGTCTAAGGGTCTATCCTCTGTCCATCCCAGAGCAGAAGGTCATGGAGGAGTATGTGGAGGAAGCCCTCAAGCAAGAATACATTTGTCCATCCACATCCCCTGCTGCTTCCAGCTTCGTCTTCGTGGCTAAGAAGTACGGAGGCTTGAGGCCGTGCAATTAATTACCGTCACCTCAACTCTCAAACTGTGAAGTTTAGCTATCCCCTTCCTCTGGTCCCAGCAGCTTTGGAACAGCTGCGTGGAGCCCGAATCTTCTCGAAAATTGATTTACGCAGTGCGTATAACCTGATCTGAATTCGTTGAGGCGATGAGTGGAAAACAGCTTTCATCACGCCCTCTGGCCATAATGAGTACCGAGTCATGCCCTTTCGGACTGTCCAACGCTCCAGCCGTCTTCTAGGGTTACATGAACAAGGTTTTCAGAGAGTATCTCAACAAATTTGTGGTTGTTTACATTGACGATATTCTCATCTACTCTTCTTCCCTCGCTGAACATCATCGCCACGTCTCTCTTGTCCTGGAGAAAGTGAGAGCTCATCAACTGTACCTCAAGCTGGAAAAATGTGAGTTTCATACCACCACAGTTAAATTTCTGGGCTACATCATTGACCAACTAGGAGTTCAGATGGACCAGAGGAAGGTGGAAACTATACGGAACTGGCCCCAGCCATCAATCGTAAAAGATCTTCAGCGATTCCTAGGATTCGCCAACTTCTATCGAAGATTCATCAAGAACTACAGTGATATCAGTGCTTCTTTAACATCTTCTCTCCAGGGCCGGCCCAAGTCTCTGTCCTTATCTCCCGAAGCTACCACCGCCTTTCAACACCTCAAGGAGGCCTTTCAAACCGCTCCAATCCTGGTTCATCCTGATCCTGAGATTCCATTTGTCGTGGAGGTGGACGCATCATCTACCGGGGTTGGAGCGGTACTCTCCCAGCGGCAGGGTGATCCTCCCAAACTCCATCCATGTGCCTTCTTCTCTAAGAAGCTATCCCCGGCGGAGCGGAACTATGATATCGGCAATCGTGAGCTGCTCGCAATCAAGTTGGCTTTAGAGGAGTGGAGGCATTGGCTGGAGGGAGCTAACCACCAGTTTCATGTCATTACAGATCATCGCAACTTAGAATACCTCAGAGAGGCTAAGAGACTTAACCCGCGCCAAGCTCGGTGGGCCCTCTTCTTTACTCGCTTTGATTTCCTCATGTCGTACCAACCTGGCAGTAAGAATTGTAGAGCTGATGCTCTCTCCCGTATTTATAGTCCTCCCAGTGAAGATTCATCACCTGAACCCATTCTTCCTCCAGCCATGTTCGTCAACCCTATCGTCTGGGACATCGACGAGCAGCTGGCCCAAGAGAACCGTCGTCATCCCGCTCCGCCAGGAGGTCCAGAGGGGAGCGTCTACGTACCTCGCCACCTTCGCACCGCCCTTCTGGACTCCGCTCATTCCACTCCGGGCTCTGGACACCCTCTCGCTACTCAGTAACAGGTATTGGTGGCCGTCCATCTCCCAGGATGTGTCCAGGTATGTCAAGGGATGCTAAGTCTGCGCCGTTACCAACACCCCCAGATGACTCCCGGAGGGCAAGCTCGTGCCACTTCCAATCCCTCATTGATCGTGGTCTCATATTGGAGTGGACTTCATGACAGACCTCCCCCGATCCAGCAACCACACGTGCATCTTCGTTGTTGTGGATCGGTTTTCGAAGGCCTGCAAGCTGATTCCATTACCAGGACTTCCAACTGCTTTTGAGGCCGCGGAGGCCCTCTTCAATCATGTGTTTCGGAACTTCGGTATTCCCGAAGATATTGTCTCGGACAGAGGTCCGCAATTCATCTCTAGATTGTGGCAAGCGTTCTTCAGACTCCTCGGGGTTGCGGTCAGCTTGTCTTCTGGATACCACCCTCAGACTAACGGCCAGACTGAGCGGAAGATCCAGGAGATTGGACGGTACCTGAAGACCTACTGCCAACAGTACCAGGACAGCTGTAGCCAGTTCCTTCCCTGGGCTGAATACGCCCAGAACTCCCTTCGGCAGTCTACCACTGGGCTCACCCCCTTCCAGTGTGTCCTGGGTTTTCAACCTCCTCTCTTCCCTTGGTGGGTGAGCCCCCAGAAGTTCCAGCTGTCGATTACTGGTTTCATCAGACCGAGATGGTATGGGACTCGGCTGACGTGCATCTCCAGGAGGCAGTGCGGAGGCATAAGGACCAAGCAGATCGTCGGCGATCGGAACCTCCGCAGTATCAGCCAGGACAGAAGGTGTGGCTGTTGACCCGGGACATTCGCCTCCGCCTGCCTTGCCATAAGCTGAGTCCTGGATACGTTGGTCCTTTCAACGTACAGAGGCAGCTGAACGACGTCACCTACAGACTCAACCTTCCTCCTCAATACCGGATTTCACCTTCCTTCCATGTGTCTCTGTTAAAACCCATCACTGAACCTGTCACTCCTCCTTCCATAGAATCTGTTCCAGCCGACATACCTCCTCCTCCGGTTCCCATCGTGGAAGAGCTCATCTATCAGGTCCGCACCATCTTGGATTCATGGCGGCGGGGTCCAAGACTGGAGTACCTGGTCGACTGGGAGGACTATGGCCCAGAGGAGCGGTCGTGGGTTCCTCGCGAAGACGTCTTGAATCCAGCCTTACTCACCCAGCTCCACGCCAACCATCCTGATCGCCCGGCTCCCAGGCCCCTGGGTACATCTCGTCGCTGTCCTCGTCCCTCTTCTCTGTCGTCAAGAGCCGCCTCGGAGGAGGGGGGTACTGTCAGGGTTCCACCAGCATCATCCCCTCCTCCCACTCATTCACTCACTCCTCCCACTCATTCACTCACTCCTCCCTCTCGTTCATTATCACTGGAGTACTGATCACCATCACCTGCACATCATCATTACACCTCCCTTTATATTCAGCTCCCCTTCACACACTCATTGTCTGGTCTCGTCGATACATGACACACAGACTCACTCACGCTACTTACCCACCACTTACCTGCCTTCTACTGGACTTCATACAACCCTCGCCCTCAGAACTCTTCCTCAGTCTTCAGCCATCCGTCTGCATCCGTCCCAGGGATCTTTCACCTGCATCTGCAAAAGTGACTGTAGTTATTCACCAGCTAAGTTACCATTCAAGTATCATCTGTCTATATACTCACCATATCTCCGACTGCTTCTGCAAAACCTGTAAAATAAACTATATCACTTACCCCCAGTCTGACTCCTGTTCCATCCGTGACACAAACAGTGTGTGTTTGCAACTTCTCTTATTTTCATGAACCAAATGCTGGCTAATTAACTAGACTGTATTAAGGATTATACGATTGTAATATTATGGACCTAAATAGTACTTGGCTTGTTTTAGTAAAATTATTGACTTGAGTGATGTTAGTATTTATATTTCATTTTGTCACAGATTCAAGTGGAACAGCAGGAGGATGCAGTTGAAGAGAAACCACCAGAGACAGCTGAAGAAGGTATTTTAAATTGTTAACAAGTAATCTGTTTAAATTTAAAGGGTAGGCATACTGTAGCATAAAAGTTTGGGATGCATTTGTAATTCAAAATGTATTTAAGGACAAGAAAAGAAATGCAAACAAACAACTTTTTCATCATGTATTTCCATCAATCTAATTAATTTCCTTTTTTCAGATGAGATGCGTCCTGCAAAAAAACTGAAAGCTATGGATTTGATCTTCGGCAACATCTTTCAGCAGGTGCCAGAGACCTGTCCACTATCAAGGTCCGCTAGCGTGGTCAGCAGAGACGAGATACTGAAATACAGATCCGTGGTTCCTCTGCCACTGACTGAAAATGCACTGGACTGGTGGAAGTCCCTTGAGACAGAACTACCAATCCTTGCAAATCTGGCAAGAAGTTATCTTTGCATTCCTGCAACCAGTGTGGCCTCAGAAAGAGTTTTCAGCACCACAGGAGACATACAGTAGTGTCTTCTCAGAGAAGCAGTTTACGGCCAGATTGTGTTGATCAGTTAATATTTTTGAAAAAATTCTCAAGTAGATGGGGTTAGAAAAAAACAAGTCATATCATAGCCATTTGTTTGTTCAAATCTGTCTTACTACACTCACCACCATGTTGTAATCGCACTCTGTGTGGTATTACTGCCAGTTGCACTTTGCTGCATTTACACACTTTGCTGCATTTACACACTTTACTGTATTTTCTAAATGTTTAGGAAATGTATGCAATGTTTACAATAAATGCACTCATGGTGCATTGAATATGTAGAAGTAGTATTATTTTTCTCGTTTTACTTGCCTTAATGTATTTTGAGTCCTAAGAAGTTAAGCTATTGAACGGTCATGAATTTCCCAAAAATTGATTTTATTTGCTCAGATGCAGATGTATACTAAAATTTACAGAATTGAATCGTTAATAATCGAATCGAATCGAATTTCATTGTTAATCGAATCAAATTGAATCGTTCTGATTTGCAAAAATCGTTCTTGAATCGAATCGAAAACCTCTGAATCGTGAATCGAATCGATTCGCTGTCTACCCAAAGATTCACAGCCCTACCAAGGAGGACTACCACTAAGTCCACAGGGCACTTAGGAGAAATCGTAATGCCAAGAGCAAATACATACCCCCACATACAGCTTTGGCATTGTGGACTAGACAGTGGAGGAGATCAAGAAGATGGACAGAAATACGAGGAAACTGTTAACGATGCACTGCATGCACATCCATATGTCAGATGCAGACCAATTGTATGTCAAGAGATGCAACAGTGTTAGCATACAACAACCCCGGCACGAGGAACATCCAGAGACCACTAAAACCGTGGGCGGAAAGTCAAGCGGGAGTTCTCTGAATTAAGGTCGAGCACTGTGAGAGCATATCGAACAAGATCAGACTGAGGGTGTGAAGGAGAAGGCTCTCCACTGCAAGTTCTTCAAATACCTGAACGAGTTGTTCACAGACAAGGAAGCCAGTCTAGCTTGTCTTCGAAGTTCCGGCCTAAAATCATCCAGTGTTCGAATGTTGCGTTCACACTATCTATTCCCCTAAGGATGATACAGTGTCGTGTGAGTCCTCTGAATTCCATAAAGATGACACAATTGGGCAATCACTGCACTCTCAAAATTCCGACCCTGATCAGAAAGTCTGGCTGGCACACCCAACTTCTAAAGCCATTCCTGGACCAGAACATTCGCCACAGTGGTTGCCCTCTGGTCCCTAGATGGCACCGTCAATATGTATTTTGTGAATATATATTCACTATAATTAGGACATGCTCATATCCTTCACTAGATGGTTCTAAGAAAGTGAAATCAATTACCAATATTTGGTTGGGCTTAGATGCCAACAAGTGGCCCATAGGAGCATGCGCTACTGGAAAACTGGACTTTGAAATGGTACACTGCTTACAATTATGATTACGTTCTTAAACATAGGAACTCATGCTCGGCAAGTAGCATCTTCTACAAATGAACTCATAGGTTTGTTCGCTGCATTGATGGCCAACCCCATCATGTACCTGCCTGAATACCACATCCCACAAAACTGGTAATACCAATAGATCTACCTCCACCCTACCTTGACTTGCCGCTCCGCTTTATATGGGTACTTTTTCTTTGAAAAAACATAAAAATAGCTCAATGGGTTGATATCTGCATAGACCATGCAATGATGGCCCAGGAGATAATCCTTGAATGTTTCTGCCATCACCCATTTAAGTGCAAGAAGTTCGAACTTCATGGAGCTATAATTCTCCATATTCTTTTCTGTAGGCCTAAGCCCTCAACTGGCATAAGCCAATGGCCGTTACTTCCCACTATGCTCCTGGCTAAGCACTGCGCCTAGTCCCAAATGTCTAGAATTAATTTCAAGTACAAAGGGCTTAGCAAAATCGGTATATGCCAACACAGGAGCTGATATCAATTACTCCTTAAGACACTAGAACCCTTCACACTCTGGGGACCAGCCGATCTCACTGGTTCTGCCTGAGCCCCTCTTTCTCTTTGTGCTGACCAGCTCTGCTACTAGGTGATGCAGAGGGGCAGCCAGCTTGGCAAACACCTTTAAAAGTGCGCCTACAGTAACTCGCAAAATCAGTGCGACTGGATCAGTAGAAACTCCTTCTTTTGAGACAACGTGCCCCAAGATGTGGACCTCCTATTGGGGGAAAAACAGCAAATCCCTAGCTTGGCCTTTAAGCCCTCCTGCTGCAAACGACTGAACACCAACTGCAATAGCTCAAAATGTTGTGCTACTGTGGATGAGACAACAATAATGTCATCCAAATACAACAGCAATGTTTGTAACTGTTGATCACCAAACATGCATTCAATCAATTGCTGGAATGTATTTGGGGCATAGCACAACCCAAAGGGCATCCGATTAAACTCTAATAGCACAAAGGGTGTGCAGAAAGCAGTTGTAGTCTTGTCTTGCTCTGCCACAGGAACCTAATTATACCCACTTACAAAATATACTGTTGAGAACCACTGAGCCCCAGAAAGGGCATCCAAGGTCTCCTCAATGCGGGGCAAAGGGAAGGCATCCTTCCTAGTCCTCTGATTTAACTGTCAACAACCAACACACAGCCGCATTCTACCATCTTTTTTTTCTTAACAACAACTATGAGGGAAGCAAAGGGACTACTACTTTCCACCTGACTTACAATCAATTGTTGCACGTGTTCTTTGACAGAAGCATAATCAGGAGGGATGCAATGATACCAGATACTATAGTGGGATCTCTAACAGACCCCTCACTTGACTCTCTGTGCTCGAAGCTCTCTGTGACAGAGCCCGTATCCAATAAGCATGGAACATGAACCCCACCCATATTTTCTATGACAGAGGGGCAATTACCCAACAGAGTGGAAACTCCATCACTAATGGGGGCATGAGCTGTAGAGCCAAGGCCTATCCTTTAGGCCTTTACTGCACATTACTGTGCAGTAAAGCACATTACTGTGTGGCAAAGGACAAGCCTGATCTCTACACTGAGTCTGTACTAATGTACAATTCCAAACAATATGCCCAGGCCGATTCCATCGCCTAGAAATGATAGGACCTAGTGCCTAGGGTGGCTTCCCACATTCTGAGACTGGAGTTGCCTTAAACTTTTGAGTAAGTTGATTAAGCTGCTCCTGCTGGGCCCTCATCATTCTCTTCAGTTCTGAAACAAATAATTTAGAGATTGTTACAGATACAGATGTTGGCCCTGCTGTGAATCTCTAAAACAAAATACTTTTTTTTTTTTATGAAACCTGAAATATTTCTGATAAATCCACATGAATCGAGCGGTTTAATCAAAGTCTTCTGAAGGGACACGCTCACTTTGGAAGGACAGGAGGGCGAGTAAATGATGACAGAATTTTCATTTTTGGATGAACTATTCCTTCAATGACTTCTTGATTGCCTAGAGTGAATATTTAGAATGCTCTTTTACCTATCAGTCTATCAGTATGTACACAATATGTATTACATGTTTTAGATGTACATAATTAAGATTTTGTGTACATAAACAAGATCTGGTGTGTGTGTAATGGGTATGTAGACCAGAGCACAGCATGGAAAAGGTTAATTGGGTTTGCTGACCATCTGTTTCTCTAACAGCAACGAGGCCGCATATCAGACGCATGAAGACAGGCCTGCATAATGAACTGCAGCAACCAACATTAAGTAAATCAATTGGCAGGACTAGCAGGAAGCTGCCAATTGTTTAATGGAGCAGAAGTGTATTTCATCAAGTTTCTTGGCTTACTCTCCACCATCTCTTCTTTCCACAAAGAAAACATATACTTTGTGTCATCTCTAAACTTTCATGCAAACTGCTGAGGTCCACATGGAGCAATAAAATCAACATGTGAGCAAAACATCTGTGAAAGGAACGAGTTAGAATTCTCCATTTTTGTAGCTAGAGCAACAGAGTAAAGGTGACCTTACCTCTGAGGACATTGAGCAACAACCATATTAATTAAAACGGATCATTACAGTTTATGCCAAAATAGACGTCATGTTTAAAGTATTTTTTTGCTTGACATATGTATTTTCTATTCATTTTCATTTGATGAAAAAAATAGCCTGTTCATTCTTCGATATTTCTCCTTTTGTGTTCCACAGAAGAAGAAAATCCTTGTGAAAAAGAAGTACATTTTAGCATATATTTTTTTAAAGAATACATATGGGAACTGCATGTTAATTTCAATTGCATGAAAATGTCTTTTACTTTAATTTATATTATATGTACATCTGTATAAGTAATTTCATAATTACTTCTGTCTTTTAAATCTATGTGTAATGATGTGGCAATTTACTACATTTAAAAAAATTACGTTTAAATGTAAAATCTAATTATATAATACAGTTAATAATGTAAAAAAAGTACTTTACATGTGCTTTAGTTTGTTAGTCAACACATCAAGATAACTGTTCATCTTATTAAAACACATTGCTTTTAAACATACTTTAAAGTAAAACCTTTAATTTGACAGTTTTTCTGAATTGCTAAAACACATTTCTTGAAACCATCATTCACTTTCTTAAAACCTTAAACACAAAACCAAATTTTCAAACCACATTCAGAGAACGCCAAAACTCTTCTAACAAATTTAAACAATTGCCTCAACCATTTTATCTGTGCTCAAAATCAAACAGTGTTTTCAGATCATACACAAAGCGAGTCCATATTATAAACACTACAGATCATTTGTCAGACACTGCTACAATATCCATTTTTTGATGTAAATTAAACAAATTTTGCAAATACGTAAAAAATTATAGTAGTGACAACTTACAGTAGTAAGGTGAATAAATTGTATACTATATGCTCTGCAAGTATATCATTGTATTGTATATTGAATAGTATTGAATGTCTGTATGTTCAGAACTGGAATACTGTGAAAATACAGTGACCCAACTGCAAAAGACAAGGTTACAGTAAAAAAAAAAAACAGTAAAAAAAATGAAAAGCATGTTACAGTAAAGTACACTAAGAAGAGTTGTGCAACTGCAAAATCAAGGCCAGTGATACATGTTATTCAGCTTCAGATTCATGTCTTCATGTTGGGTCTGGACTGATGACTTTGTCCAGATCACAAACAATGTCATCTCTGCAGGAGAAGAGAAAAACTCTAAGGCAGATCCAGCCTCGACAACACTACACACACCTGTGTAAAAGATCCACTGGAGGCAAGTGTAGATGAAAACTAGTGATGTGTCCTCCCGTATCGAGGCTTCGAAGCGTGTCGAGTAATCCGGAATGATTTCTGTGAAGCGCGTATCGAGGCTTGTGTCGGTGACGTATGTGGTGACGTTTGAAGCCTCGCGAGCCGCCTGTACCACGTGACTGCTGCAGGAAGTGGTTCGCGGTTTGGCGGTCTATTTGAAATATAAGGGCCAGCAAAATGCAATGGATTCCCCCTCACATTTTGTGGACTTGGGACTTTGCGAGTTTGTTAGCGATCTATTCAAGCTTATTTTTTTTGCGATGGAACCATGCGATGTCATTATAATCACACTGCACGTTATACATTTATTGTCCACTTGATGGCACAATAGAGCAAATGAAACACCATGAAGCTTCGGCACATGAGTGAACCAATTGGATGGAACGCTTCAATGCTTTATGAAGCTTCATCTCCCCATCACTAATGAAAACCCAAGTGCAATTTATTACAAACAAGATTAAACATGAAACAAAAACATGGTGTGGCATGAAAAACTCAAAATGAAGACATGAACTTTCACAACAGAGGTCACAGTGAAACAAAACTTGACAAGAACACATGGCTTAAATACACAGACTAATGACAAGACAAGGGACACCTGTGAACAATGAACAGATGATTAACCAATGACAAGACACATAGCAGGATCACATGACAAACAGGGGATCACATGACAGAAATGAAGCATGACATGAATAAAACTAAAACGTGACAGAGACAAGACCAGCGTGACAACCTGCTCTTCCTCCTTGTTCACCAACTCTTCTACTCATCCTTCTTCCTCCTCTCCCTCTTATATTGTTTCCATCCATTGTTGGTTTCAACATTCAGTGCAACTTGTACAGTTGGTTTGGTCTCATCATTGGAAACAAGTGTGAACAATTTAGAGTCGGTGTGTGTAAACGTTGATAACTGTGTTGTAGTTGTGTTTATCTTTTGCCTGCCTGTGTTTGGTGTTTTGAAACATAAGTGCATCACAGTGCAAAGTGTGTTTTAGTGAGTGAGTGAGTGAGTGTCTGTAAGTGAGTGAGTGTAAGAGTGTGTTTAGAGTTTTGCAAAAAAAGAGTGCATAAGATTTGCAAACAGTGTTTTAACTACCTGAACTTGTTTAATGTTTTACAGAAAGAGTGATTTATTCAATAAATTGGTTTAGGCTATTGGGAATTTGGTTCAGAGAATGGGGTTTAGTGTTTTAACAATTTAGAAAAACTGTATTATAAAGTGCACATTATTTTAAAAGTATGTTTAAGTGAAAGTTAACTCTTGCGCCAGTCAAAAAATTACAGATTTTTTTATTTATTTCTGTAGTATTTTTATGCTGTAGTTGGAATCCATTTATAAAATATTTGAGCAAATTTGAGGTTGATATCTCAAAAAAACAAGCTTTCAGTAAGAGTGTTTTTGGCTGCAGTACCAAACGCTTCCACTAGATGAAATTCGTTTCCCAAGCATTTTCAATGGTAATTTTTTACCGCGAGGAGTACAAGTGTGACTATTTTTTCAGGACCATTTAACCTTTTTGAATTATGTCCATGAATTTTTTTTTTCACATAGCAAGTGTTAAAAACTTTACCACGTTTCGTACCATTCCAATGAAGTAAAAAATCATATTTCCAAAAAATTAAAAAATAAATGAGCACCACATGGTTAAATACATTGAATCAATATAACATTATTTGCAAGTAAAGTTTTTAAAGAAATGTACTAAAGTGCACATTCAATATAATTAAGCACACTTTGTTCACAGGGGAAGCCATACAGGTTTGTGACAAGGACATCACCAATCAGTTTTAACTGAAATTCACCAGGATTGTTCTGAAACTGTGAGTCAATGCAAATCTGAGCAGCGTTCTTCATTTGTTCCTTCTATGTTCTTTAACCAGGAGTAGGTCACATGCTGGCAAACAAGTTCAGTGTTCTCCGTACAACACAGTCTTTCTAGGCTGACAGTAAGTGTGTTTCTGAAAGCACCCTGGGAGATGCTTCTAAACGAGGAAATCTCAAGCAAACAGAGGACAAAAGATTTCTGAAGCTATTTACAATCAACCGAATAATTCATGTGCATATTAAATAATCACATCTGAGTCACAGACTATGGTATTTTACCATAGAAAGAAAATGGCAGAAACAAACCATTGCCAAAACAAACAGAATTTTAGTTTTCAAAGTTAACATTGATTAGTTTAGGAAAAAGCCCATGTTGTTTTTCAAACAGGGCATGCATCTGTGCATTAAGTAATATTGCAAGCTAATGAACAGTAAAGGATTTTCAGGGTAATTATAGGGCTTAAGATTAATGGGAAGGAGATACTGTTTTGCAGAGATAACACAAATAAGGTGCTGTAATCCCTGAAATATCATAAATCACGGGATAAGCTGCTATACGAAGGCCAAAGTTTTCTATTCTTTCACAGGGCAACAGGAACGTGGCACAAATAATAGACAGCTCATCTGATGAATGTGACTGTTGCTGAAAGATATGCAGAACAGCAACAGACACACTTATTTTTGTCAAATATAAAGTGGTCCTATTTGGAAACTTTTAAATGCCCAAAATCCAAGAAACTTAAGTTGAGATGCAAACACTATGTTTATATGTAACACTGAACATACAGCCTTTCAAAGTATATTCTGTTTGATACCACGCACAAACACATGTGCACTGGAAAGTTTGCAGAGGTTCTTCATTTTTTGAAAGTCGATTATTCAATCATATCAAGCATATAATCTACCTAAGATACATAAAGAGCGTTCTAATTCAGCAGTTAGACCTGTATAGCAGGTGTGGCTTCTCTTATCCGTCTTTATGAATTCATTTCTTAAATCTGTTAAAAGTCTTCCGTCCATGTACAGTATGTGCAAGATTCTATTGATGTAAAATAAAATATGTAGGATATTACAATCGGTTAAATTACCTCAAAATAACATCTTGCTTGTTACATAAGATGTGGAATCGTTTCAGACTGATATTTTACATGATGGCAGCAGTCAAGCCATTGATTTCCTTTTACATTATGGCTTTTAAATAAGACTCCTGATATTGACTGTATAAAAGAACTGGCTAAATTGGTAATTACAAAGAACTTTTTCATGCTAATTAAAATCAAGAGTGATATTTCATGTAATACTAAAATCAGTTAGTTGGTCGTTTAAAGTGCTTATTGCAACTCATCTTTATTTATTTGTATTTTTTTTACACACTAATGCCTGGATACAAGCCGTACTGGAGCAGCGCTTAGACTTTCTTCTGTGTAAGCATGGGTTCAGAAACCTGCGTGTGCCATTGAAATATCAGTCAAAATATTTATTATCTCAGAAGTATTAGTGTACCTTACATATGCACCAACAGCCCCATAAAATACTTCTAAATCACAAAACTGATTTATTTAGCTGTCCAACTGTCAATATCGGTGCGGTAAAGTGTTACCCACTGAGCAAGAATATGTTTATTTTATGATATTGATCAACTGTCTTTGCGTAAACCACTTAATACAAGACTGTTGAACAAATACATGAATAAATGAAAACGAAAAACGTATTTGAGAACAATGATAGTATAGTGAAATGAAGCTATGTAGGAAATCACTTGCCTGGGACAACATGCCATTATACAGTTTAATGCCATTACACATAATATTCCAGCACAGAATGATGCCATTGATCAATACACTCATCTACACTCCTCTCTAATGCGCTGGGACAAACGCAGTACAAGTATCAGGAGTTATGTAATCTGATTACTTTTTCAAGTAACTAGTAAAGTAACGCATTACTTTTTTTCAAATGAGTAAATGAAGTTGCTTTGTTTTCCCATGTATTGACTGACGGCTGAGAAATGACTGATTCATGAGAAATGAATAAAAACAGTAAACTGCAAACTCACATTATGCAAACCTGCAATAATAAAAAAAATGTTAAATTACACAAATACATTTTATGCACTTAATCTCCCTTTATTAACCACTGTCTTTGCTTCTACGTTTCAATGATCCAATTCAACTTTACTGATAAGCAAAATTTACTTTAGACAAAAATTACATTTGTGTTTCAGTTTTTTTTTATTGCTGAAGAAAGAGTGTTTCACTTTTTTTCTCCTGTGTCCTATCCTTCTGCATTCTAGCAGCTGTACAGGCGTGCATTTGCATTTCCTTCAGCCTGAGGCTTATTCATTCACTTTTGGAGTGCAAAGGCCTTCGCTCTTGCCAAATATAGAACGTTTTTATTGTTATTAAAAACAAGCCAGCACAGATGAGAAAAAATAACACAATGGAACACACTTAGTTACTTGCAATATTGTAATGCATTACTTTTAAAAGTAACTTTCCCCAACACTGCTCATACGTATATAGATAGAGTTACACAGAGAATATGAATAGTCTTTGTAATTTTCTTTCTCTTTGTACTTATTTTCAGTAAAAAAAAAAAACACTATATTAGGGATTAGGAACACATTTGCATAAGAAGTATAATGTCACATGCTGTACAGTATTTAGATTCCCACCAGGGGCTTCTATACGCAAGAGCAATGGGGAAGAAACAAAACATACTGGTGACGTGATTGTGCTGATGAGAAATGATAAGTGCAAATCTGTTCCTGTGTTTTATTAAATGTTTGTTAATATTTTGATGATTCTCTTGGACTTGGAAGAGATTTGTTAAACAAACACAGTGTCCTGGGGCCAGCTCAGTTCTGGCTCTCTCCATGCAGTCGCGTCTGCACCAGTTTTTTGTACTTCACTTTTGTACCCAGGAGTATAGCATGGCAAACATGCCAACTGCTGCCTGCTTTCTCTAGCTGGAGGACCTGAAGAGTCTTTGCATACAGGAGCTTATAATTAGCCCACACTTTCTCTCCCACCTTTGCTCCAGTTTCAAAGCACAACCATTAAAAGTAGCATGAGGGACCGCACTGCAAAACATTATTTCTACTCAGTGTCTTTGACTTGTTTTTCATTAAAAATATCTAAATGTTCTTAAATCAAGATACTTTTACTTGAGAAGCAACATTACATATATTAAGTTTTGTTTTCAGTTAATTATCAAAATTAAGTGGGTTATAATCTTTTTTTCCCTTTGAATTTGTCACATTATGTGTGGCTTTCAAACACGCATGACACATATTAAACCACTCAAAAACAGGAAAATTTCAAAGCCATCCACACATAAACTGAAAACGATAACCAACAATAAACTAAACGAAACAGTGATATACAACGAGAACTGAACCAGACACAGGTGTGACTAATGAATAACCAAGGAAACTAACTAGGAAACAATCAAGATTAAACTTAAAGAAAACGCAAGACACATGAATGGAAAGACTGAAACTGAACATAATCTTTACAGAATTAAGTTAATTACGAATTTTCTTGTTTTAAGTATAAACTCACTTAATTTTGATACGTTTTTCATAAAACTTCAGAAAACATTTCTGTGACATTTTACATTTTGCAGATTGTTTAGATATGTGTACAGCAAAACAAGACAAAAACACGCAAGATTTTTTTGCAGAGTGAGGAAAGAAGTCTTCTTAATTAAATAATTAAATTTAGTTTACACATTATTTTGATATTATATACAAGTACAGTCTGTCTAATTTGCCCCAGCAAAGTTTATACCACCAAACCATCACTGCATTGCCAGATTTAACTAGTTACACCCTGATATACTTCAAGCGAAATCGAAGAATGAACTGTTGTAATGTCATCTCTGGTGTTTGTTTCAGGAGTTCTGCACAAAACAGCTTTCCAGAAAAGTTCACTCTGGCTGGTAAAAACGAACTGTTGGTCCATGGTGATGACCTAAAAGCTGGGAAACTAAACTGACTTGTTTGAAAAAGCCTCTATGATGAGTAGCTCCGCAAGCAGCTCGCTTCCCAAAATGATAGATTTAGCCATTCTGCCCGTTTCTGCCAGCTCAAGAGTATAAATAACATGTAATATTTGTGTTGCACATCCCAGATTCTCTTTTGAAAGTCAACTGGAAAGGTGAGACCATGCACATTACAGGTATTTTAGCAGAAGGGATGTTGTGTGAATTGTGGAAAACTTTAATGCCAAACATCCAGGATGAAATCAACTAGGGGATTTTAAACACTCTTTATAAAATATAAATAATTGTAAGACACCATTAAGGTCTCTATCTGATTTAGACAGATGGAGCTATTAAAGCTAAAACCTAATGAAGTGTCTTTTCTGTTCTTCCAAGGTTCAGCAATAAAGTTAAATGAGGAACAATTTCTTTCTGTCCATTACATTAAATTACTCACTCCATTCTCCTCTCTTCTGTTCAGTTAGCTGCTAAGGGACCCACATTAGTGTTTTATGGCTTTTAAGGGAATGAGTTCGGCTTCCAACTGCAGGAGATCTACTGGATATGGACATTATTTATTCATTGTTTGAACCTTGCAAGAATTTCTTCTTCTTCTTCATTGTACTTTAACAGACTTCCGAAGGATCCATCTTTACATTTTCCAGAATTTGAAAATGTAAATGATTTGTAGATTTGGTATTATTACCGACTATTCCAATGAGAAAACACAAGAAAAAAATATGGTTACACTTTATTTTGAGGTGTCATTGTTACAGTGTAATTATATATTTAACTACTGAGTAATATGAATTAACGTCCTGGTTGCGTATGCAACCCACCGTTCCCTGAAGGAGGGAACGGAGGACGTAGTCGACGCGACTGAAATGGGATCACGCTAGGGAGCCTATCATCTTCGAGTACTATTGAACGAGCCAATGTAATTGGCGTGCGTGATTCGCATCACACACTCCGCCCCCGCGGCGCGGGTATAAATACGGAAGTGGATGCACGCACTAGTTGCTTTTCGCTGAGGAGCCGAGAGTAACCCGGGGTCAGCGGTGGTCCAGCGGTAGTGGCAAGGGGACTACGTCCTCCGTTCCCTCCTTCAGGGAACGGTGGGTTGCATACGCAACCAGGACGTTCCCTTTCAGTCGATAACGTCGGACGTAGTCGACGCGACTGAAATGGGATCAACCATTGAACACGCCACTAACGCTGCCACCTTCCAGTGCCTAAACCAAAGCCTCCTGATGCCCCCGCAAACTTAAGGCGGGGAAGGACAGGGCTTAGGCCAGGGAAGTCACTGCTGTTCCTACAGGACCACTGGGAAAGCGTTCCCCGTACGTTGGAAGGAAGGGACGCTGCGGAAGCCACATCCAACCCGAGGGAGGAAATGTGGAGAATACACATATGAACTGGGCGGAAACCGAGCAGTCTAACATATGGAATGTCACTGGGGTGGCTCCAGCCTAAGACGGGGGGAGACACACCGGACAGTGACGGCAGAGAGACTCTGCCGAGGGAAGACACGGGCTCACCGCAGGGAGCCGTATCGTGGAAGAATACACATATGGGGTCACCGAAGGGACCGCAACATATGGACCCAGCCTAACACAGGTTCCACACTGCTTACGAGTGGTAGGCCTAACACCAGACGTTCCGCACGTCCGACGTCGGAGGGGTGTGGAGGAACTCAACAGGGTTCAATTTTAAGGGAACTCAACTGGAGTAGAAAGGCGCACGTATCCAGTCCATAGGAGGGGAATGGCACAGCAAGCCGACACTTGAACCGGGCTCACGGTGAAACTGGCTTCATGAGAAGGGAGCCCACGGGAAGCAGCGGTTCAACTAGGTGTCGTCCAGCCCCCAACTCTAGAATCTGTTTAGCAAAGTATATCGTCAACGCCCAGGCGGAGCACTTTACACTCATCATAGAGGAGCTCAACACCTAAGTGGACATGTTGCATCTCGGATCTTTGCCGAAATGAAGGCAAGCACTAAGTGCAACTTCGCATGGAAACAGCCTTCCCTCTCTGCTGAATTCCAACAGATACTTGAAGAGCTGGTCTGAGGTCTATGACTTGCATTCTGTACACATCCAAGCGAACGGACAGAGAAGCCAGTGCTGGATCTGCCTCCTCCAGGGCAGCGCTTGCAGGCTCACCACCTGCTCCTATTACGGGAGAGGTAGGAACCTTGGGCACAATCCGAGCCGGGGTCTCAGCTTGTGAGAGTTAGCCGGCCCAGACTCCAGGCACAATACGTTGACTGAAAGCGAGCAAGTCCCTACCCTCTAGTAGAGACCACGCGAGCAGGAGAACTGATATAACAGAATTTTTAACTCACTGCCTGCAGTGGCTCAGGGGCGGTCTCTGCAGTGCAGTCGCACCAGGGACAAGGCCCAAGAGGATAAAGAGGGACACAAGGATTTACAAGACCTTGCTCCTCAGGAACCTGACGACCAGAACGTGCTTCTGCATACTTCTGCAACACGATGAGCGTCGTTTAAACACCGAGGCAACATCATTTTGAGGGCGAAGGAAAACAGCCTACTGCAACCCATTTTGCAGGAAAGAGAGCACTGAAGTGATCGAAAGCTTTCAGGATCTCCTCTGGAGAGAAGACGCACTCAACGACTAGGTTCCACTTCTAAAGGCGTAAGCACGCTACCCAATTCTAGGGGGTGCTCGCAGAAGTGATGGTAACTATCACATGTTCTTGTGATAGCCACCTGAACCTCCGCGTTCAGATGTAAGACCGCCCGGAATCTCCGGGGGAAGAACGCGTGTGCCATCGTGCCCCGTCCCCGAAAGAGTTTCCAGGGGAAGTCAGGAAGGCTGTTCAAGGGAACCAGGTCTAGTTGGGCCAATAAGGGGCAACTATGAAGACCTGTTCCTCTCCTGACATGGCACGTAGGTGCAAGTGACGGGCGCAAAAGACAGGAGCATTGCTCAACACAACATGTGAAGATCACTGGGCTTCAGGAGCATTTTCTGCTCAGCACTTGGGTGTGACAAGTTCACTGAGCTTCAGGAGCATTCCTGCTCAACACCTGAGTGTGATAAACTCACCGAGCTTCAGGAGCATTTCTGCTCAACACTTGAGTACGAAGAACCTCACTGAGCGACAGGAGCATTTCTGCTCAGCACTTGAGTGTGACAAGTTCACTGAGCTTCAGGAGCATTACTGCTCAACACCTGAGTGTGATAAACTCACTGAGCTTCAGGAGCATTTCTGCTCAACACTTGAGTGCGAGGAACTTCACTGAGCACCAGGAGCATTTCTGCTCAGCACTGCGTGTGATGAATTCACTGAGCTACCTGTGATGGACTCACTGAGCTACAGGAGCATTGCTGCTCAACACCTGAGTGCGATGAACTTCACTGAGTTTCAGGAGCAATTCTGCTCAACATGAAGAGTGATGATTTCACTGACTTGCAGGCGCAAGGCGACCATGAGTCGCAGTCACTTTTAGAAGGCTCACTGGGGTTAAACGCATTTCTGCGGGCCCCTGGGGCCGCTGAGTCCCAGTGTTTGTCCAAGGGTAGTCCGCTCGGTTTACCCAAACACTGGCGGAAAAATAAAACCGGGGGGGCAACTGAGCGGCCCCGGAATGGTCATGACCCAGCCGGACCCAGGGGATGGAGTCTCCACTTGCCCTGGCTATAACTGTCGTGAGGCTCGATGGCGGCACGATTGAGTAAGCGGGAGGAGTGGAATAAGGCGCCCTCAGAAGCGTCTGACTCCAAGGAGGAGGTGACGGGTGAGTTTGTGACATGCAGGGGAAGCTTGCGCAACGGTCGCAATGTCTAACAACTCGAGGCACGAATGCCCGTGTAGTCGGGGGTCGCCCAGGCCCCCGTTAAAACACGCCCTTTGTACATGGCCGCTCTGTTGAAGAGGGTTTGGCAGCAGACCGGGATGAACTATAGTCACACAGGGTGAGCTGCTCTGCCACGGTCACCTCGGGACTCGATCGTGAAGCTAGCGCTGAAGCGGTCACATATGGAGGGAGCCAAAGGCTGCGACTACCATATACCCCAGGAGCCTCTGAAAGTTCTTTCAGTGGGACCCTTTTTCACTTCAACACCAGCTGAACACATTCTCATTGGAGAGACATGTTGGACCGAGTACCTCTCCAAAACTAGAAAAGAGATACTCAGCCCGTGGGCGAGATTACTCTCTTCCAGTTGACCTGAAGACCCAACGGGCTCTGGAGCACTCGAGGGGAAGGACACTGTACCGATACTCCACCCTTAGACGCAACACACAGGATGGCCTGCGGTGCGGGAGGTAGAGATCTGAAGCACATGTCTTTCAGGTCAAAGCTGCAGACCAATCTTGGGCCAAGATGGTCACGACCCACCACCTAGTAGCACGAAGAACGAGTTTACAACTGGCCTTCGTACCGGCTGGAGGAGCGGCTATATCAAATCCTTCGCCAGCAGGATAAGATAAGCACGCACAAGTCAGGAGCACTGCTCAACACTCGGTGTGATGAATATCACTGAATTTTCAGGAGCACGTGTGCTCAACACCTAATGTGATGACTATCACTGACTTGAGCGGGGTAGCCGAGCCTGAGGTGGGGCAGCAAAGTAGAGAGAGTGGTGTTAGTGTGCTGTGCAACACTTACCTGTCTCCACAAGCGGCAGGGGGCGCGTGAGAAGGCGGATGACCGGGTCCTCGAACGCACCAAGCTGCCTGCTGGCGACCAAGGGGGAGCTGAGGGGTGTAAGGCTATACAGGGTCACACCCGCCAGACTGGCCCTCTTGGGACCCAGGAACAGATGAAATTGCTCTCTCTTTGAAGTGTGGGTACCGCTTGCTCCGCTTTTTTTTTTTTTTTTTTTTTAGGGAGCCAGCGGCGGAACAGACACACACACAAACAAAGGCTCCACCCGGCCCTCACCCGGGGGGAGGGAGTGATCGTGCCACTCCAAGAGCATCTCATCCATTCCTGGGCGGCCCGCTCCGGAATGCTTTCGCTGTCGCTTGCCACCTGGCTTGGCAGCGCCTGGAGCGGGCTGGGCGTCTCTACTGCGGCCGGCTCCCTGCTGAGGCCTGGGTGGAGGCTGCTGCGGAGGGCCAGCAGGAGCGGCGGCCGGAGAACGCCCACGGCGACGAGCAGGCGGAGGAGCTGCCACCGGCGGCGGGTGGAGGCAGCAGCTGGCCACCGGGGCAGGATGTGCCGGATGACCTCCGTCTGCGCTTGAGCGGCAGAGAACTGTTTGATGCAGTTCTCCACCGCGTCGCCGACCAGCCCAACCTGGGAAATTGGGGAGACCAGGAACCGAACCTTGTCCGCATCCGCCATACCAACCAGGCTGAGCCAACGAAGGCGCTACTGGACCACCAAGGTGGACTTCGCCAGACCGATCACGCACGCTACGACACCCGTACCCCGGAGGGTGAGGTCGGATGCAGTGCGGTGCTCACCTATGAGCGCACGGTCTGGATTACCCTCGTGCATGCCATGGGTGCCCTAGCCTGCAGCAACGCCATGGCACGCAAGAGGAAGGGGCTTGCCCACAGGCTTTGTAAGCTCTGCCCGTCGGAACGGACGAAACTCACAGGCCTTAGGGGGGAGACGAGGATCCCCCCAAAAGGCAGCGGCCGCCGGACACAGGTGCACCTGTGTCGACAGACCGCTCCAATGGAGGGACCCCTCGCAACCCTTCACCGTTCCTCCATCAAGGGTAATGAGGGGGAAAAGCTATTCAGGCAGTTTCTGGCAGAGAAAGATGCTGTTCACCACCTGATAAGCTCTCCATGCATTTCGGGAAAGAAAGGCACTGGGGCGGCGAGCTGAGAACCAGCGCGGCCCGCCCCAAGATACCAAACTCCAGATTCCAACCGAGACTGAACGGGACACGGTGGAGGTTCCACTCGAGCCCGGCAGCCTCGGCGGCCCGTTTCAGCATAGCTGATAATTCTGGATCCGGCTCGGGCAACATTGAACTCCCGGAGGGAGACAATGCAGCCGAGTCATCATCTCTAGAAGTCAGCTCACCCTCCGATGCTGCAATCGGCGTCCTGTCCTCCAGGGGAGCCCCGAGTGAAACCGCTGGCCCACCCATTACAGATGGACCAGCAGACAACACAGGAGGCTCCAGTGGTTGCAGTGGAAGGGAGGAGTGAGGAGCCCACAGGGAATGGTTACCGGGCGGGACATCCAACACTATCCTCCGGTCACCCATCCCACACAGCACCCGAGGGTGGGGCATGGTAATGGGGACTCGCTCTCCGCGAACGAAGGCGAGTCTCGCCCTCAACACTGCGACAGTCATGTTCCCACAGTGAAAACATGAGCTGTCCACAAAAGCTGTCTCAGCGTGCTGTAAGCCAAACACGTGACACAACAGTTGTGACCATCAGAGAGAGACAGGGAACGACCGCACCCAGAAACGCACGGGCGGAATGACATCTTGAAAAAGACGCAAACGCACCCGTGTTGCTCTTTCAGAAAATAGGACCGTCACCAGTGCCGGAGCACACAGGGGAATGACCGCGGCAACACTGAACAGAGAACTGAAACAGTGAAGCACTCACTTTTCCGCCCTCTAACCAGCCATCAACACACACAAACATTTAGAAATTTGTTGCTGTTAAAACAGCAGTTGAGAGCTCAAAGCTCGCGATCACCGCTGCACTCGCGCTGTAGAACACCAGCACTGGGAGAGTCTTCCTGAAGAACACCGACACACTCGCTCGTTGTAGACAACAGCACTCTCAGAGACATCAAACGATCGGCTCCGAAGCGAAAGGCAACTAGTGCGTGCATCCACTTCCGTATTTATACCCGCGCCGCGGGGGCGGAGTGTGTGATGCGAATCACGCACGCCAATTACATTGGCTCGTTCAATAGTACTCGAAGATGATAGGCTCCCTAGCGTGATCCCATTTCAGTCGCGTCGACTACGTCCGACGTTATCGACTGAAAGGGAACTACATGTACTTACTATAGGGTTAGGGTAGGATCAGGTTTTGGTGGAGGGTTAGTTACATGTAATTATCCATAATTTACTGTTATTGCTATGGTAAGTACATGTAACATATGTAACAAGGACACTGTAAGATAAAGTGTTACCAAAAATATGAGTGGACATCTTGGTTTCAAGATCAGTGATAACTCCTATGAATATTACATCACACTGACAAGAGATCTCACTTTCACACACTGTTACATTTATAGACATATTACTCTCAGTTGCTCAGTTTTTTTAACTTTATATCATGGCATCTGCGACGTTGTGCTGTAATACTGGGGTTTCTCTCATACGTCATATTCCAGGATTCCCCAACTTCGCTTAAAGT
Source organism: Siphateles boraxobius (assembly GCF_051911475.1). Classification (NCBI taxonomy): domain Eukaryota; kingdom Metazoa; phylum Chordata; class Actinopteri; order Cypriniformes; family Leuciscidae; genus Siphateles; species Siphateles boraxobius. The sequence goes on from NW_027509222.1 coordinate 1,045,841, forward strand.
GAAAACCGCTTAACGTCACAATCTGTAGTGATAAACTACAGCTACTGTATAACTATAACTGAATAACTGACTATAACTGAAAGCTGGTTGAAGGACTCTGATATCAATGACGTCCAGATTGAAGGATATAATATGTGTTATGTCAACAGAGTAAGTAAAAAGGGAGGGGGTGTGGCCCTCTATATCGATTATCATTTGAAATGTAAAATTATTGAACAAAAACCAACTGCTGTGGAAAATTTGATGGAACTGCTTACTGTAGAAATATCAAATGAAATTGGTAAAAATATGTTGATCAGTTGTGTGTATAGAGCACCAGGGTCTAGTGTTAAATTCTTTACAGACAAAATCCTAGAGATGTTTGAAAAAATGATTTACAAATCATTAATTTTGTGTGGTGACTTCAATATAGATCTGGGAAACCTTACAGCATCAAGTGAATTTAAGAATTGCATGATAAGTACAGATCTATACCCAATGATAACTAAACCAACAAGGGTGACCACACATAGTGCAACTATTATTGACAATATATTTACAAATGTATGTGGTAAATTAATTAGTGGTATCTTTATGTCAGATGTGAATGATCATCTTCCTGTATTTATAATTTATGAGAAAAAATCTTATGACATCAGACAAGATGAATTTACAACATTCATTCGAGATAAATCGAGTAAGGCTTTAGAGGCCTTTAGAGAGGATTTGAAGAAACAGAGCTGGGATAGAGTGTACACAGATAATGTAAATACTGCATATGAGGTTTTCATGACGACATTAATTAATCTATATGATAAAAATTGTAAAATAACCAAAGCAAATGCTCTAACCAAGAAAAATACTGTTAACTATCCATGGATGACAAATGGACTGAAAAATTTGTACCGATTGTTTCTAAGATCAAGAACTAAACTAAAAAAAATATATATATATAAAAACAAATTAGTTGGAATTATAAGGCGGCAAAAAAGGATTACTACACTAAATTGTTAGACAAAAGTAAAAATAGTACAAAAGTTATGCAAAAAGGCAAGGTAAAACCAAAATTTCCAAATCAGTTTACAAATAATAGTGTTGACATTTGCAATAAAACTGAAATTGTAAATGAATTAATATTGACAATTGTTCAGAAGTGTGCCAATAAAAAATCAAATGATAAAGCAAATTATAGATGTAATTATTGAGCCTTTTACCTATATCTGTAATTTGTCATTTACTTCAGGGATATTTCTAGACTGCATGAAAATAGCCAAAGTAATTCCATTGTTTAAAAAAGGAAACAAATCTGAATTTTCTAATTATAGACCAATATCATTACTTCCACAGTTCTCTAAAATTCTTGAGAAGTTATTTGCGATTAGACTGAATACATTTCTAAATGAATTTAAGATTTTAAGTAATAGTCAATATGGGTTTCGTCCTAATCACTCAACTGCTACAGCAATTATTGAACTAACTGAAGAAATTACCAATGCTATAGATAAAAGGCACTATTTAGTAAGCATCTTTGTGGATCTTCAAAAAGCATTTGATACGCTGGACCACAAGATATTGTTGCATAAGTTAAATAAATATGGTATCAGAGGTGTGGCACACCAATGGTTACCAGAAAAAACAGAAGTCAGTTTGTTGAAATTGACAACATAAAGTCTAAATATTTTAACATAACTTGTGGGGTACCACAAGGATCGGTCCTAGGACCTATATTTTTTCTTCTATATGTAAATGGCATTGTGTCTGTGTCTCAGTTACTTAGGTGCATTCTGTTTGCGGATGACACCACTTTATTCTATTCAGGAAAAAATATAAAAGATGTCCTACAAATTGTAGAGAATGAATTTCAGAAGATTATGAAATGGTTCAATGCCAATAGATTGTCCCTAAATATCAGCAAAACTAAATTTATGATATTGTGTAGTAAAAAGAAATATGTTGAAAAGTCATTGTTTATTGATGGATTAGAAATTGAAAGGGCACATGAGATTAAGTTTCTATGTATTATGATAGACGAACATTTGACATGGAAATCACATATTGATAAGATCAAAGTAAAGGTATCCCAAATAATAGGTGTGCTGCATAAAGTTAAAGATTGTCTAAATAAGAATGCATTGTTTTTGTTGTATAACTCATTGATTGTTCCATATCTGACCTATTGCATTGAAGTGTGGGGAAGTGCCTGCAAAATATACATTAATCCAATTTTACTCTTACAGAAAAGAGCGATTAGAATTATCAGTGGAAGTGGATACAGAGATCCAACTAATCCTTTATTCATACAACTAAAAACTCTGAAATGTAATGAATTAGTAGAGTATAACCTTCTAAAAAACATTAAAGTTTACCAAACAATTTGCAAAACAAATTCACCAAATGGGAAAAGTAGATATGAGCTAAAAGGTACTGAGGTTTTTATAAAACCCAGGTTCCAATCGGCTGTAAAGGAAAAATGTCAGTTTTTGGAACAGTCTTGATTGTTAAAATTAAAACTTCAAAGTCAATTTATGTGTTTAAGAAGTATGTTAAATTATCAATGTTGAAGAAATATAATACTGTGGAGTAGCAGATCAACTTTATTGATATAATTTTGTGTTTTGATGTCTTAGGAAAAGAGACGGCTGCATGAGACAGCTCAAATGAACTGGAACTGTAAATGATTTTGTGTTGATAGGGGGCAGACATTATAAGTTTTTACTTCTTTCTGCTCCTTTTCATTCATGTTAAAATGCTGTCGTTGTATTTGTTTTAAATGAATGAAATAAAAAAAGAAAGGAAAAAAAAGACAATTTAGTGCTACACCCCCAGGTGGTGCATGCATTGGATATAAACTATGAAAACAAAAAATTATAGAAGACGAAAACCAGAATACACGCAGCAAAGGGAGCAACCCTCCCTAACCAAATCGCCAATAGTGAGGTAGCTTTCCTTACTATTATTTGGGACACTATTCTAAGGCGGGTTTCAAATGTCAGCGAGTACATGCAAAAAGACCTGTCACATGTGCTCCTTACATCACTGAGAGATCTCATCTCAGGTCTTCATTATCAGCAATGGCAGAAGAAAGACTTAATCGTCTGACACGCATATCAATCAAAAGTGACATACTGAGGGAGTTGAACTTTTCGGACGTCCCGGAATAGCCAAAGGAAACCTTTGTAAGACAGTCCCCATTATATGATACATTTTCAGCATTATATAAAATGTTCAGACAGTAACATTTTTGTATATTTTATCTGCTGAACAAAATGCTGATTTGATAGGAAGATATAGCCGATGTAGGCAGTAGTTCGGACTGTGTGCATATGTGTAGTTTCTGCAGTGGTTTGAAGAAGATTGAGTGAATGTAGGCAGTAGTTCTGTTCTCATTCTAATTAAGAGGTATAATATTAGCTGCATTATTGTATGTGTATAATGTAATGCACATGCAATTGCGCAACATCCAAAACTTTCCAGTTGCTGGCCACAGTAGAAAGGTTAATTTCAAACAGAATTATCCAGAATCCCGCTGAAGGTACTACTGTGAAATCAGACTCTTTCGTTGTAGTATAAATTTCTCATATATTCAGCGCTAGCTAACAGATGTGTATCGACAGAAACAGCAGAACCTCAGCGCTGCCAAAAAAGACAATCGTCTACTCACACCATCACTTTATTTGTGTTGTCATGAGAGAAAATCCTGAAAATTGACACTTGCTGCAGTGAGCATCTGTTTTTGCCATCTGCAAAGCACCAACAAAACCCAACAATGAATATTCACCCTTGACTTAAGCACAGATGTGCTTCCTTTAGCTTTAGCACACTTCACTAACCAGGGACCATCAAAAAAAAAAAAAAAAAAAGCAAACTAAAATAAAAAACATCTAGGACAGGGGATACATTTTAATTTGAATGTCACTCCCAGAAGGTCTGTTTAATGAATGCTCAGCCAGTTTAAAACAATTGATGATATGAAAACAGCGACAGGTTACTTCATTCAGAGTTATATTTAATGTTTTTCAAGGCAAATTCAATGGATTTTTCACTGTTAATCAACGACTGTGTAATGTTACTCGGTCTAAAGAATCCCCCTTCATTAATCATTTATGACATCTATGTCAATGGGTCTTTTTTTAAGCAGGATGAGTTAGACTGGAATTACCCCAAAAACAATTAATCAAATCTGTTTGAATGAGTCTAAAAGAAGTAAACAAAGTATGTATGACATTTGCACATGAAAACTCCTGAAATCTTACACTTTCAAATGGTGAGAAGGAAAATATTGTGCAGAAGAACAATCAATGATCCCACAAGCATTGGTGTGCAACCGTGGCCAAAACTATTGTCAGTGACATAAATTTTGTTTTGCAAAGTTTGCTGCTTAAGTTGTTGAAGTGTTGATTCAAAGTCTTTTCTTGATCATTGTGCAAAAAGCTTCATTGGCCAAAAAAAAAAACTTTTTCACAAAAACCCCAATTTCAGTGTTTTTTGGCCCTGGCACAAAATGACAAGCTAATATAATTTAAATTAACTGAACCCTCGCATTGAGTATTCAATGAGGCTGTAAATTTCTTAATGAACCAGTTAGACTAGAATCTGGAGGCATTACTTGTGTTTGTTGTTTGTGTCTTTAATGGGGATTCCCTTCTGTGGCATCCTTGCTGGTTTCTTGATTCACTGGAGGTCTTTTCGTGTCTGGAGTGACATCTTGGGATACCAGTTTAAACTTGAAGTTTGAGCAAAGACTATATGGAATGGAAATGGAAATTGTTTTATTTGAAAAAGGGACAATGCACAAATAAACATTAAACTTTTCCAGTTTGGGGCCAGGTTGTAGCAACAATTGTTAATTTCCACCTGTAGTCCCTGGGCAGGTATGAAAAATTTAATAACGATTTTAAAATAGTAATTTCACAGGATTATGGATAGAGTGATGTCCATCGTTATTACAAACATTCAGGTTAGCAAAACAGAAACAGGGAGGCCATCAGCACATTTACTCTCTGTTTCACCCCTCCCCAACAAACACATAAACAATTTAGCAGCATCTTAAGCATATTAAAGCACAATCCAACTCTAGACACTCATTCAAACACAACACACACACACACAAACACAGATACATTATCTTAACGATGTGTGCAAACTTGCTTACTTCTTTGTTAAGCATGAAAAAGTGTTAAAATCTGTACATAGAATATGTTTCTTGGGAAGAGTATTCCACTGTCTCATGAGACACGTGAGAAGGAGGAGATCCCAAATTGTGTTTTACCTATAGAGTCGTGGACTGCCGCTTTGCAGCAAAAAAATTTACTTACTTTCTTGTTTTTCCGTTGAGACTCAATTTCTTAGTAAAAAAGGAAAAGAAGAAAAAAAGGTAAGAAGAAAGGAGTCAGATGGCTTGCATGATGCTGTTTTAGACTCTTACCTCAACCTAATCCATTTTACAAGTCTCCTCTTGATTTGCCTGTGTTCTGAGTTTTTAAACTCAAACGTTTGTCCCATCCCTAGAGGAGTTCTGACCAATTAGATATCGTCTTTAGTTCGGGGAACTAGTTTTAGTTTTTGCTCCTCCTCTCACATAAATTACAGTTGATCTTATCAGTCCCATGGTCTCTAACTTTCCCGCTCTTAGCAGGGGATAATTTAGGGACCGTTTACATGACACCGCCTTCAACTAAAAACGGAAATCTTTTTATGGCCGTCGTATACATGACAAATGCGTTTTGGGTGCCTGAAAATGCAAAATTTTGAAAACCGGTTTTGTAATACACATCATCACCATTTTGTCTTCAGGAGCCACTTGTTTGTAGGTGCATGTAATATAAAAGCTGGATGCGCCCACTGCGTTGCATTCTCTCCGGAGGGATGAGATTCTAGCATTTGCACGAAGAACATTCGGTTTTTTAGAAAATGGGAGGCACGCATAGTGATACATTCATAGTAGTGATCGACCGATGTATCGGTTTACCGATATTTTTCCCGATATTTAAGCATTTTCCCATAATCGGGTATCGGTTTTGTAATATCGGATTCGCCGATAAACGGCGCCATCTTGTGGCTGCTTTGAGAATTCCGCCATTGCAGCCGCGTCTGAGGAGATCAGTCAACAACAACTCTGTGCACAGGTGAATTACATGTTCTACTTGCTTTGCTTTAATTATTCAACTTTATTTAACATAGCAGACATGCAGAAATGAGATTTGAGACATAAGTGCCTGATATAGTTTAGGCCTATTTATGCAGCTTGGTTCTAAAATTGAGATGAACTCATGGATTCACGTACCGTAATCCGTCATGTCCTGCCCCAATAAAGACGTAACTTCACATGAATTAAGTAAAACAGACATGAATGAGTGCATGTTGAAAATAAAAGCGCTGAATTTAATTCTTTATCTGTTGTATTTGCTCACCATTAGTCTTGAAAAAAAAGTTCGTTCATATTGCTGAGCACTCACTGGGTTGATGATCAGGAATGCTCAAGCACGGCCACTGAATGAAACTTTTGACAAGATTATCTTGTTTAAACACCCTAGATTATATTATCATTTACTAGCAATTATTTCACTAATATACATCTAAATATAGCCTATCGCATTGTGGAAATTAATTATTTATTATCTGCACGCGCGATCGCGGTTGAGTAGGAAGTTATAGTTCTGTGTAAATGCATAGATAAACATCAGAAAGCATTTCATGATCTAGACCGACAAAAATATTATTAATAACATATTAGTTTGAAAATGCAATGATGTAGCCTATATGCTGTTTTGTTTGTTACTTTCCTGACAATGTTATATTCCAGCTATATTCTTCAGTGAATTAATATTACCCAGTGAATTATTGCTCACTCTTAGTTAAAACCTATTAAACGGCACATAAACCTTCTAAACTAAAACTGTTTAAAATGAATTACATTCCTGCAAAGGAGATATGACTCCCTTGTCTATTATTTTCTCCATATGAAAACATTACACTTTCAACATATATTTTGCCTATTGTTAACATTGTTGCTGCTGATGCTTATAAATTATATGTATAATTTAGATATAAATTATATAATGTATTAATATAAATGTTTTTATTGTAATTTGAAGATTTAATTTAACATGAAATACTGCTAACTTTCAACACTTTTGTTTTGTTTTTTAAGATGACTGAAAGGAGGAAAAATCAAAGTGAAGTATGGACTTACCTAGTTCTGCTTAACTGGGAGTACTAAGTTACACACTACTAAAATAGCTATGCAAAAAAAATTCAGGTAATTTAAATAATTTAAATAAATTTGTGTATAAATATAAAGGGTTTTTTTTGTATGCAAGGAGGGAGTGATTGTTATAAATAAAATGGTTTGTTCAGTTCATTTGTGTTGTAGTAATTGTGTCAAAAACAGAAGTATAACAGTAAATAAATATCGGTTCTGCATATCGGTTGTCGGGCACATAAACATGCAAATAATCGATATCGGTATCGGTTATAAAAAATCAATATCGGTCGATCACTAATTCGTAGTAGGAGGCTCTGTTGTAGCTTGATTCTCTCTAGAGATAAGAATCTAGCGTTTGCACAGAGCGTGTATGTCTTGGGGGGGATGAATGCTTTCATTGTGATGCATTAATTGTGGAAGGCTCTGAGGTGGCAGATCATGAGGAATACAGGTGGAACTTAGGGAAAAGTCTAACAGGATTGTTTTTCTCCCCTTGTGGGATTTTTCTTGCTAGCTCTGTTGCCACTGTGGTTTCTTCCAACCTGACTGATTAAATGTGGCATGTCTTATGCTAAAGACTTAAGACTTGAGGCGGGTGCTATTAATAATCTGCCTCTTCCACTGGGCAGAGGTTGAATGTCTCTTTCATCGTTCTTGCTCCGCTCTGATATCCTGAAGTATCTTTTTCAAGGGTTGGAAATTGCTTATTTCCCCTATAATAGGGTCTTAAGTACAATTGTATTTTATCCCGTGGATGGTTGCTTTGTAAATACTCCCTTAATGTTGATGCATGATGAGCGGAGTTGTGTAGGGCAGTATGGACCCACTTTACTTTGTTTACCCCCCTCCCCAACTACTGTCGGGTCTTAAAGAAGGAATGTATGCTCCCATTCATTCTTTATAGGCCTAGTATGACCCATGTTCAAAACCTGACAAGTAGAGGTTGATGGCCTCCTTGATATGTACTGCATACTATAGTTAGTGTTGGAGTAAAGCGCTAGCTCTAGTGTGTCCTGGAGAAGTGCGTTTATTTAAGTCAGGGTTGAGCTGCACTCCCCCTGTGTACTGGGATTTTTGAATTGGGCTTAAGCTCCCTTGCAACCTCCTTGAGGTTAGTGTATGGTGGATGAGAGCTATTAGAAAACTGTCTTTCTCTTGTCTGGGACATATCTCCCCTCTGGATGGCCTTAGGGGTTGATGCAAGGTGAATAGAGATCTGTAGGGCCGTATAGATTCCCTCTTCATCATATACCTCCCTCCCCAATTATTGTTGGGTCTTGAAGCTGTAACACTTGCCTTAGAGAGACCCCAGTTACCATCCTTTCCGGAGTAAGTGCAGGTATGTTGGATCCCCCTTGGAGATACGACAATGAAGTTTGTAGACTAAAGGGCTGATTACTGAGGTTTTTAGAACTTTGCATGCTCTCTGTGGTAGGCTGCTCTTTAGGATTTCCCTTAGGGTTGAGTGATGTGAACTGAAGTACCAATTTGTATCCCACTGTTTAGTACACCTCCCTCCCCAACTATTGTTGGCTCTTGAAATAGGGTTTTATGTCCCCTCTTGGTTGGGTTTACAGCGAAGGTCTCTCTAGTATGATCCATGTTCAAAGACTCTGACAAGTAGAGGTAGTAGCATTCCTCCTTGTTATTGTAGCACTCTATAACTTGTGAATAATAATTTGTTACATTTATTTAGCACTTTTCTGGGTACTCAAAGCACTTTACATGGAAGGGGGAATCTCTTCAACCACCACCAATATGCAGCATCCACCTGGGTGATGTGACGGCAGCCATATTGCGCCAGAACGCCCACCACACACCAGCTTACTGGTGGAGAGGAGACAGTGATGAAGCCAATCAGTATATATGGGGATGATTAGGAGGCCATGATGGACAGAGGCCAATGGGCAAATCTGGCCAGGATGCCGGGGTTAAACCCCTACTCTTTTTTTTGAAGGACATCCTGGGATTTTTAATGACCACAGAGAGTCAGGACCTCGGTTTAACGTCTCATCCGAAGGATGGTGCTCTTTGACAGTATAGTGTCACCGTCACTATACTGGGGCTTTAGGACTCACACAGACCACAGGGTGAGCACCCCCTGAATGGTGTCTTTTATGAATCCTGGAGAAGTACCTTTGCTCAAGCAGGGCGTGTGTGCTCTCCTCTAATTGCTCTAGAGTAGTCAAGTAATGCTGAAGCTTTCCTGCGGTTTCCTTTTGGTTTGAGCTTTGATGGCAAGTGTTTTTGGCAATTTTATAATGCCATTCTCATGTTTGCATCCCTTATGTGAAGTTGAGGGTTGCATTCTCCTCTTGGAAGTAGTGGTAGCTTAGGTATCTTCTAATACGTCTAATAACCAGCAGCCATATCATCCTGTAGCCCAAGACTGATTGCACACTGAAACTAAGCAGGGTTGAGCCTGGTCTGTACCTGGATGGGAGACTCCTGGGAAAACCAGGTTGCTGCTGGAAGAGGTGTTAGTGGGACCAGCAGGGGTGCTCAGGCTGGGGTCTGTGTGGGTCCTAATGCCCCAGAATAGTGACGGGGACACTATACTGTCAAAGAGCACCGTCCTTCGGATGAGATATTAAACCGAGGTCCTGACTCTCTGTGGTCATTAAAAATCCCAGGATGTCCTTCGGAAAAAGAGTAGGGGTGTAACCCCGGCATCCTGGCCAAATTTGCCCATTGGCCTCTGTCTATCATGGCCAAATCATCCCCATATATACTGATTGGCTTCATCACTTCAATCTCCTTTCCACCAGTAAGCTGGTGTGTGTGTGGTGTGTGTTCTGGCACAATATGGCTGCCATCGCATCATCCAGGTGGATGCCGCACATTGGTGGTGGTTGAGGAGATTCCCCCTTCTATATGTAAAGCGCTTTGAGTACCTAGAAAAGCACTATATAAATGTTACAAATTATTATTATTCATTATTACTACTGGAGGATACAGATACAGTCTATATGAGTCATTTTAGAAGTAGATGCTGCATCTCATTGCCTGCATGTCTCCTTCAGACAAGAATGTTAAGTTACCTGAGATGCTTACCTGTATTTTTCTGAGACTTTTGTGAATCAATGGGAGTTTGTCATCCTTTATCACAATAAACTCACACTGCTGGGTTCTTGTCCATCTTCTTTCATGGTGTGTGATGACAGAACTTCAACTTCATTCTAAGGATTAGACTGCATATGATTTTTTTTTAATCCAATCTGCTGTGTTTCTATGTTTCTGAACACTTTCACTTTTAATATTTGGGAAACAAGCTGTATTACAGTCAATATAATTTTACCAATTCACTGTTTAATATTGAATTTTATATAATCTGCAACATGTCAGAATTGTCAAACACTTATGATAAACCAGATCTTGTGGAAATAATCTGGAAAATTCTGATGATCCCCGCTGACAAGTGTATCTGTCAGTCCACTTTCATGTGTTCAGCAGGAGATCTTGACCTTTTCAATATGGTGGATGCACAGACATATCACAGTAATGAGAAATCGCTGCTAATAAGGTATCAAACTGATATCTATGCGTAGAGTTATGCAAAAACCACCATCTGGCTGTACACTGTTTCTACTAAATTAAAAAGCAAATTCAGGTTTCAGGGAAAAACAGAATAAAAAGCAACACAAGCACATTTTCATAGTGTGAAACGATGAGTATGAAGGAGCATCAAATAATAAAGCTGAAGTTGACGCTGTAGTTCGTGCCTGATGCACCTCTGTCCAATCATCGAGAAAATGAATACACGGCTTTATTTGAGGGTCAACCAGGGCTTAATTTGTGCAATTTGTAGCGTTTTTCTGAAAATTATGTATGCAAGTCACAATGGATTTTTTTCCACTTGAGTCCTCTTTAAATCTTTGCATGCAGAGCCGGTGCTTATGATTGCTTTTAAAGGGAAAATCTGTCTATAATTGCTGGTCTAGGATTAGTTTTCTCTGTAATAATAGAACATTGGTCGAAATAGATTTGGCAAACGGTCTGTTTATTTCTTCAGTGTGTATCTGTGTTTACTCTCTGGAGAGTGTCAAAGGTTTCTATTTACGTGTTTTGCAGCATTGAGCAATATGTCAATTATGTGTATAGCTCCTGATGCTATGCTAACATGTTTCATGAACTGTATTGTTAATATACATACAAAGTTCCGTCATGAAACTCTAGATGGCACAGGCTGATAGGTCCTTAACTCAATCTGCTTGCAATCACATCATTCTCTGTAAAGCATAGCTTATTGTCAGTGTTTGCAGTAGCGCTTTCAGAAACCCTCCACCTTCCCCAGCTCCACCTGTGTAGATCTGCTACGGGTAATTAATGTACGCTATATTGCACAGCAGCACAGGGGTGGGGGAAAAAATCGATTCTTAGATGCATCGCAATGCGGACGTGGACGATTCTGAATCGATTCACAAATGTCAAAAATCGATTTTCGAAAAAAACAATATATTTTTTTTAGATATATATATTTATAATAACGTAATATTGACGGAACGCAAAAGACGGATCTCTGAAGCGCGAGGTGCAGTGCCTGGACCGTCTGTGGCACATAACAGAGCGCGATGGCTGAGCGCGAAATCCAAACACCCTCCTCGTTAAAAGCTGACGTGTGGAAATATTTTGGCTTCTATGAAGTTGAAGGGGGAAAGGAGCTGGACAAGAGCCACACTAGTTGTAAGCTTTGTAGAATAAAACTAAAATATTTCGGCAACACGACAAATATGAGAAGCCATATGACACGCTTCCAGCCAGAGGAGGAAAAACACTCGGCTGTGACGATTTGTGCTGCCTTGTCGAAAAATGCTACCCAAGCGCAAATCGATCGCAAAGAAAGTTGATTCATTCTCTATTGTTTCCATAATGGTGTAAATCTCACAATATTATGACATCGTTATTTCATTTAAATCAGGGTAAGTGTATGGGGAGCCTATTTTGATATTTTAAATGAACTAGCAATTATCACATTTGATATAACAAGTAAAAAAAATGTACTGTTTTTATTTTTAAAACAGTCTGAAAAGTAAAAATTATTATCAAATATGCATCTTTGACCTGTCAAAGTTTCCTACAAGTCTCCACAGCAAGGATGCATAGATTTATGGTCGTGGTAAGCAGAAGAATAATGAGTCTGCACATGCGCATAACCAGTAAGTAGCACATCTCGATGGGTAGCATGAATCGTCAGAACACCTGTTGTCAGAGGTGGAAAGAGTAATAAAATATTCTACTCAAGTAAAAGTACTACTACTTCAATGAAATTTTACTTAAGTACAAGTAAAAGTACCGGTCTAAAAATCTACTCAAGTAAAAGTAAAAAGTAGCTCATTTAAAATTGACTCAGAGTAAAAGTTACTGAGTTACTTTTTTAACAGCGGGGGTGGGGTGGGGGACCCTCCCGTGTAGGGTTGTAATGGTATAAGATTTTCACAGTATGGTAACGTCTCAGAAAATATCACGGTTTACAGTATTAATCAATTGTTAAATAAATAAACTGTATTTTTAAATTATGGGTATTATTATTATTATCATCAGTTAAAATGACAGTTAAATTAATGAAAACAGGATTTTTTTTTTGTTGAACAAATGCTTTTATTATAACAAACTTGAAATAATTTGTTTGTTTATTAAAATTTCAATAAAACATGTCTAATCAATTAAATTTGATAATTAATAATGAATTAGATTAACAACTTATTTTTAACATTAATAATTTATTAAAATGTTTAAGAATAATATTGTCCTATGAAATGTATTTTATTCAGAAAATTAATGTTTCTTTTTATTAGGGGTGTAACGATATTCGAACCAAACCGAAGAACCGCGATACAGAACCCACGATTCGAATGGCGATACTCTCATGGCGTACCGAACACGCCCCGCCCTGCAAGCTACCCCTGCCCCGCCCAGCCCGGCTCATTGATTGGACCTGGAATCAGTGTTGCCAAGTCCGCGACTTTGGGCTTGTTTTTCTGTAAAGTCGCTTACAAATATTGGTAGTCGCGGGTCGCGTTTTTTTTTGGGCTTGTTTCTAAAGTGTAGTTGCTTATTTGGGCTTGTTCTCAGCTCGTTGTCAAGCAGATATTTTCTATATGTTATTTAAACGTAGGAGTTTGTCTTGCCTGTTCCCTCTGTCTCTCCCCTTTCCCTATACACAGAGTTTTTTCCCCACCCACATCCTGCTTCTAATTGGCTCTGACCCAGATGGCAATAAGTACTAGCCAATCAGAGGCAGAGCAGGGCAATCGGTTTTTTTTCTGGTTAGGAAAACGTCAGTGAGTGACGTTTAAATGAAAATACGTGCGAGTCGCGACTGTCGCGACTGATGGTGACTGGACTGTAGGAGAGTTTTTATATATAAATTATATTTTAGATATTATAGATATAGATATTATAGTTTAATATTGTTTAACCCTTTAACTGTCACTCCCCCTTTTATCGCATAGACATGAAAATCACTATTCAAACTTAAATGGTTGTAATTCAAGAATGCTTTCGAATATAGACCTATGGTTGGTCTTGTTTTAAAGAAGACATTTGCCAGATTAATGTTGAAATGAAGTATTATGAAGTTATGAAAGTGAAACAGAAAAAAAGTTATACAAGTTTGAGTTTATGAAAATGAACAATGTAAAAATATCATTATTTATATTTTATATAAAATATATATATTACAAAATATATTTTACTCTAAAACTGCCAGAAAATGTAAGCCAAAAATCTGAAGAAGTTGTGTTCCAAATTTTAGGTTGATATCTCAAAAAATGAGCTTTCAGTAAGATTTTATTTGGCCGCAGTACCAACATTTTTCACTAGATGGACAGCCAAGCTTCATTACAGAAGAAAAATAAACTACCGTGTGCACAGTTTTACAAAACTAGGCACAGTTTACCAATCTGTCCACATGGATGTAAATTGACAATCTGTACCCACAGTTTAAAACTATCTGTCACCACGGATTGTAACAGTAGCGGTAGCGCGGAGTAAACGCGAGTAAACGCGAGTAAACGCGATCATCTCTTCCTCAGTTACAGAATAAACATGAATGGACACCTGAAGATATGTTGAAAAATACAGTATACTTACTGAAAGGCATCATAACTCGTGTAATCGCTCAATCAGTGTTTCAGCAGCGCAAAGACGTCAATAAAACTGCATAGCTTGTCACTAGCATTATATTTACCTCAGCAGGCTAGTGATTAAGTGTCCACAACTTGTTGGTTCCTAGAGAAATGAACTCTTGCACTAAATAAATGCACAATATTATCCTATATATTATATTTTACTTAACCTGTTAATTATATCTTGATTATTTAAAGTACGTTTAAAATAGCTTTAATGAAAATGACAGCAACTGTGTAAATTATTATATTTCAATAACAAATTAGAGTAAAGTTAATGCAAAAACTGACAAAGACACAATTTTTTCATTAAACCACTGTTTATTTTATTTTTTTAGCTTTCTAAACCGAACCGAACCGAGACATCAAAACCGTCGGAAAACCGAACCGTCAGTTTTGTGTATCGTTACACCCCTACTTTTTATGATTTAATCCAAATATATTATCAAAAACGGTGGTAATCAAATGTAAATTTAAACTTGTGTCCTTTTATTTTTTGGGGAAGCGCTGCAAAAAAAAGATTTACTAAATTAAACCATGGACAAAAAAAAATATTCCTATAAATAATGTTCAAATAAAATGTATTATTATTGTTATTATTATTATTATTTTGAGAAGTAGGCTACGTTCTACTGTATGCCTACAATAGTAATATATTTCTGTCATAATTTCTCCTAGTAAAACCGAACTTTTATTTTGACGGTTTGTGAAGACCTGTAATAGTGTATTTGACAATGGATTTTCTCAAATAAAATTATGAAAATGCTCATTAGGCGTTCTCTCAGAGCAGCTCTGGAAATGTTCATGTATTCATATCCTCAAATTGTTTGTGAGACGCTGAAAACACCATGAACGTCACGAGTACTTGAGTATGTAGTAGACAAACGCAGCTCAGCAGAACAAATAGGGTTAACTTATATATTTACTTGCAGTATTTTTGTGCTTAGCTTAATTATCCACAGACCATGTCGCGATTGGGTTTATTGCACAGTTCTACTTTCCATGTATTCATCCATCCATTATTTTGTATGTTTTACGTGACATCTGCATTAAGTGAATTCCATTTTCATGACTGGATTCCGGGATTCCCTTTGCATCACGTAAATCGGGACATACCTTTATCTGCAGGAGGGATGGTGTCCTATATCCTCTTTTTGCAGCCACTTTGCGTCCACATTTTTTGCAAATTGGATATCTATCCTCGAGGACAACCACGCTTTTTTTCTACTTTTCATACTGGCCATAATTCGCTTGGCGCTTAGCTTTCAGCTTCAGCTGGGCGTCACCTTTTTTGCGCGTTTGTTCGGGTTTGTTCTCCCGCCCTTCAATCAATTCAGTAGTTTCCGGAGTGTGTGACCCCCCCCCCCCCCCCCCCCCCCCCTTGTATTATTATTTTTTACTCAGTAACGGATATGATTTCGAATGTAGCGAAGTACAATACTTCAAAGAAAACGTACTTAAGTAAAAGTAAAAGTACAGATTTTAAAAACTACTTTAAAAAGTAGAAGTACACAAAAAAACTACTCAATTACGTAACGCGAGTAAATTTAATTCGTTACTTTCCACCTCTGCCTGTTGTTGTTATATTATTAATTTAATACAGGTATGCTGCTAGTTCAGGCACACATTTATTTTCATGTTGGTTCTTTGCAATGTTAATAAAATATATTGTACGTTAATTCTTTATGGGTCATTACTTTGTATTTTTAAAGCAAAGTATTTATATTCACACACACACACAAAGATTCAGATCATCAATAATCGCTTTAGCATCGGATCGCAGACCTCTGAATCCTAATCGAATCGAATGGTGAGGCGCCTAGAGATTCCCACCCCTACAGCAGCAGCGTGTCTTACTCACAGCAGTGTGTTGTGTGTGTATTGGCAGTAGCATGTCCCGTACTAACTCCGCAGCAGCAGCAATAACAGCAGTTCGTATGAACTCGTATTATGAAAACACAGGGCCCTATCTTGCACCCGGCGCAAATGACTTTGTACACTGACGCATGTATCATTCCTATTTTGCACCCGCGCAAAGCGGACTTTTCCCTCCACAGACACACGTCGGTTAACTAAGAAATACACTTGCGCTCCCCGGGCGGTTCACTACAAAGAGGAGGCGTGTTCCGGCGCAAACTTTCCCTCATGCTATTTTGCTGTTCTATAAAACAATTGCGCCTCTGACCAGAAAAAACCTAGTTTAAAGTCAGTGGCGCGTTGCGCGTACATTCAGATGCTATTTTAAGCGTGCATGCTTGGCCATAATACAGAGTGTGAACAACACGCATACACTGTAGATGATTCTCTCATCTACACAGATGCATTTAACTTTTTGCAAATGATACATTATTATAAGGAAAAATATTAAAACACGAGGGAAATCATTGTTGTGTCCATGACGATGGGGAAAATAGGCATAAAGCTTACACATTTACCCAAATTATTATATGCATGTTTAACCGAAGCTAATTTGGGTGGGTTTGTCCCATCCCCCAATGTCACTTCTCTTTCTTTTACGGCCCTGACGAGAACATCGATCTCCTCGGCTGTGAACCGATTCTGAAGCGCGCCTGGTAAATGCGCCGTTATAATAGTATTGCGCCATGGAACAAGCGCACCTCGTTCATCATGCTCTTAAAGAGAATGTGATATAAAGCTCTTATTGGTTTGTTTTCCGTTACGCCCAAACCACACCTATGAATAATGAAGCTACTTCAGACCAACCCCTTTTAGATTTGCGGCAGGCGCAAGAGGCATTTATCCCGCCGGGAAAATAGCAACAGCGCCGGGATCCGCCCACAAAGTTACTTGCGCTTTGCGCTTTGACACTTGCGTTTCAGATCGTTAAAATAGGGCCCACAGTGTTATTATCCTGTTAAGATCTGTTCACTATGATACTGGTTGGATGAGTAAATGTTGCTGGGTCACATGTGCTGAATCAGTGGTTAATCGTCCATGTTTAAGTTAGAGCCATGCGTGTTATTATCAACTCATTAATAGATCATGTGTAAGATGTTATCGTTTTGTGATAACTGAATTGCTATTGCTAGCGAGTTAGATTGATATGCACTGTGTGAGTACAGATTATTTGTGAGTAATGTTGAGTGTTACGTTCATTCTGATTTATGTTATAGGATTTATCCTGCATTTTATTTGTTATTCTACACAAATTATTTTGTCACACATAAACTGATGCAAGCTATCTTGTTTATTGTGAGTACGAGGGTGGGTACATATGATCTCTTTATTTGTTATGTCAGCATTTATAAGACTGGTCAACTTGTGCATAAAGAGAATGGAAGGTTATATTTAAGTTGGTGGGCATTTTTTGTGTGTAGATATAGTGGTTATTTTTCACTCTGATAATACACAGGTTGAGGGAAATGCAACAAGTGTTTGTTTCTGTTCTTTAAAACATGTATGTTCTTCTTTTTAGGGAGACTACATGTAAACGATTCACTGATTCATGACCTAGGGAGCTGTGTGTTTGTGTGGAGTCCAAACGGGCAGTTGATGAGCTGGTGAGTGAATCAGTTCTCCAGTGAACGAGAGTGTGTGACAGAGTCCAGTGTGTTTGTGACAGAGATATAAAAACAATTAATACTAACACGGATGTAATGCCAGAACGCCTGCTGTGTGAAGTCTACCTAGGGTTGGTAAAATGGATTGCGGTGTAATTGAGGCCAGTAATAGGCTTATGTCGGTGCAAAATCAACAATTTGCCACAGTAATGAAATGTATTTGAACAGCAATGTGATTTTTCTTTCTACAGATGACAACGTTGTCAAAATGATCCATGTTCACACGGATCATTTTGTAAAACTTTGTAAAACTTTTGAAAACGGGTTTCAAAGTGCAAGTTTTTTTTAGGTTACACTGTTATCGTCTCTGTGTAAACTATAAAAACGCGAATCAGGATCCACGGATCCACGCGAATCAGGATACACGGATCCACAAAAACGACTAAAAACGTTGTGCATGCTAGTAGATGGCGATGTCACTTTGTAAAGAAACTACGTGCTTATAGCCTGAACATGTGACACGCATGTGCATGATGTCACTGTTTTCACTGATTCGCGTTTTTATAGTTTACACAGAGACGATAACAGTGTAACCTAAAAAAAACTTGCACTTCGAAACCCGTTTTCAAAAGTTTTACAAAGTTTTCCATTTTTAATTGAAAACAGTTTTGTGTAAACAACCCCAAAATCTCATCTCAACACATTTGATGAATGTTCTTCTTAATTAGTCAGTTTAAACAGTTGATCTTTGACATTATGATTTGTTGAATATAAAATGTTTTGCATCTGTTTGTTAATGAGGGATTTGCGGACACAATAAAATTAGACCGTTGGGGTAAGATGGGCCCTCAAAACTGGCACAGTTTGAGTGGCAGGTTGTCAGTGTGTTATTATTTTTTATATAATATTTACCGTAATTAATGTTGTAATTATTCAATAATTGCATGAGTTACCATCTCAACCATCTTATCTATTCATTAAAGCCTATACATATGTATACAGTCATTTATATATATATAGATATCTCCCTTTGCTGATGCATCATTACCCTACTGTGGTGTGGTTGCACAGTAACGTAATTCTCTCTGATGGGGGAACGTTTTATATCCTGGCACACAGTCGGTGGCATCCTCTTAAACGTCATGCACAGATTAACTAAATCGCATGTCAGATTTACTAGCAAACCTCTAATGGTTGCTAAAAGGACACACACTTCCTCTTATAATCTGACATCATATATGAGTCCTCTTTAGAAATCACTGCAAAACTTTGACAGTTCATTGTAGTTGTCTCTCTTTTTTGTGCATGAGCCGCTATACTCCCGAAATTGTGCCTATTTCCGATTAGATACATGCATCTACTGGCCTAAGCTCAGATCAGAGCCGTTTGCTCATGAATGCTATGACTTCGATGCCAGATCCGTTCTACAGATACTGTTACACACAAAGATTCATAAACCGTTCAAACGAGATTATCACAGCATTCACTGGCCAAAAAAAGATCTGCTTCTCTGGCAGTGGCTGGATGAGTAAGACGCTGATTTATAAATTAAAGAATAATTACACACACCCAACGTGTAACACTACATTCATCTTCAATAATTCAATGGTCAATAATTCCATTATCCCACAGTAACTACATTTCACTGCGTTTGTATTTTTTTGCCCCTAAAACGCTTGTGTGGAACTACTTTCGGTAACACTTTACAATAAGGTTCATTAGTTAACATTAGTTAACTACCTTAGTAAAAAAAAAACAATACTTCTTCAGCATATATTAATTTCAACATTTACTAATACGCTATTAAAATCAAAGGTTGTATTTGTTAACGTGAACGAACATGAACAAACAACGAACAGCTGCATTTTTATTAACTAAATATCAACAAATAATGTAACAAATGTTTTGCTCATTGTTAGTTCATGTTAGTAAAAAATGAATTAATGTTAACTAATGAAACTTATTGTAAAGTGAGTTTCTTACAGCCATTTTGTCATTTGTCATTGGTCTTTTGACTAAATATCTTAGCTACTGAAATACATACCTTGTTCCTTTATAAACAACATAACAGAAAAGTACACAGGGATGGACTGATCTGAGAGATGACAGAAGAATGACTCAGTTGTCTGAATCATAATATTCTTTAGAGGATAAGTATAATTCAGATTCATCACAATTTGTATTCCTCCAGCTGTCCATTAGAACATGTCAGCTCTGATAGCCATGTTAATCCCACAGTAATCAAGGTGAAACGTTCACACTGATTAGCGTTATGATAATCTCTTCTGTGGTCTGACACCATAATGGCAAAATAACCTTTTTTAACACGTTGACTGCGTAAATGCTGATGGAAACGTGTGTGTGTGTGTGTGCGTGCGTGCGTGCGTGCGTGCGTGTGTGTGCGTGTCTGTGTGTGTGTGTGTGTGTGTGTGTGTGTGTGTGTGTGTGTGTGTGTGTGTGTGTGTGTGTGTGTGTGTGTGTGAGAGAGAGAGAGTGTGAACGCAGACAAGCTGACAGGTGCTCTCATCTCTATAACAGCGCAGTGATGTGCGGCAGATGTTTGTGAACATGCATCTCGTCTCGTTATGAGAGAATCAGCAGACCGACAGGCGTAAACTGTAGCGCACTGTCAGTCCCAGATCTCCAAAGCTCATGGTAGGGAACATTTGAAAAAACAGGAGTGTAAAACATTTTAGCGGGAAGTCATTATTCCAAGCCACCACTAGAGGGAGACAGTTATACTGATGGAGGACGGCAAACAGAGCTCATTGTGTTATTGAGATACATGATGCTGGCAGGAGGAGCACAGCACTCTCCATTTTGACACATCATCATTTCTACATAAGGACAACTGAACTGTTCTGGTTGAGTTTCGAGCCATATCTGGTCAAACACACCTGTCTGTCATTGGATCTCACTCTGCAGGATAGTGGCCCTCCAGGTCTAAAGGTGAATAGGTTCATATATAATGCACACACTCTCTAAAAAATAAAGGTTCAAAAGGTTTTCGCAGTGATGCACTATAGACAAAACATTTTCAGACCTTTCAATGAACAGTTGTGAGAATAACGTTTTAATAATCTAAAGAACATTTTTCCACTATAAAATATCTTTCATGGAATGGTCCGTGGATTATAAAGGTTCATTATGGAGCCAGCAATGAAAATAAAGAACCTTCATCTGCTATGGACTGGATCATTTTAAAAGAAAAAGAAATGTACAGTGCATCTGGAAAGTATTCACAGCGCTTCACCTTTTCCAAATTTTGTTATGTTATAGCCTAATTCCAAAATGGATTAAATTCATAATTTACCTTAAAATTCTACAAACAATTCCCCATAATCAGTGCTCGAATCGAGGGGGGGCTGGGGGGATCCGGGACCCCCCATAAGGTATTAGGGACCCCCCATAGGAAGTAAAAAACAGACTTAGGGGGGTCCCTCGAATATTTTTATTTTAGTAAAAATAAAAATGGCAAATCTGATTAAATGCATGCAATAAATGGTAAATTTCGTGAATTAATTATATACAATAATTGATGTTAAATTTGTTGTTAAAGGCTTTGAAATGTCTCTTTAAAATGTAAACGCCCACCCCACATCTAAAGAGCGCTGTGCGCGAGACATCGTTTGCAGAACTGATTGATTGGCGCCGCTAAAGCTAATTTTAGCAATTCAGCTTTGATAACAGGAATAAATTACACTTTACTATATATTCACATAGAAAACAGTCACAATATTTAACAGTATTATTGTTTTTTTTTTATCAAATCAATTCAACTTTGAGCAGAAGAGACTACTTTGAAAATATTAAAATCTTATCGATCTCAACTTCTGAACGGTAGTGTATATTTCATTTTATTATGTAGCCTATATTTATTTATTTTTTAAAAATTAAACCAAACCATGGCATTATCTAGTGTGCAGGTAAAGAGGACCTCCACTTGCTTTTACTGGTCTTCAAGTGCCTTATATGTAATGCCCTGGTATATTTGCCATAGTTGACCTTTTAGATCTGCTGCTATCACCCTCTAAATCCAGTATTACTTTAGTAAGTAATTTAAAAGAAGAATAGTAGTTTATCTCTCTTTGTTAAATAACATTTAACAAGACGACTGAAAATGTATGTATGTATGTATGTATGTATATATATATATTTCTTTATCAACAGTTTTTAATAAATAGTATATGCATATTATGATCAAATATATTTTATATTTTGTATAAATTGTATATTGCGAGACTATTTAACCAACTAAACAACCCCCCGCCCAAAACAATTTTTATGGTGAAATTTATTTTATGGTGGGGACCCCCTATAAGACTTGATTCAATTTAAGCACTGCCCATAATGATAATGTGAAATAAGTTTGTTTGAAATCTATTAATACTAAGTATTCACTTATGCATGCACTGTGCAGAAGGTGCTAAAAGGGTGAAAATAATAAAAATGATTTATTGGCCAGTGGGAGTGTCATATTTGCCTGAAGCTCGGAAAATAAGCTGTCGCCTTGTTGACTAATATCTGTAACTCAACAGACTACTAAACACTGGAATTATGTTTTTATGGCGATTTCAAATATTTTCACATTGGGAGATGATTTACAACAACTGTGTCAAATTGTTAACTTGGAACTCAAACGTGTTAATAAGTGGCTCAAACAAATTAAATTATCACTAAATCTGAGTAAAAGTAAAATGATGATATTTGGCAACAGTAACTCCAATGCTCAGGAAGCAATCCAGATAGAGGGTGTTGTTATAGAGCGCGTGCATGAAATCAAATTTCTTGGAGTTATTATAGATGACAGAATTACTTGGAACTCTCATATTAAATATACAATCACTAAAATATCAAGAAGCATTTTTGTAATTGCAAAAGTAAAGCATATTTTAAATATTAAAGCTCTGCATACTTTATCTTGTTCTCAGATCTTGCCCTATTTATATTATTGTTCTGTGATATGGGGTAGCACTTATAAAAGTACATTAAGACCAATAGTAATGTTGCAAAAAAGAGTTATCCGATTAATTCATAAAGTTGGGTTTTTTCGGACCACACAAACTCATTATTTTTAAAATCAAAAATCATGAAGTTTTATGACATTGTTGAGTTCCAATCAGTACAGATGCTATACAAAGCAGGGCACACATTGTTACCAAGCCAAATACAAAGAAGGTTCTAAGAACGTACTGGTTGTTATGAATTACGAGACGATTTAAACTTTAGGACGCAGAAACATAGTACAACTTTGAAAAGTTTTAGCCCTACAGTTAATGGGGAACAATTGTGGAATAATTTGGAGATGGAGATGAAACGAAGTCAAAACATCAATCTTTTCAAATATAAATACAAACAAAAGATTTTTGAAAAGTAGAGAAGAAGAAATGATTTGTCATTAGGGGTATTTCTACCATGATCAGGTACCTTGCTGTCTCCTTGTTGTTGTTTTTGCACTATGTTCCCTTGTACTTGTCACCACTAGGCTTCTTTGGACTTTCTGTTTGTTTTGATTTGCCACGTGTGTTCCCCGTCTGAGTGTCCCGCCACCAATCTGTATCCATGGACACTGATCACCTCCCTCACAGCTGCCTGTCATTTTGTAATCATCTTCACTGTGTATTTAAGTTCCTGCCTGTCTTCACTTCAATGTCCGGTATTGTTTGTGTTATACACGCTGTCTCACCCGTTTGCCTGTTCTTGAGTTTGTTATATTAAAGAAAAGTGTTATTTCTACTTTCATCTCCGTCATCCTTCCTACGAGCCGTGACAGTATACCGGACCCAATTAAGATGGATTTCGAGTTCATCGCCCTAGCTCAGAAGAGCCAGGATTTTTTGTCTTTCACCACAAACTTCTTTTATACCATCCGATCGACCTCCCAGACACCTCGAACCTGAACTGGAAGGAGGCCATCATCAGGTGTCTGGAGAGCGTCGCAGCCCGATCCAGAACACAGTCAGACCCAGAGCCCGTATTACAACCCTCGCCCGCGGAGAACTCGTGCGTGCCCCCCGCAGACGGAGAGCTACCACCCGCCGTGACACGTCAGCCAGAGCCCGAGACGAAGAGGACAGAGCTGACCCTCGCCCCGGAGGAGGAGCTCCAACAGGAGTCTGACCAGGGGTGTGAGCCCACGACATCTGCGGAAGAGGAGACCCAATCTACGGAAGGACTGGCTGATAAACTTCAGTGACGAAGCTACTTTTCCCGCCCTACCCCACCCGTCATCTGCATCTTCGTTGTCTTCCGATTTGTCCAGAGACTGTATCTGCCCTGTCATCTGTCAGTTCAATACCATCTTGACACCCATCTCAGCCAGTCCTCCAGCCCCGCCACAGCTGGATGTGTGCAGCCCTGCATCGTCTCCGAGGAGTTCCCCAGACGTAGAGCTGCAGGTCTGCACACCATCCGCAGCGCCTGTACATGAGGATCCTATGGCTTCGCCTCCAGCCTCGGTCCTCTGCACTCCATCTCGGCCTGTCGACCTGCCGGCTCCGTCTTGGCTCCTCCCACCTGCGCTTCCACCAGAGACCATCGAACCATCAGCTGCAGCGGGTTCCCTCGTCCTGCCGGCTCCCCCTTGGTCGGTCGTCACTCTGCCTTCGCCACGGACTTACGGTCCGTCCGCTACGCTCCATCCCTCCACCCCTTTGGCTTCAGCGGCCTCCTACTTCCCTTCGGCATCACCTCTGTCCTCCCTCACTCCACCTCCGTCTCTGCTCTCGGGTACTCTGGCTCCATCTCCAGCACTCGTCGCAGCGATGTCGCCGGGGTCTCCTAATCTTGCGACGTCGTTGGAGTCCACTGGCTCTCCGTCTGCGCCGATGGATCCTGCCGCCGAGTCTCCGTCGGTCATTCCCCAGCTACCGTCAGTTTCCTCGCCATCTGTTCTCTTCCCTCTATTTACTCTACCGTGGGCTGTCGGTACTGGACGGCTCTGGGTCTGCGCCACCAGGCCATCTCCATCTGAGCCGTCAGGGAATCGTCGTCGTCCCTTCACCACCCTGTCACTCCAGCCTCTCTCCTGCACTTCCTCATCGTCTCGTCCACCACCAGAACCTCCTTCGGTCCCCCCTCTGTCATTTTGTTACGGTGCGAGGATGCGCCTTGTTGGAAGGAGGCATTATGTCACCACTAGGCTTCTTTGGACTTTCTGTTTGTTTTGCTTTGCCACGTGTGTTCCCCGTCTGAGTGTCTGAGTATCTGCAAGGTTTTAATGAAATAACACATAGAACAAATAATAAACAACTCCAGGGACAAAGAAATAAAACCACGAGAAGGACCGAACTAGAAGCAACCATACATGTACAACATGTTTCAACAACTGACCAAGTAACAGTGAAACACAAGGGCTATAAATACACAGGGGCAAACAAGCTTAACTAGATAATGAGGAAACAAGATACACCTGGAGAGACGAATCAACATGAAAAACTACATAGGACTACAAAACTTAGCACAAGACAGGAAATGACAAAAGTACACACAAGACAAGTGGAACACAAGACAGGAATCATGACAATAAGAGTGTCAGGGGCGAGTAGGACCAGTCGCATTGGTGCCGTGACCCGGATGGGAGTGAGGTTTAGGGGGTAAATGTAACGGACCAGCTAGTAGTCGCTGTGTGAGTAAAACCTCACTTCCATGATCTCAAGAGGTACTCTAGCGACTGACACTAGAGACTGAGGTCTATAGCCTCCTTGTTAGAGCGCCCACCTCCCATGCCCGAGACCCACACAGAACGGGTCAAGAAGGACCTGAGGGGTTACACATATACAGACACAAAAATGCCATTTATGAATGATAAACACAATATTTTGAAAAAAATAATGTCAAAACACCTCATCTGCTCTTGAGTTGCTGTCTCATGTGGTGATGCTGCAGGTTGGGCTGCTTGTGTTCAGGAAATTGATATGATGTCAGGGGCTGGAGGCGTGGCTTCAGGCGGTGTTGAACTCGTTAATGAGGAGGGGGGAAGTTTCAATGTAACTGAAAATCCTGCTTAGTGCATCTTTAAATGTGAATGTGACAAGCAATTTTTGATATTTCAGAATTTCCCGATTCAAGGAGATAGGACTTGGTCTTGGATGCTCGAAATAGCTGCCCGGAGGCATTGCAAATATGGCCGCAAAGTGCTCTCTAGTGCCTACTGATCTGTGTCTGTTAAATTGTCTGTAAATGTCTGTTAAATTGAATAAAGCGCTATATGAATAAATGTGACTGCTTAGAATGTATTTTCAAATGCTGAAGCAAACAAACAAGTTTTACTCGCACTCTGAAATACACCCAATGTAGGAGAAGATTTGACAGACAGAGGAAGGTCATTCCATAGCCTAGAAGCTGCAACGAAGAATTTTCAACCATAAGGAGCAAATGATCATTTGAGCGCAGAGATCTAGAAATCAGTATCGTACTCTGGTGCTAGGCCATGCAGAGCCTTAAAAACATACAACAACACTTTGTGATGAATTCTGTATCATATGGGTAACCAATGCAGTTTGATTAACACAGGAGTTATTGTTATCTCTCTTAGTACCTGTTAAAAGTTCTGGCAGCTGAAGCAGAACTTCTCAGGGGCTTATACATTTTATTAATTTTATTAATTTTATTCTTATTCTCAGGGGATTATACATTTTGAGTATAATCATCCGCATGCAGATGATAATGAATCCAAAAATTTCTCAAAAATAGAGCCTAGAGGGAGCATATAAAGGGAAAATAAAATTGGTCCCAAGATAGAACCCTGAGGAACCCCACACACAAGAAGGGCAACAGTAGAAGAATAATCCCCCAAACTGACTGAAAAAGTCTATCTTTCAAATAGGAAGAGAACCATTCCAGGGCTAAGCCCTGAGCCCTAAGGTACCAACCTGAGCCCTAAGGTGATTAATGAGAATATTATGATCAACTGTATCAAATGTCAAGGTAAGATCTAACAAATGTAAAACAACACAGCTTCCAGAATCAATGCCTCGTAGAATGTCATTAGAGACCCTCAAAAGAGCAGACTCTGTACTATGGCCAGCTCTTAAACCAGACAGGAATCTATCTAAAATTGTATTCCTCATTAAAAAATCATTAAGCTGTGCGTACACATTTTTTTCCAGTATCTTAAATTTAAAAAAAAAGAAGGCAATTTCAAAATGGGGCGAAAACTACTCATGCCAAAGGGGTCTAAGCTGTTGTTTTTTTAGAAGGAGCTGAATAACAGCATGATTAAAACTTGCTGGAACAACACCAGATGACAAATTAATATTCATAATAGACTATAATTGGATAATTGGAATCAAATACCTGCTTAAACAGAGAAGGAGACTAAATTATGAAATGTTTTTTTTCAGTGTACACAAACCTGTTAATTAAGTTGAAGTAGATAAACACTGATAAAATATTACTCCAGTAAGTGTGAGGTTTCTAATACCTTGGTAAGACAGACCTAAAATAGGTTAGAGCTCATTCTGACATTATTATGGATTATTATGAGCACACTACATCTGAGAATGTCATATTACTCCTGGATCTTGGATCATTTGAGCGGGACAAGACCAAATCAACTGTTTATTGTTAACATGACTTGCTTGTTAACTACTGCAAGTTTAATCTTCTGGATCAGTCGAATTCACAAATGAACCATTATGTTACTTGTGAACCAGTTAAAGGGGTGATGCACTGAGAAATCAAATTTTCCTTGAGCTTTTGACATCTAAGAGGTCATCATATTATAAGAATATCCTGTTTCAGAACTGAAAACGTCCTTGTTAGTCCAATAAAAGCTTTTATTGACACCAGGCTCACCAAACGACTCGTTTTTCAAAGTGGGGAACTATGACGACAAACACCACCCCCGCAGAAGAAGATCAACGCCTACTTCAACACGGCTTGTTTAGCCCCGCCCACCGATTCGCGCATTACACGCATAGCTAAATAACATAGGCCTACCTCGTGATAACAAACCGGATCGAGCTATCGAGCAATAAACATGCCGTTTACAAAATATTGTGCAGTGCCTGGTTGTGGAAGAAGACAGTCGCTGCATAAGCTTCCTCTGGATTCCAATAGGAATGCATGGTTAAACTTTATTTTTAATGACGTTCCAGCTGATGTGGGTAAAACATTGTCTGTTTGTTCGCTTCATTTCACTCAAGATTGTTTTGTAAACAAGACACAGGTCGAGACTGGATTTGCAGACCGATTAAGATTAAAAAACGGTGCTGTACCTTCTATATTGGATCCGACAGGAATGGTGCAACACACTTATGTGAGTAAAATTTTTACTTAAAAATAATAATAATCTGATAGGCTAGTATTGCATTGTTACAGATCGTTTGATATCTAATAATTATGTGTACGTGTCTAATCAGTTACAGAAGAGTCCAACTATGAAGGATGTAGCTTGTCAAACAGAATTTAATTTAGCATCACGGGGCACACAGCTGGCTTTGGGAACCTTGGGACCTAAATTCAGAAGCAAAGGTTTGTGTTTACATCTGTACACTTGTCACTCATGTGAGTAGCATCTCTTGTCAACTCAACTTATTTTAAATTTTTTAAACACAAATGTGCCTATAAAGGTTTGTTTTTATACAAAAAAAAGTCTTTATTGGTGGCAATGGTCAAACATTTTAATGTATAATGTGACATTGTACATTGTATTTTTTAAAGGCGTGTTAATGGTTGATTGGTTGTATTTTTTCTGACATATCACATATAGGCTTGTTTTTAAAGGTTGAAAGTTAATGTTTTTAGTACATAACATATGTATAAATAATATAAAAAATATAATTTTAAAATTCTTGTATTTATTTTTATAGGAACACAGACAGAGGTGTCATGTAAACGTGTAGGTGCTCCATTCACAACTTCAACAACTTTGAAGGATTTTAGGCCAGCAAAAAAAGCTTGTCTTGAACTGGAGGATGAGAAAGGTGTTTCTTTTGAAGTCTTTGATAGTCAGGACACAACATATGAGCCAGCTGAGTCTGTCACGACTGTCACAGAGTCATCACAACTTCTGTAAGTGGATTTTATGTTCTTCATTCTCGTTATAGCCTGTTTAAGAAATCGCATAACTTTGTTGGAAGGTAATTAGTTTTTTTCTTTCGTTTGAAGATGTACATCGATAGAGCAGGATACAAAATACATTGTATTTGAAAAGTGCCTCCTGCAACTTTTTGAAACCTGCCCAGTGTGTACGAGATGCTGTGACATTCGGCCTCGAAGAAAAGGTTCTTTTGTTGCAATTGATCAATTGTGCCCACATTGTCAATACTTTAGAAAATGGCAAAGCCAACCTGTTGTTGGCAGCACACCTTTGGGCAACCTCCAGTTATCTGCTGCAATATACTTCACTGGCGCATCCTTCTTCAAATTACAAAAGGTACTTGGAAAGGAAATACTGAAATGCACTAATATAATTAATGGATTCAATCCAAAAATGTTTTGTACATGACTTAGGTATTCAACGCAATGCATGTAAAGATGATTACACACAGAACTTTTCGAAAGCATGCCAGCATGTATCTGGAACCTGCAATAATCTATACGTGGAAGAAAGAACAAGAAGAAGTCTTGCGCCAGCTAAGCCAGGGGGACAAAGTGATAGCGGCTGGTGATATGAGAGCGGACGCACCAGGTAAAATAATAATTGTGTTAGCTGTGTCGATTAATTCAATTTTTGTATACTGTTGTCAGTCTTTTTTTTGTAATCGTATCATTTATTATGACCATATATATATATATACAGGTCCTTCTCAAAAAATTAGCATATTGTGATAAAGTTCATTATTTTCCATAATGTAATGATACAAATTAAACTTTCATATATTTTAGATTCATTGCACACCAACTGAAATATTTCAGGTCTTTATTGTTTTAATACCGATGATTTTGGCATACAGCTCATGAAAACCCAAAATTCCTATCTCATAAAATTAGCATATTTCATCCGACCAATAAAAGAGGTGTTTTTAATACAAAAAAAGTCAACCTTCAAATAATTATGTCCAGTTATGCACTCAATACTTGGTCGGGAATCCTTTTGCAGAAATGACTGCTTCAATGCGGCGTGGCATGGAGGCAATCAGCCTGTGGCACTGCTGAGGTGTTATGGAGGCCCAGGATGCTTCGATAGCGGCCTTAAGCTCATCCAGAGTGTTGGGTCTTGCGTCTCTCAACTTTCTCTTCACAATATCCCACAGATTCTCTATGGGGTTCAGGTCAGGAGAGTTGGCAGGCCAATTGAGCACAGTAATACCATGGTCAGTAAACCATTTACCAGTGGTTTTGGCACTGTGAGCAGGTGCCAGGTCGTGCTGAAAAATGAAATCTTCATCTCCATAAAGCTTTTCAGCAGATGGAAGCATGAAGTGCTCCAAAATCTCCTGATAGCTAGCTGCATTGACCCTGCCCTTGATAAAACACAGTGGACCAACACCAGCAGCTGACATGGCACCCCAGACCATCACTGACTGTGCGTACTCCAGTGCTGCTTCTCTGTAGCCCAGGTCAGGCACTTCTGCCGCTGTTTCTGGTTCAAAAGTGGCTTGACCTGGGGAATGCGGCACCTGTAGCCCATTTCCTGCACACGCCTGTGCACGGTGGCTCTGGATGTTTCTACTCCAGACTCAGTCCACTGCTTCCGCAGGTTCCCCAAGGTCTGGAATCGGTCCTTCTCCACAATCTTCCTCAGGGTCCGGTCACCTCTTCTCGTTGTGCAGCGTTTTTTGCCACACTTTTTCCTTCCCACAGACTTCCCACTGAGGTGCCTTGATACAGCACTCTGGGAACAGCCTATTTGTTCAGAAATTTCTTTCTGTGTCTTACCCTCTTGCTTGAGGGTGTCAATGATGGCCTTCTGGACAGCAGTCAGGTCGGCAGTCTTACCCATGATTGCGGTTTTGACTAATGAAACAGAAAGGCAGTTTTTAAAAGCCTCAGGAATCTTTTGCAGGTGTTTAGAGTTAATTAGTTGATTCAGATGATTAGGTTAATAGCTCGTTTAGAGAACCTTTTCATGATATGCTAATTTTTTGACATAGGAATTTTGGGTTTTCATGAGCTGTATGCCAAAATCATCGGTATTAAAACAATAAAAGACCTGAAATATTTCAGTTGGTGTGCAATGAATCTAAAATATATGAAAGTTTAATTTTTATCATTACATTATGCAAAATAATGAACTTTATCACAATATGCTAATTTTTTGAGAAGGACCTGTATATATATATATATATATGTGTGTGTAGTCACACATACAAATATATTTTAGGCCGCTCAGCAAAATATGGTGCATATACCTTAATGGACCTTGCGAGCAACATCATATTGGACATACAGCTAGTGCAGGTGAGTACCAATATATCAATAAATTAAATTCAACTGCACTAACTACATATAACATTTGCTCCTTTACTTTGGTTACCCCCCCCCCCCCCCCCCCACACACACACACACACACACACCACCACCACCACCACCATAGAGCAATGAGGTAGCAGGAAGTTATCATATGGGAAAGGAGGGATTAAAACAAAGCCTTGAACATCTAGAGGCACATGGTGTGAAGCTTGAATGCATTGTTACAGATCGCCACCCACAGATCCAAAAATTTTTGAAGGAAATAAACATACCACAGTTCTACGATGTCTGGCATCTGGAGAAAGGTACCTTTTCCCCTTTATTGTATATGTTGATTTAACTTGTAATTCCCTTATGTTCAATGATGATGTGATTATTTTCAGAGTACACGTGATATTGTAAATACTAATTTTTTCAGGCTTGTCTAAGAAGTTGGAAAAAATCAGCAAAGATAAGGACTGTGAAGTTGTGAAAAAGTGGCAGCATAGCATAAAAAATCACGTCTACTGGACTGCAGCTACTTCAAAAACACCTGTGGAGCGGGTAGCCAAATGGAAGTCCATGGTAAACCATATTCAAGACATTCACGTACATGACAACCCATCATACCCCCAGTGCCACCATGAAATCCGTGAATCGACTGATCGCAGCAAATGGTTCCAACCAGGTGACCACATTACATTTATTTGTTTCAAATTGACTAAATATATTGCTTAACGTTTGTAAATGTACAGACCATTTTTACTTTCATAAATATGTTGGAAAAGCGTCCTTGTTACACCTGTTACATGGTAATCACAGTAAATGATGCATGATTACGTGCAAATAACCCTAAAACACCCTAATCCTACCACTACCCTATAGTAGGAACATGTAGTTATTTGATATTACTCAGTAGTATTACACTGTAACACGGACACCTAAAATTATTATTTTTTTATACAATTGTAATTGTTTGTAATTTTGGTTCCAGGAACCAAAGCACTATGTACTGTCGAAAAGATTCTTACAAACAAGAGAATGATGAAAGATATCGAGAAACTCAGTCCTCACTTTCAAACTTCGTCTTTGGAATCTTTTCACGGTGTCATTTTACGTTTTGCACCCAAGAATGTGGTTTATCCTTACCTTGGAATGTTGTGCAGGTGTGTTTTAAATTAATATGATTAAAACCTCTATAATGATGTCTTTAATCACTTTGTTGATGTATTTAGTTGTTTTTATTTCAGACTTTATTTGGCAGCTATGCATTTCAACGAGAACTCAAATCGTCCTCAGGCTAAAACATCGACTGGAAAGCCAATGTATAAGCTTTCGTTTCCCAAAGCCAAAAGAGGAATATTCTCCATGAGGCCGTTAAAATCAAAGGCAACATACTGTAAGTTAAACAAATTTATTGTTGTTCACAATAAAGTAAATAAAATTTTCAAATCAATAAATAACATGCATAATATCTATTGTGCAATTATTTTTTTCAAGGCTATGTCATCAATTTGATGACATTCCTTTTTGAAAAGGTAATCCCAGACCCTCTTCCCTACATGGAGGAGATCCACAAGCTAAATGTCCCTGAAACACTCTCTGCCCAGTATGACAGACCCTCCATGGAAGAGGCCATCGCAAGGCATGTATCACGGTTCAATCAAGGGGAGGTCTAAATCCTACGTAGCTGCCTCCAGTGTCTGGAAACTCTTGGTGTATGCGCAGAACAACACAAGACGGGATAACAACCCTGATCTTCCTGCCCAGATAGCCCCAGCACCAGCTCACAAAGGTCCTGTAGCGCCTAATGTGAGAGACATTGACAAAATGAGATAAATTGCTTTATCTGCTATTATTGTGATGATAAATGTTGTCCTTACATCTATTGTATTGATTTTGAATTTTTTTAAAAAAAATAAAAGCAATCAAACTGTTCTTGTTAAAATAGTGTTTTCACTGAAACATACTGTTGTATGAAATTTACTTAAATTCTATTATATTGTAATGACTGCTTTATAAAATAGTTATTGTATTACAAAGTGAATTATAAAGACTTTTTTGACATTACACAAATCTTACTTTTCTATTTATCTGAGTCTCAAGGCGCTATAATCAGCTCTGTAAACATTAAAGTCCCTGTAAAGTCAAAATTAAGTATGTGTTCTGAGTTTGTCATATCACAGAAAAATGTGTTATTAGCCACCCAGCCAAATTTGAATGATAAAAAAAGCCGGCAAGTACATAAAATAAGCTTTCAAAATCTTGAAAAAATGAGCAGTAGTACTGCTCTCAAACGCTGGGGGCGTGTCCGCCGGCTGCGCTGAAACCAAGCCCACTCGTTTCCACACTCAACTGTCACGACCCGCTACAGCCGGAATGGATGCTCCTAGCAGCTTAATAGGTTAATAATAACATAAGCAGACAAGGCAACTTACACTCATTGGTGGGCACGCACTGCCGATGATGGCACCAGTTGACGGCGCGACGGGAGGATGAAGGCCGAGGCGGGAGATAGTCGTTCGGCCCCATTCACAAGTAACAGCGCGGATCAGTGGATCCCAGTTCTCTCCGACGAAAGTTTATAAAACTGTCCCGTGTAAAATGATCACTACAGAGGTGGGTTTTGGTGGTGATCCTCAGCTCTCTATCAAGGTGGCTCTTCACTAAATTTATCCACCTCTTCTTGATGTGATCGTTTTTAGGAAATTTAAATAAGATCAACACCGATCTGTTTTGTACATGATCGCATCCAGGTAGTACGCATTTCCGTGACGAAGACATAGCTAACTAGCGAACTGTACGCTGTAGTAACAAATAGTAGTGCTGACAGTAACTCGTGATTGAGCGCCAAACTGATGTGAATGTGCCGTATTTATATTGTTAGGGGTGGGGCCAGCCTCAGTGGCTCTAGTGCATCAAGTAGGGGTGTGTCCAGGAGCTCAGTGGCTCTAGTGCATCATCAGGTAGGGGCGTGTCCAGGAGCTCAGGGGCTCCAGTGCGTCATCAAGTAGGGGCGTGTCCAGGAGCTCAGGGTCTCCAGTGCGTCATCAAGTAGGGGCGTGTCCAGGAGCTCAGTGGCTAAAGTGCGTCATCAAGTAGGGGCGTGTCCAGGAGCTCAGTGGCTCTAGTGCATCATCAAGTAGGGGCGTGTCCAGGAGCTCAGGGTCTCCAGTGCGTCATCAAGTAGGGGCGTGTCCAGGAGCTCAGTGGCTCTAGTGCGTCATCAAGTAGGGGCGTGTCCAGGAGCTCAGGGTCTCCAGTGCGTCATCAAGTAGGGGCGTGTCCAGGAGCTCAGTGGCTCCAGTGCGTCATCAAGTAGGGGCGTGTCCAGGAGCTCAGGGGCTCCAGTGCGTCATCAAGTAGGGGCGTGTCCAGGAGCTCAGGGGCTCTAGTGCGTCATCAAGTAGGGGCGTGTCCAGGAGCTCAGGGTCTCCAGTGCGTCATCAAGTAGGGGCGTGTCCAGGAGCTCAGTGGCTCCAGTGCGTCATCAAGTAGGGGCGTGTCCAGGATCTCAGGGTTTCCAGTGCGTCATCAAGTAGGGGCGTGTCCAGGAGCTCAGTGGCTCCAGTGCGTCATCAAGTAGGGGCGTGTCCAGGAGCTCAGGGGCTCCAGTGCGTCATCAAGTAGGGGCGTGTCCAGGAGCTCAGTGGCTCCAGTGCGTCATCAAGTAGGGGCGTGTCCAGGAGCTCAGGGGCTCCAGTGCGTCATCAAGTAGGGGCGTGTCCAGGAGCTCAGTGGCTCTAGTGCGTCATGAAGTAGGGGTGTGTCCAGGAGCTCAGGGGCTCTAGTGCGTCATCAAGTAGGGGCGTGTCCAGGAGCTCAGTTGCTCCAGTGCGTCATCAAGTAGGGGCGTGACCAGGAGCTCAGTGGCTCTAGTGCATCAAGTAGGGGCGTGTCCAGGAGCTCAGTGGCTCTAGTGCATCATCAGGTAGGGGCGTGTCCAGGAGCTCAGGGGCTCCAGTGCGTCATCAAGTAGGGGCGTGTCCAGGAGCTCAGGGTCTCCAGTGCGTCATCAAGTAGGGGCGTGTCCAGGAGCTCAGTGGCTCCAGTGCGTCATCAAGTAGGGGCGTGTCCAGGAGCTCAGTGGCTCTAGTGCATCATCAAGTAGGGGCGTGTCCAGGAGCTCAGGGTCTCCAGTGCGTCATCAAGTAGGGGCGTGTCCAGGAGCTCAGTGGCTCCAGTGCGTCAAGTAGGGGCGTGTCCAGGAGCTCAGTGGCTCTAGTGTGTCATCAAGTAGGGGCGTGTCCAGGAGCTTAGGGTCTCCATTGCGTCATCAAGTAGGGGCGTGTCCAGGAGCTCAGTGGCTCCAGTGCGTCATCAAGTAGGGGCGTGTCCAGGAGCTCAGGGGCTCCAGTGCGTCATCAAGTAGGGGCGTGTCCAGGAGCTCAGTGGCTCCAGTGCGTCATCAAGTAGGGGCGTGTCCAGGAGCTCAGGGGCTCCAGTGCGTCATCAAGTAGGGGCGTGTCCAGGAGCTCAGGGGCTCTAGTGCGTCATCAAGTAGGGGCGTGTCCAGGAGCTCAGGGTCTCCAGTGCGTCATCAAGTAGGGGCGTGTCCAGGAGCTCAGTGGCTCCAGTGCGTCATCAAGTAGGGGCGTGTCCAGGAGCTCAGGGTTTCCAGTGCGTCATCAAGTAGGGGCGTGTCCAGGAGCTCAGTGGCTCCAGTGCGTCATCAAGTAGGGGCGTGTCCAGGAGCTCAGGGGCTCCAGTGCGTCATCAAGTAGGGGCGTGTCCAGGAGCTCAGTGGCTCCAGTGCGTCATCAAGTAGGGGCGTGTCCAGGAGCTCAGGGGCTCCAGTGCGTCATCAAGTAGGGGCGTGTCCAGGAGCTCAGGGGCTCCAGTGCGTCATCAAGTAGGGGCGTGTCCAGGAGCTCAGTGGCTCCAGTGCGTCATCAAGTAGGGGCGTGACCAGGAGCTCAGTGGCTCTAGTGCGTCATCAAGTAGGGGCGTGTCCAGGAGCTCAGGGGCTCTAGTGCGTCATCAAGTAGGGGCGTGTCCAGGTGCTCAGGGGCTCTAGTGCGTCATCAAGTAGGGGCGTGTTCAGGAGCTCAGGGTCTCCAGTGCGTCATCAAGTAGGGGCGTGTCCAGGAGCTCAGGGGCTCCAGTGCGTCATCAGGTAGGGGCGGGGCCAGGAGCTCAGGGGCTCCAGTGCGTCATCAGGTAGGGGCGGGGCCAGGAGCTCAGTGGCTCCAGTGCGTCATCGAGCCCCGTTTTACACCCGCCCATAAAATCCGGAAAATAGCAATGGTGAAAAACTGTTTAACGGTCTAACTCCACAATTCAGTACTTCACAGTTCACAGTCTTTGTAATATGTTTTAGCAATACATTTCTAACATTTATAATGTGTTTAGAATTTTTTTTTTAAATTGCCTTTACAGGGACTTTAAGTGCGTTCTGCAGAGAATACACATTAAGGGACACTGGTTCAATGCATGTTAGTATGTCTGGTACCTGGTTAATCCTTGTAACAATCTACAAAACAAGAACACTTTAATTCTCTCTCTCTCTCTCTCTCTCTCTCTCTCTCTCTCTCTCTCTCTCTCTCTTTATATATATATATATATATATATATATATATATAAACTTTCACATAAATATAAGTAACCATAAACACTGTGTGTCTTGTACTTACCTGAGGAATCTCCAAGCAGCATATATTCTCTCTTTCAGTTGGCATAACCGCACAGTTTGCACAGTTACACCTACATATTATTGAAAAAATACTTTTTTAGTTATAATTAAAAGACGACAGTGTGTATGTTTTACACCTCACTGACCATGTTGAATGAAAAACTAAGGTACAACAATCGAGAAAATATGTTTTATTCATTAATAAGTCATTAACACGAAACAGTAATTTAACCATTATTTCTAATATATCAGTGGTAAGTACAAGTACATATACCTGACTTGTCACAACCAAAACGTATAAGGATTGTGTATGCATAATTGTTTCACATTATTGGTAATTTTTTTTTAATTTTGACAAAAGACTTTCACTATCATATTCGCTTACACTATAATATCAAATTATAAAAACCTTAAAGATACATTAGAAGTAGCATAAACAATTAACAATAACTTACCACGCTGTCACAGGCTGAAGTGTCCGTTGTATTTGAGGTGTTGTTGGTTCATTGACCTGCAATTCGGGATCGGACTCTGGGTCGAACATGTATGGGCGAATCATTCCCGTTGCCATTTTACAACATTGGAAGTTTTCAAAACAATTTCCCCCACGTGCACTGACGAGTGAGTTTGAAAAGCATTATAATATGCAAGACTGTTATCCACTCACAGCAGTGGGCGTTTACTTCCAAGCCTTCAATTTACTTCCAAGCCCATAAAAACCGAGCGTTTTTGAGCTAGGCTCAAAACTAGGGTAGAAAATAGCCTATTACTAATTCATTTTGATGTTTTTTAATGTAAAAACCAAGCGAACATCATAAGTTGACCTCAGACAACAATATAAAAAAATTTAAAAAGCCAGTTCAAGACCCCTTTAATTGAAAAGAATCTGCTCAAAAGATACGCTCACGAAGTGGACATCACAATTGGGTCTCAGAAAATATCTCAATTTCTTCACTTCAAACATCAAGTTTTCATTAATTAAGTGGAGGGAAAAGTCTGATATTATGCTTTGAAATGTAGTGAAGAAAAAGTTACCAATTATCTTTTGTGCGTTATAATGAAGGCTTTGTGAAAGTGCACAGCTTTTCCAGTACATATAGATTTGAGCAGCATATACTCCTTCCTACACCGACTACGAACACATAAGGCTTGTTCGACTTGAACCGGCGCTGCGCAGACCGATCGGTTGATGACATCAAAGTACCGCGAGAGCGATTAGAGAGCAGACGGCTCCTTATGCTTTTGAATCGCTCTCGCGGTACTTTGATGTCATCAACCGATCGGTCTGCGCAGCGCCGGTTCAAGTCGAACAAGCCTATTTCCTCTCATGTATGCAAATGAAAGAAGCTCAAGCCAATCAGAATAGGTGTGGGGCGGAGCTACACATGCAGCCCCGCCCCATTCTGAAGGCTGCACCAGGTGAACTTGGACACTTTTACCCAAAGCGATTTACACTGATCAGAATTTATAAGTGATGCTAGATTACACATGCTAAACGTTACCATAATAAATGCACATTATTCTTGACCACTTGAACAGGATTGCCAGGTCTGCGTAACAAAACTAGCCCAATGATAAATACCAGCTTTATTCAGCATGATTAATGTTATGTGATGCACTCAGTCATGACACAACTTAATAAATTACTGTAAATGTAGCGTTTTTATCGTAAATCGTTCCAGTAATGGCTGGTTGCAAGAACCTACATTTAAAAACTGACTTCAGCCTGTTATGGGAATTGCATCAAAAGATTTTTGCAAATCTGGCAAAGTCTTACCTAATGCTAAGAAGTTAGACCTAAATAAATATGTGCTGACCACCAAACACACCGTAAGTGCAAGGCCTATTTCCCATCTGAGGCATGTGTGTATAGACTCATCATCATCGCCGAGAAATCTCTCTCTTGCAGAAACTGAATTTTCCTTAGATTTATGCAAAGAATGTTTTAAAGACGCTACGCCATCAAATTAGACAGGAACAAATGCACTGAAAATATGAACTTGTCACAGGCCCTGATGAGGGACCATTTAGTCTTTTAATAGACAAATCAAATGGCATTTCTGTATTGGAAATTCTGGGCATTGTGTTCTACTACTTCAGTCTGTCTCAAAACTGCATTATCCGTTATTTGGCATCAGTGGAGCTGAAAAACTACACAGCAGATGGAGTCATTGAATCACTGAAGTCTTGCATGTCCTCTCTGAGCCTAGATATCAACAAGACATCAGGGCAAGGAACGGGTCTGCTTATATTGGCTCAGGTAAATTGCATACAAAGCTGTGTATGGTGCCATTAATGACAGTGAAGATCCACTCAAAATTGTGTCCAAAAAGATGAATATATAGATGTAATCAGCTGCTCAGAGAATACTAGAACAGTGAGTGGAATTAAAAACTCACTTTAGAGTAGTACGGGAATTCCTGCTATTCGTCAGAAGTCGTCACCTTTATTTATATAGCGCTTTTTACAATGCAGATTGTTTCAAAGCAGCTTTACAGAGATAACCGGAAAATAATGTTGTAATAATATTGTTAAATATAAAATTAAATTTTGTTCACCAGAAGTGGTGAACAGAACATTCAAAAAAATCTTGGGTTATTTTTTCTACCCAAATCCTGGGTTGAGCCTTTAGGGTAAATGTTTTGGGTCATTTTGGTTTTTGTGTTACCCAGATCCTGGGTTAGACGTAACAACCCAGTGTTTGGGTAGATTTGGTGTTA
The DNA here is from genome assembly GCF_051911475.1 of Siphateles boraxobius. NCBI lineage: Eukaryota > Metazoa > Chordata > Actinopteri > Cypriniformes > Leuciscidae > Siphateles > Siphateles boraxobius. The sequence goes on from NW_027509222.1 coordinate 1,085,362, forward strand.
CCCAGCTTCTAGGTCAGGCGTAATAACCCAGTGTTTGGGTAGTTTTCGTGTGTTACCCTGCTCCTGGGTCAAACGTAACAACCCAGTGTTTGGGTAGTTTTGTGTTACCCATCTCTTGGGTCAGACGTAATAACCCAGTGTTTGGGTAGTTTTTGTGTAACCCAGATCCTGGGTCAGACGTAACATCTCCCAGTGTTTGGGTAGTTTTTGTGTTACCCAGATCATGGGTCAGACGTAAAAACCCAGGGGCTGAGGTATTTATCGTGGCCTCTTCAGGAGAGAACAGTGAAGCTCCATCAAATTGGTGCATGTCTTTGGTAAAATACAAGGTTTGTGTAATTATTTTTTTTTGGATCTATAAATTCATTATTGTTCTGTATGTCGTTTAATTTTATGCAATGCAACATACAGGGGCGCGATGTGAGTTTCCTAAATGAGTGTCGCATCGATCTTTTCACGTGATGGAAACGCCTGATGCCTGGCATAACATTTTATGATTTTATTCAAAAAGATACAGAATATAAATACGCATGATGTTAAAATATGTTCTCAGAACTGTTCACTGATTGTTTATGGACAAGTTATGGACAGTCAGTCTCTGCATATATCTGCTCCGAGTGAAAGCAGCGGTCTGAAGTTAGAAGTTCCTCCGCTGAACACGACACGAGATCCGGCACGTGGAAACAGCACAACAGAGACTGGTCCATCACACTTGAATTACTTTTATATGTTTAATTTTTACTTCTAATATAAATGAGCTTAAATGTTTACAATATGTATTCAAAACTATGCAAAATATGCTGTACTGTAAATATGATCGAAATTAAAGGAATTATCACGCAAACCAATAGTTGTGTGGAGTATTTTTTTTTTTTAAGTTTAGTGGATTTAAGTTAATCCGTAAACATTTATTCATGTATGAAGTAAAAAAAAGTTTAAAAAAGCTAGTATTATAGTAAAAATTAATCAACCCATTATGCTGGGTTAAATAAATAACCCAATTTACTGGGTAAAATGAACCCAACATGTGTTCTGTCCTATATTTACCAAGCCCTTGGGTTGAAAACAACCCAAATTGGGTTGTTTTTAACCTCGTGTTTTTTAAGGCTAAAGCAGCTGGTCCGACTCTGCTGACTGATAGACTTGAACATCTTTTTGGGTCACTTGGGCGATATAGGACATCTTCCAACAAAAATGTGGACTTTTTAACAGAGGATATTACATCATACCTGGATTCTCAACCATGACTCGGATACGAGACAGAAAGACTAATGAGAGAAGAGTCCGTGCCAGAAGATGCAGAAAGTGAGAGCTCCTGGAAGAAGTTGCTCTTGCAAGATGTTTTGATACCAATCTTTATTCCTGGCAGTGTTTTTGGGCAGAATTGTGAGAAAGCCACTCCCTCGGATGAGAAGTAGAAGCACACATGGATGGTCTCAGGATTCTGCACTGTTGGCAAGACACAGATCTCAAATTTTCTTCTCAGGACAATCGATTTTCCAGATGTCCCAAACAGTTTAATTTCATGTCATTTATTGGTTTATTTTACAGGGACAGTGCTCATTAACTAACAGTAAAATAACTGTAAATGAGCCAGAGTTAGCTCTACAGGCTAATTTTCATCTGTTGTCCCTGGCCATTTATTATTAAGGCAACCTAAAATCAAGATATAAAAACAAAAAATGACTTTTTACAGTCCACAAATAATGACAACATAGAAAAGTAATGATAAGACAAGTACAACACACAACAATAAGTAACAAGCAACATCAGCACACAACATAGGCTAAAAAATGAGAGATAACCAAGTTTGACACAAGACAATCTGCTAGCAAGAAACAATTTTCAGTAGGCAGTCAGTAGTCTAATGTGCACATATCTGATTATCAATTAGCCAGTTCTTAAGCTGACCAGTAAAAGAACGATACGTATTTGTTTCTCTTATCAGCCTAGGCAATAGATTCCACTGTTTAGTTGCTGTTACAGAGAACGCTGACTGACTAAAGGCACTTTTTCGAGTGGGAATGATCAAGTTATCCCAACTCAGAAGTCTATGGGTATTTAAAATTTGACAGGTGTGAAAACTATTAGGTTTCTGAACTAAAACTTTAAGAGTATGTTTATAAAGACTTTCCAGTGACTTCATTGTAGACTTGTTAGCTTGTGCCCAGCTTGTCAAACAGTATGTAAAATGCGGGATAATCATGGCATTCATATATATCATAGCAGTTTCAAAGTTGAATGATTCCCTAACAAATCTAAAATTACTTAAATTAAATCTAACTCGTTTGCACATGCTTTTTACATGAGTTCTAAAACAGAGATTCGAATCAATCCAAACACCCAGATACTTATATTCAGTCACAACTTGCAAATTTTGACCTGATATCATTATGTCAGGGTCTGGAACGCTACATGGTCGCTTTGAAAAGAACATGCTAACCGTTTTACAAACATTTAACGTTAGACATGATCCGTCAAGCCATGTTGTGATATAGTTCATTGCACTGGTTAGTTTTAAAGCAGCTTGCTGTTTTGTGCTGCTATGTACATAAATAACAGCATCATCAGCATATAATAGAATTTCTATATCGGGACAAACTAAAGGCAGATCATTAACATAAAGACTGAACAGCAATGGCCCAAGTATAGATCCTTGCGGAACACCAGTATTATTTGTATAAGCAGTGGATTTATGATTTTGAACCTTTACATAGTTTGTTCTTCCCTTTAAATATGAATCAATCCACTTAATGGTATCATTGGAAAAATTAAAAGAAGCTAATTTGTTAACAAGTATTCCATGATTCACAGTGTCGAAGGCCTTTTTAAGGTCCAAAAAAAATTGCCCCCACAATACCCCCGTATCCATCATGGATTTAATGTTTTCCAGAAGGAAAAGGGTAGCAGTCTCTGTTGAATGGTGAGCTCTAAAACCAGATTGCATAGGATGCAGGCTAAAGTCACTTTTGTTCAAATAATTGACTACTTTCTCTGAAACCCACTTCTCCATCACCTTGGATACAACAGGCAAAATGCTGATAGGTCTATAGTTACTGATAATCTGGGGATCTCCTCCTTTAAAAATTGGTGACACAATAGCAGCTTTCCATGTGTTTGGAAAAATCCCTTGAGATATTGAAAGGTTTATGATATTTGTAATGGATGGAGCTAAGCAGTCCTTTAACGACTTGAGCATTATAGAGTCCATTCTGTAACAGTCCTTAGCTTTGGAAGTCTTAAGTGTTTTAATTATCCTTAATACCTCTTGCTCGGAGATGTTACTTAAACAGAATTGGGGTTTAGAAGTTTGGAGCTGACAGTCCACCAAAATGTTATCCTTTGTTTCAGTGAAACTTTGAGTAATCTCATCTACAGAGTCTATGAAGTATCTTTTAAAGGCTTCAGCCATTTCAAAGGGATCCTCAGATATTTTACCATGTAGCTTTAACTGTAGTTGCTTTGATGATCCACTGTTATTTACACCAATTAATTTCTTAATATGCTCCCAGATTTGTGTAGTATTACCTCTAGACTCATGAATAATACTAATAAAAAAGTTTGCTTTAGCCTTTCTTAATTCTCGAGTAACCCTATTACGTAACATTATAAACTTTTGTCTATCAATTGGCAATTTAAACTTCAGAAAATCTTTTAATACATGATCTCGGTCCTTCATCAGTTTCAGCAAATCTGTACTCAACCATGGTAGACAGTTCTTTTTACTCCTTTTCCTACTTTGGGGTGTTTTTGTAAACTCTTGTGCTATACTCTGAATTGTGTTTATAAATCTCTCACTATCTTCCTCTACATTCCTCCCAGCTATAATTTCATTCCAGTTTATTTTATTTATAGTCATTTGGAAATTCTAAAGTTCACTTTTAGGAATTCTAGAATGCTGAGAATGATATTTATTTGTCCTAAATCTATTTTTTGTAAGCTTTCTTGAGAATAAAATTAGGTTATGGTCAGTTAATCCAGTAATGAGGTTATATGTTTTCTCAACTCTTTCTGGCCTGTTGGTGAAAAGTAAATCAATTTGCGTCTGTGAGGATGCAGTTAATCTAGTAGGACCTTTAATTAGTTGTGTAAAATCCATATTATCTGTAATTCTTTTTAAGGAATTCCTGTTTCTCTTGTCATCCCAATTTATATTAAAATCACCTACGAGTAAGACTTCTTGTTTTGAATTACATTCTTTGAGTAACCTTTTAAATTCATCATAGAAGGTTTTGGTAGAAGAAGGTGGACGATAGAGTAAGAACATAACAAAAGACATTTGAGAAGAAAGAGTAATAGTTAATCCAATACATTCCAGATTTACATTAGATAGTTCAATCTGGGTGCAGTGAAAATTATTCTTCAGGTAAACCATGACTCCACCTTCTCTTCCCTTAACTCTATCTCGTCTAAATAAATTATATCCGGGTATATTCAAAGCTGCCAATGGTGAGTTCTTATTTAACCATGTTTCTGAAAGACAGAGAAAGTCTAGATTGGAGTCACATAACAAATGTTTGACTTGTTCAATTTTAGACATTACACTACGGATATTTAAATGCCCTCCTAATAGTCACCTTGGTTTCTTTTGGGGATCCCAGATTACTCTAGAATGATTAACTGTTTTAAAAAGTTTAAAACTGCGATGTTTTTTAAAAACGGGGTTTACAGGAGTATGTCCATGGATGTCTTTACAGTTACTACCGGTATGTTTGTTTCCTTGATGGATTTGTTCTCCGCGGGTGCCTGTTCTCCGTTTAGAGTTTGATGAACAGCCATTTCTTTCATTTTGTGTGTTAGAGTACTTACATTTTGCCGAATTCAACACTCTTGGAACCAAAGATCTAGTAGGAATACTTGGACAGGACAACGCCACTGGCCAAAGTGCACCTGGCACTGCAGGTAAACAAGCACCTCTAGGACAGATATCAAGATCCACCGCCATGCCCGTTGCGTTCACCAGCAGACACCCACCGCCCTCATCATTCACTGTAGCCATCGTGCAACATTGTTTATCCTCATCTGTAGCAGCAGCTGCCATGTGTTCCCGACTCTCTCCCTCCGCCGCAGCCACCGCGCGCTCCCAGCCCCCACCACCCACCGCAAGCCGCACGGCAGCGCATGAGACATCCACCGGGCTGGGCGATGACTCCCCGGCATGTAAACAACAGTAGAGGGAAGGGACACTGTGCCTCCGATCCACAGGCCCGCCGGCGAGGTCTCTGCACTCCTCAACTTATTGAACCTGGACATCAAATGCAGTTGCTAGCCCAGGGTGATTTACACTAGGCCATATCGCTCCGTCCACAACGTTTGAATTTGGACCGGGGCACTGATGAACATCGCCAGAGAGGAGCAGACAGAGTGTAATGATAAAATAGTTGCTTGTGTGGTATTTGGCTTGATAAGGTTTTTGAGTCTTATGTTGACCTAAGTAGATGAATGCATTAATCACAGCATTTTTCCCGTAAAACCTAATACCTTGATTGTAGATCCGAACAATAGATGTAGAGAAATCGCGCTTGTCACAGATGTAACATATCTGAAGAGGCGGACCTGTGTCTAAGAACGTTAAAATAAAACTATAAAATAAAAACGCACCCAGCGCCCCTGACGTGCCTGATCCACCTGTTTTGCCTGTTGCCATCTTGTTTCATTCGTTTAGTTGAAAGGGTCCTTCATCAGAGAGAATAACTTTGCACCTGTCATCTACTGTCCAACCCACATAGGGGTGAGCGGGACAGAAACTAACACCGGGAAACATAAACATGGTTTAAAACTTTACACACATGCCAGCATGAAAAAAAACTTAGTGTATTTACTAGTTTCCTTATCAACACTATATAGAAACAAACAAACAAAACAAGCTCTGAAAAATGTATAAAAGAACACATGATATTTAATCTTATTAGATGATTAGTTAATTCCATTTGGTAGATTTTACTCTCAATAAAACATTTGCAATTGTAAAAGTTTTTTTTTTTTTTTTTTACAGGGCCAGAAATTTGGGAATTTTGTGCAAAAATGTGGGTTCCCTTTCGTTCAGTCACTGCAAGTTACGTCAGTGATTGACGAAATGGGGGTTTTGCTTAGAAGCCTATCACCTTTGAGTTTTAGAAAATTAGCAAATGGCATGAAAATGCCTTGGGTCTGCGGAATTTGCATGCCGCAACTCCGCTACACCGTGTGGGTATAAAAGGAGAAGTGCTGGCAATCTCGCATTATATTTTCGCTTCGGAGCCAAGAGTTTTCTTCACTCCAAAAGCCATCCTGAGTTTATCTTCACTCTTCGAGACGAGCTACTCTCCAGTTGTTGGTGTTACGGCGTATTCAAGCGAGTTCACATTGTTTGCTGGTCTGTGCAGTGATCTGCCAGTCGTGTGTTTTTCCCTGGGAGCTTCAGCACTTTGCAGAGTTTAAATCCTCTTACAAATGAGCTGGCTCATGGCACGTCTTTTTAAAGATGTCTCGCCCGTGAACTTCTGGTTGTGGTCGGACTATTTCCCAGTTTGATGGGCACAATCGCTGCCTAGCGTGTTTGGGCTTAGATCACGCTAAGGCAGCATTTGTGGATGAGTCATGTTCTCATTGCGGGAACATGACGATCGCAATGCTGCGGTCGAGACTCAATGACCTCCCTAGAGGTAGAGTCCCCTCTGCCACACCCCGATCTATCCCCTCTTCGAGAGGCGATACTTCAGCTGGTGGCCAGGGTGACCTGAGGGTGACAGTGTGGAACAAAGTGCAGACGATGCTTCCTCAGCCCACACTCCCCTCTTGCGCATCGCAACCCGCGGGCGGTCTGGATGAAATCGTGGGACGGTCTTCGGACGTTTCATTCGGCGCCCCAGACGAAGAAACTATGTCCATTGCAGCATCACAAGGTAGGCTGGAGTCCTCTGGAGATGAGGATTCAGCTGTGCTTCCGCTTTCTCTACCCTACCAGCATTACCCGAGTCTGATATAGAGTTGACAGCCATGCTTGTCCTGAGCACTCGTGGTTGGATGATTGGTTCTTGTGGGCTGCACGCACCCCGTCCTCAGAGTGCTTCAACGTGGCGTGGTGATTCTAAGCACCCCTCCAAGGCCTGTAGGTTTTCGTCTACCCTGGTGGCGGGCAGGCTGCCACCTCACTGCATGCCATGGCCATCCTTCAGGTCTGCCAGGCCAGGATGCTCAGGGACATGCACAAGGGTGGAGCTGATCAAGGGCTCTTGGAGGAGCTGCATGCCGGCACAGAATCCTCAATCTGCTCGCCACCAAGGGTGCCCTCCCGCCCGGCACAAGCAGCAGCCTTGACCCGGGCCACGCTGTGGGAAGGTGCCCCAGTCCACTCCAGCTCCGCTGCCTGGCGAAATGGCGCTCCTGAGACGGGCTGCTCAGAGATGTCACACAGTTCTTCACAGGAGGTGGTAGCAGGACCACTCCTTTCCCCGGTGGAGGGCCGGGGGAGAATCTTTTGTTCTCCACTCCCCGCTGCTCGCCTCCCGGTGGGCAGCACCCTAATGTGAGAACTGATATCCCCATCTCTGAGCTCCCAGAGGTCGCAGATGGCAGTGTGTGCCACTTACCAGCCACGCCAATCTCAACCGATCCCTTCACAGGCTTCCGTTCAAGATGTTGACAGTGAAAAGCATTTTCGAATTAGTGCTCCTCGCAACAGTGCCCCTCCCTGGCCAATTCCTCTGAGGATGGACCTCCTTTCTCAGAGACAGGGCACCCTCTGGCATCCTCATCCCGATCTATGGAACCTACAGGTGTGGCTCGATGGGACGAGGCAGGTTTGAGTACCCTACCACATTCGGGCCGGCTAACTCTCGAGTGATCCTAAAACCCCGGTCTGGATACGTGCCCAAGGTTCCCACCACTCCCGTTCAGAGATCAGGTGGTGAACCTGCAAACGCTGCCCCTAGAGGAGGCAGAACCAGCCATGGCACTGCTCTGTCCAGTACACTCCCTCCGTGCCTACGTAGACAGAACGCAGTGTTTCAGGACCTCAGACCAGCTCTTTGTCTGTTATGGTGGGAAGCTGAAGGGAAAGGCTCTCTCCAAGCAGAGGTTGTCTCACTGGATAGTAGACACCATTGCTTTGGCATACCAGCAGCAAGGTCGACCAAGTCCCCTTGGTGTGAAGGCACACTTCACCCGGAGTGTGGCTTCCTCTTGGGTTCTAGCACATGGCGCCTCGCTGACAGACATCTGCAGAGATGCAGGCTGGGCGACAAATTCGCGAGATTCTACAATATTCGAGTGGAGCCAGTATCCTCTCATGTACTCGCCCCCAGTGGCCGGTAACAGGACCCCCTCGGTGTCATTGCTTGCTCGCCATTCCACTCCTTGGACTGGATACGTGCGATATTTCACTCAGGTGAGTTCTTCTTCCCAAGACCCTGAGTTCCTCCTACACTGATGATATCTTCACCAGAGCACATGCCCAGTAGTTCAGCCCTCGTTGTTGGCTAGGTGTTCCATGTGCATGGTTCCCCCATTGGGTGACCCCCACGTGTATTTCAGTGGTAAATCTCCATCGAGCTTGTGTCTTTCCCTCTCTATCAAGGTTGAAACATTCGACCCTGAGGGCTGGATACCTCTGAGTCTTCCATATGCATTCCGTACACGGGTCATATGTGTATTCTGTTAGTCCTCCCTTCGGGCAGGTATTGTGTTGCATATTTCCACTGAGATATGCTTCCCAGTGTACCTTGGTCTTCCCAGTGTACCTTGGTATTCCTGTGTTAAGTAGGAGTCCTTCATCCGTGCTAGTTTCACGACAGGGAGCTCAGACTTACGCAGGGCACTGGAAGACAGCCGATGTGGCGTGATTAGATTGGTACCCCATTCGTCAGTCACTGACGTAACTCGTAACTCAAATTCCGCAGACCCATGCCATAGGCTCGTTTTCTAAAACTCAAAGGTGATAGGCTTCTAAGCGAAACCCCCATTTCATCACTTGCTGACGTAACTCTCCGTTCCCTCCTCAGAGAACAAGGGTTACATACGTAACCAAGACGTTTTTGTGGTTAAAGTAAATTCTTTGCCCAATGAAGCTTTTTGTATTTATTTAAAATGCATCTGATCACTCTGCACAATAATCTAGAAACAATGTGAATCAACAACTGAAGCAGCGATCTTTGCAAATCTTAATTTCAATATGCCAATACTTTACACCATGACTTTATATCTGCCAAGCTGTTTGACAAATGGAAAATTTTCATTTTGCTCACATATTCACATTTTCTTAAAGATATTCATAAAGCAGCCAAGGAAATGTTTAATATTCAGAATATTTCAATTGTTGGGTTAAAAACATTTCAGGGTTTTATTATATGTAGAAACGTGTTAAAAAATTAATTAAGACATTATTATTCCACAGGAAAATTTGTTTAATATAGCCTATATGTTAATGTAAGAAATATACTAATAATTATCTCTTGGTCAGCACCTTTCAGAAGAGCTTTTTCAGTGTAGGATCAATGAAACATTATTTCCTGCATGTGGATGCAAAGCTCAGTATCATAATGTGCGTGATGTCCATATAGTGTCTGTTTGGTAATCGACATTTTCAGTTTTTTTAAAGGGAAAAATTTCAGATTTGGTACTTGGTAGTCAATTCGTTTGAAAATTGTTTCTGAAACTGGCGAGTGTGGTGGTACACAAACATCAGATAAATTAAAAAAGGTTAATTTTTATTTTAAAAAGTGCAAAGTAGAATTTCTCTGATTTTAACTCATCCATCTATTTTCCAAAACGGTTATTGCTGTGTATGAATGCGAACACCATAGTCCATCACAGGTCTATGATTTTAAAGTCCCCCAGTTTTGAAAATCCAGCTTTTAATGTTGTTTATATGCAGTGGCGGCTCCTGCAAAAACTCTCAGGGGGGGCAAAAAAACGTCTTTGAATGTAAGTCTATGGGAACACTCTGGGCGATTCTCAGCCAGAGTGAAATAGCCCAAAAAGAGGCGGTACTCCACAGAACGTGACATGACGCTGGTTGGACTATATCCAGAGGCACAGTGACTGCTAGCGTAACCTATTTTTTTACGGTCTATGAGCGTAACTCTGTGGTTGAATGAGATTGTGAATGTGATTGAAAAAGTCCCTTTCACACTTTGGTGGTGCGTCGCGGCGTCGCCCAATCTCCCTAATGAAGACACCGCCCCTGTTTATGTGTCTATGTGGTGTTTTTAATATGCTTTAAGACAAACCATGTGTAAATTCATAAGTCGACAGCATTGCTGAGTACTTTCTCCTTAAAACTGCAGTGAACCAAAGACAGTCTCAAAAACACGGTTTGAAATCGCTGGTGTTTCTGACGTCACAAACTACCTTGTAACCAATCAGATCAACGTGTGATCGTCAACGAGTGGATCTCTGAGTGAGTGAGTGAGTGGAGGCGGGACTATTTGCATATTCATAGAATCACGTTTACTAAATGAGGCAAGGGTGTCGAGTTACATTCATGATATTGTAAACGTTTAAATATTCCATTTTGATTATCAAAGATTAGTTTTAATAAACGTAAAAAAAACAGACACATTTGTATTGTGAACAACTCAATATGAGATGAATATCAGATTAGCAGATTCCACTCAAGAAAACAGAAATCTATACATGGTGTTTTATCTGATTCTTCTGTTCTCTAAATAAAAAAAAAGATTATTGGTGTTGTTTCAGATCCTTCTGTTTCTGTTTTTCAATCTTACGTCTTTTTCTCTCCAACTGACCACATGAACCCCCATCAGACGCTTCTTCTCAGACTGGAGAGCAATCTCCTGCATTCCTGCAGATGTTTTGTTATTGTGGGACATGATCTCATTAAGAGTCATACAAAGGGACCGATGAAAGCTCAAACCTGTCCTGGTGATTCCCAACCTTTTGTCCTTCAAACCCTTCTCTTTATTCAGACACCTTCAACAACATTTCTCACATTATCACAGTTTATTCGCTATAGTTTAGAAAATGGTGATAAAATATGACAAGAATTCAGAGTTATCAGATCAGTTGATATTTCACTGGTTTTGTTCGTCCTTCTATTAGACTGTCTCACACATGAATTATGTTGAATATCTGTCAGCTGTTAAATTTAACTACACAATTAGATAATACCAGTTTAGCTCAACCAATCACCAAGCAATGCTTCATGTTGTTCAGTCTGTGGTGTAAAAAGTTGCATTAGCAATTAAAGAAAAAACACTTCCGCAAAACATGATCAGCTCAAAGTGTCTGAAACATTTTTGGTCCCAAATTTGTATACATGTTACTGGTAGTCACTGTATGAAGAATTTTTTGGTATAATATGTCACAGTTTACTTTATTTTGCTCTCCTCACTTACATAAATGAACTACAGTGCCCTGCACACACTAGTGAAACAACATCACAAATTATATCTGGAGTCTGAATAATTTTTGGTTTGACTGTACATATAGGAAAACCCACCTGTAATTATGCAATGATGGGTGAAAAAAATTATTTTAAAACACATAAATGTGATTAAACAAAGTATAATTAACCTTTCATTTGAAAATAAAACTAAATTTAAACTAAAACGAATTATTTAAAATACTTTACATTGCAATATTTATAAATCATATTTCCTGCCCTTTTAATTTTGTAGGATATCAGTGATATCAGTTCTCTTATTCATTTTTTTTCTGGTGCAGTTGTGCCATGTCTGCTTATTATATTGCATTTTTAAAGGGTTAGTTCACGCAAAAATGTAAATTGTGTCATAATTCTTTCGCCCTCATGCTGTTCCACACATGTATGGCTTTAGTTAATCTTCAAAAGATATTGTTAATGAAGGCTGAGAAGTTTCCGTCTCTCCACTGAAAGTCCAGGAAGATCCGAAAGATTATAACTGCTTCGTAAAATTAATCAAGTAGTTTATATGATGAACAGATTTAATTTAGATTTAAATTAATTTAATGTATCGTGTGATCAGCAAGTTGAGACTGAGACACAGTGGAATCAGATGTTACTTCACTGACTAAAGTGTATAGCTACAATCTAAAAAAACAACAACATTGATATCTTGTACAAAGCTAAAGATACGGAAATAAGTGTTTCACTGTTGTCCTCCACACTGAAATGTATGAAGTCACATAAAAGTGTATCTATAAACAGAGAAATCTTATAATTATGATATCCAGGACTCACAAAGTCCTGAAAATGTATACAATCTTGGGGAAATTATGTATTGTAAATTTCTGTAGTGAATATACATTTGTTATGCTCAACTTGAAAATGTTTTATCAGCTAACTATTTTGCGACCTCTATAATATGTGTAATGTTGAGATGAAGAAGCCGTGGAGATGTGTGTGTTGAAGATGTTTTATAGTCCTGCTCTTTCTAGCTCAAGATATACTTGATTCTGTGGACTGTACTGCCTCCCAGTGGCTTTCTCACACACACGCACGCACTCTCACAAACGCATACATTTTTAGAAAACTGATATTATATTCAATTTTAATAATGTTGACATATGTATATATTATTCTAATTAAAATAATAGGAAAACATGTAGCCTACAACTTTTTATTATTTTGGTAGCCTACACAAGAAGAAAGGGTCAGGGTCTGAGCTATATATATGTATATGTGTGTGTGTGTGTGTGTGTGTGTGTGTGTGTGTGTGTGTGTGTGTGTGTGTGTGTGTGTGTGTGTGTGTGAGAGAGAGAGAGAGAGAGTATGCTATTGTATATACTGTATTTATTTATTTTTCATTAATATGCACTTTTTGGATGTTCTGTATGTCTTCTGTCTGCACTTCTCTGTATACTGTTGTATGCTTTGTTCTGTCAATAATTATTATTATAATAATTATTTAAAAAAACAAAGAATTTGTACGTGGTGGGCGTGACCGAGGACTCACTTCCAGAGTTACTGTATTATTACCGCGGATTAATTATTATCGCAAAATGAAGGTAGGTAGGAATTCGTGTCACGTGTCTAAGACTGTTGTAGAAACCCATCGCAGCACGAGTGTGTTTGAGAACTAAAGCAGTGTCTTATAGTCACTCGATATTCACCTCTTCTCAATCTCCTGATCTGTGCCTTTACTCGAAAACAACACACACACTCACGCACACACACACCTCTCTCTCTCTCTCTCTGGTGTGACTGTTGAGTGTGAGCGGAGCGATTGTGAGTGAATCAGAGCTGGTGAGTGAATCTTTCTTTCTTTTTCTTGCTTTTCTTTGTTGTTTGGGTTATTGTTAAAACGTGGTGGTTGATTTTTTTTTTTTTTCGGGCCCACATATGCAAGGTTTGAGTAAACTCACGCGGCGCCGTGGAGTGAGAGTGGCGTCCGCGGTGAGTGTGGAAGACTGTCTGGCGGCAGGAGAGGTTGTTGGGCATGAAAATATCATGTCGGCCTCCAGAATGAACAGTGCCACCGTCTTCTTTCTTAGGTCTGTTGAAAAGGGGTAAACGTGATTTCGCCAAGTACCACATGTTCCTGGATCAACATCTTTGTTGATCCTGGAACAACTTTCCAATTAACCAATCAGATTTGAGGGACAAGTTTACAGTTTATGTCAAGTTTAGGCTTAGAACCAGGGTAAGGTGCTTCAACATCAGTGTTATTCACCTATTATTTCCCTCTGATTTTAGGGAAAAGTTATGGGTAGGGTTAGGTTTAGGGGTAAGGACTACATTTTGGGACAGGAATGTTATTCCAGTATCAACAAAATATGTTGATCCAGGAACATGTCTTACTTGGCAAAAGCACGGTGACCGTTGAAAAGGCAAACAAGTTAGTTGAGACTGGAATAGTTATTAAGCATCTTTTTACTCATGTTCTCCCACTTCCCATGCCATCCAGTGTTGTTGTCTAATATTCATAAGTGATGAAACTTTAGTGAGAATTTTGTCCCGATATGGTAAATTGGTGTCACCTATTAAATGGTACCAATTGGAAGTCGATCTCCTCTTTTAAAACATGTTTCGTTTAGGCGATTCGTTTACATGATCCTGAAAGATGATGAGGATCTAGATCTTTCACTGCATCTCAAAGTTGACGAGTTCAACTATGTCATTTATGCTACTACGGACTAGATGAAATGTTTCAAATGTGGTTAAGTTTGTCGATTAGGCTAATTTGTGCTTGTCCTGGTAGGAATAAGGAAAACGGCTCTGCGGCTGATGATATTGTTAATAATTGTTCAGAAGGACAGATCATGAAGAACTGTTCATGTTCAGAGGAACAGTTCATGTTCATAAGAAAGATTCATGTTGAAGAACTGTTAATAATAAAGACTGAGAAGATTGGATCAGTTGACCCAGCCTGACCAAGACTCTACCTCCAGTGGCCCCCAGGTAAGTTGAGTTTGAGACCCCTAGACACTTAAATTTGGGGTTTTAGAGAAACAAAAGATTTGACAACGGGTGAAATTATAGCATTAAAAGAATTACAAAAAACAAAGAAATAGTTATAAAGCCTGCGGACAAGGGGAATGCAACGGTTATTCTTGACAGAGACCAATATATCTGGGAGGGACAGAGACAATTAGCTGTTAGCGATCATAATCGGCCACTAGAGGAACCAATATATCCTCAAACCATCAGTGAAGTACAGGAGATTTTGGAAGAGATGTGTTCAAAAAATATCATCAATGGAGCACAAAGTATTTAACAGGTCACGGCCCACCCAAGCCCAGAAGATTTTACTAGCTTATATCAGTGCAATAGAATTGGTAATTTTTTTTTGCTATAATATTAATTTGATAATAAATCCAAAGGTAAAACATACGATAAGTGACTATTCATGATGAGCGCTGCTCTTATGATCTTAACGCCGACTTCTCTGATTGGATCCCACTTCAGAAAAATAGTTTTTATTATTATTTGAACAATGTCGAAAACACAATGGCAGATTTTAAATGAACACATAAATGTATACATTATTGCAAAAGTATTATTATAAAAAAACGTCTCGGGTTATGACTATAACCCTTGTTCCATGAGAAGGGAACTGGACACTGCGTCGTTGAAAACGACTCTTTGGGGACGCTCCCTTAGCGTGCGCCTCTGAAGTATGAATGAAACTAATCCAATCCTGATTGGTGTTGCGTCGCGACGTAACATGTGACGGCATTACCGGATGTATAAAAGAGACGCCGACACACACTCACACTAGCCTCGCGATGAAGCAAGACGCTCTATGGGCCTCTAGGGGCGTGGCAGGACGACGCAGTGTCTCGTTCCCTTCTCAGGGAACAAGGGTTATAGTCATAACCCGAGACGTTCCCTTTCGAGGGAACTCGCACTGCATCGTTGAAAACGACTCTTTGGGGAACGAATGCCCACTAGGCCACGCACCGAAATAGGCCTGCCCTGGAGTGAAACTGATTCAGGCACTCAGCTAGGACGAGAGCACATGTGCGCCAGGCGTACTAGGGAGGTGCAGACTATAGAATCTAAAGAAAGTGTGCGGGGTAGCCCAACCGGCTGCCTCACAGATCTCCTGGAGGGGAACTCCCGAGAGGAGGGCTCTAGAGGACGCCATGCCTCTAGTCGAATGAGCCCTTATGGCCAGAGGTGAAGGCAAATTGCGCACCTCGTAAGCCGAGGCAATAGCCTGAACAATCCAATTACTAATAGTTTGCTTGGATGCCGGGAGCCCTCTCCTAGGTGAACCAAAACACACTAACAGTTGGTCCGACCTCCTCCAAGAAGAGGACCTCTCGAGGTAAATACTCAAAGCTCTGACAGGGCAGAGCAAATGAAGCTTCTCTTCTTCTGCCGACACATGAGGTGGAGGATGGAATGCCTGCAGGATCGTAGACCAAGCCGTATTAGCAGGCACTTTAGGCACATAGCCCGGTCTCGGGTGCAAAAAAGCAATAACCCTGCCAGGGGCAAACTCCAAGCAAGCTGGTGTCACTGCCAGGGCTTGGAGATCTCCCACCCTCTTAAGAGAGGTGATGGCTAAGAGAAAGACCAATTTGTATGTAAGATCTTTAGGCAAAGCCGACTGAAGAGGTTCGAAGGGGGCCAGGGATAACCCTTCCAGAACCACTGCCAGGTCCCAGGCAGGAACCCTGGACCTGGTTGTCGGTCTCATCCTCCAAATATCACGGAGAAAACGAATGACCAGCTGGTGCCTCCCCAGAGGCCCATCACTTAATGCGCGAGGAAAGCCGCAATGGCAGCCACGTACACCTTAAGCGTGGAAGGGGAGAGACCCACAGAGAAACGATCTTGAAGAAACTCCAGAACTGAAGCCACCGGGCAGTTAACTGGGTCTAAATCATGTTCTCTACACCAAGTGATACATACATTCCACTTGAGGCCATATAATCTCCTAGTAGACGGAGCCCTAGACCTAAGTATGGTTTCAACCACCCCGGTTGATAGACCAGCATTTAGGTACTGAACCCCCTCAGAGGCCAGACCCACAGTTTCCACAGCTCTGGGTGAGGGTGGAAAATTTTGCCCTCCGCCTGAGACAACAGATCCCTCCTCAGGGGAATCTGCCATGGCGGAGCTATCAGGAGTGAAATTATGTCTGAAAGCCATACTCGGGTTGGCCACACTGGGGCAACCAGAAGTAGACTGATAACCCCCTGACGTACCCTCTCCTGGACTCCCGGAAGCAGAGCGATCGGGGGAAATGCGTACAGGCGAAGCCTCGGCCAGGCCTGTACCATGGCATCCAACCCCAGTGGGGCTGGATGTGAGAGGGAGAACCAAAGTGAGCAGTGAGACGTCTCTCGAGACGCAAATAGATCCACTTCCATGGGTCCAAACCTCTCCCATATCAACTTCACCACATCTGGATGAAGTCTCCATTCCCCGGGCCTCAGCCCCTGCCTCGACAGGATGTCTGCTCCCTGATTCTGAACCCCCGGAATATACATTGCTCTGATAGACAGTATTTTTCCTTGGAACCAAAGAATAACCTGATGCGCCAGTCTGCACAGAGGGCGCGATCTGAGTCCCCCTTGTCGGTTCAGATAAGCTACCACTGATGTATTGTCCGATCGTACTAGGACATGGTAACCCTTGATGTCTGGAAGGAAGCTCCTCAGAGCCCTGAACACAGCCAACATCTCTAGACAATTTATGTGCCAAGAATGATGCCACAGACCCCTGGCAAAGCGGCCGTCCGTGACCGTGCCCCAGCCAGTGAGGGAGGCGTCTGTCTAAACGTTTTTCCAGCGACATGACGCTCCTAACACTGGCCCTTGGGACAGGAACCAAGGTTTCTTCCATACTATTAGAGAACGAAAGCATCTGCGCGTTACTCTGATCATACGAAATGGATTCCCCTTGGGGGAAAACCCCTCGGCTTTCAGCCACCACTGAAGGGGCCTCATGTGTAGAAGGCCCAAAGGTATAATGTTGGATGCCACTGCCATGAGGCCCAGCAGTCTTTGAAATTGCTTTACAGTGATGGCCTGGCCTAGCTTTAACTTGGACACCATCGCCAGAATGGACTCGATACGCGCAGGAGACATGCGTGCCTGCATCGTAGTCGAGTTCCACACCACGCCCAGAAAGGTTGTGCACTGGGACGGTTCTAACACACTCTTCTTTGTGTTGAGTCTCAACACCAATTTTTGAATGTGGCCAAGGACGACATCTCGATGCCGAACTGCCATTTCTCGAGACTGGGCCAGAATGAGCCAGTCGTCGATATAATTCAGTATGCGGATGCCCTGAAGTCTTAGTGGAGCAAGTGCTGCATCCATACATTTGGTGAATGTGCGGGGAGAGAGAGCTAGGCCGGACGGAAGAACCCGATATTGGTAAGCTTCGCCCCCGAAAGTGAACCTCAGGAACCTCCTGTGACATGGAAGGATGGATACATGTAAATAGGCGTCTTTTAGATCTATCGTGACAAACCAGTCCTCGGATCTGATTTGACTCACGATGACAGGAATAGTAAGCATTTTGAACCTGAACTTCTTCAGAGACCGGTTCATAACCCTGACATCTAGAATTGGCCTCAACCCCCCATCCTTCTTTGGAACTATAAAGTACCGGCTGTAAAATCCGGACTCCCTTTCTGAATGAGGAACACGTTCTATGGCCTCCTTTAGCAGCAGAGATTGCACTTCTTGTTCCATCACCTGAGCCTGCTCTGGAACCACTGTAGTCTGCATCACCCCAGAAAATTGGGGGGGGGGGGGGGGGGGGGGGGTGAGGGGGGCGGTGCCCGAACTGCAGTCTGTACCCTGACTTCATTATATGCAGGACCCATGCAGATATGTTGGGAAGATGATACCATGCCTCTACAAAATCTACTAAGGGAACCAGCCTCTCGAGACAGGCCTTTGGTGTTTTTAGAGCACCCTTCTCGACCCCCTGAAGCGGAAGACCGGCAGGCTGTAGTCGATACGGTTTTCGTGACCATAACTGATGCTTGTTTTTTATTCTTTGAGAAAAACGACACGGAGTGCGTTCGCTGGAAGATGATACGGCCCGAAGTGTCACCGACGGCGGGCAACTCACATCGTTTCCTTGAGGGCTCCGCTGCGAGAACAACCTCGGTTGCTCTGCAACGGAGGGGGCAGCCCTCAGAGGTCCCACCACCCTGGCTACGACCTCTTTCCTGAAGCCCTCCTAGCCTGAAGGACGTCCCTCAGATCGCCCTTCTGGCTGGAGGGCTTCTGCTGGGAGCGTTTCCTCTGTTGCCAAGCTCCCGGAGGAGCTTGCTCCGCGCGGTGTGAGGAGCTGGCTGATGGCTGGTGCTGATCTCCTTGCCCCACCCTACTCGATTTGGACTCGAGATTGCTTCTTCGCCTCCTGAAACCTGTCGACGACCGATGTAACGGCGTTGCCGAACAGGCCAGAGGGCGAGAGCGGCGCATCCAGCAAAACGGATTTGTCCTTCTCTTTTAACCCAGACATATTCAGCCACAGATGCCTCTCCGTGGCCACCATAGCTGCCATAGAGCGGCCAATGGCGCGGGCCGTCTCTTTAGTGGCCCGGAGAGACAAATCTGTCGCCTTACACAACTCCGCGATATCCTCTGGAGTTGGCCCCTCCCCCTCGTCCAAATCTTTCAGGAGGTCGGCCTGGTATGCCTGCAAAATAGCCATAGAGTGCAGACATGAACCAGCCCGACCTGCCGCCCTGCCTATTAAAGCAGATGTATCTCTGCAGGGCTTACTAGGCAGCGCCTGGGTTTTAAGGGAAGATGCCGCCTCAGGAGAGAGGTAACACCTCTCCAGCTAGAGACCTAATCCAGCTAACGCCTCTTCTACTTTAGGCATCCTCCCATATCCCATATCCCATGCCCCCGAAACATTGCTATAATCCACCACAGATGGATTGGAGACACGGGACGAATGCGGTTTATCCCACGATCTCGAGATCTCTTTGTGGAGATCGTGGAAAAACGGCAAACCCCGGCGCTGAGGCTGTGACCTGTGCCGCAGGAAACGCTCATCTAATTTGCTTTTGACTTGCGTTCCCTGCTCATCTTGTGGCCAGCTGATGTTAAGTCTGGCCACGGCACGAGTCACAACCTCCACCAGCTCCTCATATGCTTAGCCGTGAACTGGCGCGCCTAACTCACGGTCATCCCCCTCAATGCTGAGCACATCTACCTCCTCGGAAGCAGAAAGCTCAAGCATCGGGACCTGGTCGTGGGCAGAAGAAGCCGCGACGCAGGCTTCTGCACCACTCACAGGGGCTTCGGGATCCTCAGATGAAGAATGAAAAAGTGCCGTAGCAGTCTCATTCTCATCTGCAAGATCCCGCTGCGAACCCCACGATCTGAATCGCCGCGCCGCCTCAACAGACGCGGGACCAGAACCGCGGGGAACGCGAGCCTGACCATGCTCATCAAAGCACGCCAGCCGGGAGCGCAGCACTCTCATGGGTAGTGCTTCACAGTCTGCACAGGCAGCTCCCTCGAGAGCTGCCTGGGCGTGCTGCGCTCCCAAACAGTTCACACACAAAACATGCGTGTCCCCATCCGTAATGAAACGAGGACAGGGGTGCACACACTTCTTGAACTGTTCGCTGGCCATAATATATATGTATATAGAATCAGAAAAACAACACCAAATAAGACAGACAGTCGTAACATAGAGCGCTTGCTGAAGAGCGAAAGCTAGTGTGTGTGTGTGTCGGCGTCTCTTTTATACATCCGGTAATGCCGTCACATCTTATGTCACGACGCAACACCAATCAGGATTGGATTAGTTTCATTCATACTTCAAATGCGCACGCTAATGGAGCGTCCCCAAAGAGTCGTTTTCAACGACGCAGTGCGAGTTCCCTCGAAAGGGAACTTGTGTGGAGTGATTGTGCGCAGCCGCAGTTTATTGCATCACTTAATCGCGCAACTTTTTGATTAGCCTAGCTGTCAGAATCTGAATAAAAATGAAAAGAAACAGACCTATTCAATCTTCCCTGGATGTTTTTTTTAACGAAGAAATTAAATAATAGCAATCAGGAGAATACAGACTGTAGTGCTGTCAGCAAAAATGTGAGGTGTATATCGTTCGGTAATGTCGTTCTACATGCACAGAGGGGATAAAGAATGCCATACTTTAGGTCTTTGACTCTTTGTGAAACGCCGCCACTGAGAACAGGGCAGCTGTCTTGGTGGAGACCAGTGTTAGCTTATAGATATAGATATATATATATATACACGTTCGCTAACGATATACACTGTCCTCACAATATTGTACAGATTATTACTGATAATACTAAAGATAGCACCGTCCTTTTTCTTGTTAGGAAACCTGTGGACTCAATGTCCCGGCAGGCCGGAGTTTTTGCAACCTCCACAAACACAATACTTTACCATGACGAGGATAAATTAAACAAAAACTACAGAAAACACTGACTCACGACCGCTCTTACTGAAAACCAACCTACTCTGCGCTACTGAGGCTCCCTGTCGTGACGCAAAATGGCGCGATGTTGAAAGAAAAAACAGTCAAAGAAACTCTCACTTTATCTACTAAATTGGTGGCCTTATGTTGTTTTAAAACATTTTAAATCCTGCATTAACTTTTCATATGGTATTTTCATACAAGGTTATATATTAATTTAGATTTTTTTTACCTGCAATATGCTCTTTAAGCGCTCAAATGGTTTGGGTTTGAATTTGAGTAATAATGGATGGGTGTCTTTCCAGTAAGAGGAACGAGAGATACTGATGTCCCAGTTCAAAGATTTATTGAGGTTATTCCACATGTTGATATTTGAGGTCTACAACTAAACAAGGAACAATTAAGTAGGTTCATAAACAGTATTTCAAACAGTACAAAGTAAATCACAGTTTACATTTGTGGGGCCTAACAAGTAGAAAACTGGTTGAATATGTTACAAATAGCAATTAGTACCAGAAGAATTGCATAGCATTAGTATAGGAGCTATTTCCCTGTAAGTCTAGGCTTGTCTCAGCTTGTCTTGCACAGGCATTTAGTGTAATTTGCAATATAACAAGCCTTTATCAGTTATCAAGGATAGTTTGGGCATTCGGACACTTATATGTTCACAATCTGTGTGATATCAATGCAAAAATGTTCAGTATGTTCTCAGTGCAACAACTCTAAAAACAGTGAGACTGAAAACAAGATGTTTGCGTTATGGATAATGACTTTTTGTTGGCATGGATTCAAAAATTCCAACTTTTGCTTAATCTGAATATCAAAATATTTCCCAGAAAGCAACATGGTGTCGGCCCAGATCCGACCCGCATCTGGTACATGTGGATTCAATGCGTACGGGATCTGGCCCGACACTATGTTGCTCTTCAAGTCATGGATCTGAATGTGAAACTTTGCTTACTTAGATAACTCGTGGCAATGCTTGTTCTTATGTCTTATTAGATTACTTAATTTGGCGAAACTTTTCCCACACGCAGAGCACTTGTACGGTCTCTCTCCGGTATGAACTCTCTCGTGATCTTTCAGGTTTCCTGAGTTATAGTAACTCTTGTCACAGTGTGAGCACTTGTACGGTCTCTCTCCAGTGTGAACTCTCTCGTGTACTCTTAAGCTGCCCGGTGTAATGAAGGTTTTCCCGCAGTCAAAGCACATATAAGCTCTCTCACCAGTATGAATACGCAGGTGAAGTTGTAAATTTTGCAGATGTGTAAAAGTCTTTCCACATGAAGAACAAAAGTGAGGCTTGACGGCTGCATGGATGTTAAGGTGCCTTCTTAAGCTTGATGATTGAACAAATGTCTTCTGGCACTGATCACAGCTGAAGGACTTCACTTCCGAGTGAGTGCGCATATGATTGGCCAAGATCGTTTTACTCCTGAAACTCTTTCCACACTGAGTGCATGAGAACGGTCTTTCTCCAGTGTGAATTCTCATGTGATCATTTAGGCTTCTTTTGTCAGTGAAACTGTTTCCACACTGAGTGCATGAGAACGTTTTTTCTCCAGTGTGAATTACCATGTGTCTTTTGAGTTTTGATTTATGTACGAAACTCTCTCCACACTGAGTGCATTTGAAGGGTTTTTCTCCCAAGTGATTTTTCATGTGCACTTTAAGGTTTCCTTCGCGTGTGAAACTATTTCCACACTCAGAGCAGGAGAAAGATCTGTTTTTTACAGCTTGTTTCTGTGTGAAATTATTTTCCGTCTGTGAAACATCTTCACTTGTGAACATATGAGGTTTTTGAAACCGATGCTGTTTGTCTTCATTCAGTTCCGTCAGGTCTAAAATCAACATAATAAATTGCCATAATTAAATTAAAGAAAGATAAATGAGGAACATAAAAAATTAAGTTCATTCTTAATTTAGCACAAATCTGGTCTCATATTGAGTCTACTATCTAGTTTTGGATGTATTGTTATAAGTCAGTTTTCATTATAGGGATGCATCGATATGATATGAACATTTTGGCCGATAACCGATAGCTCTTTCAATTTGAAAGCCGAAAACCGATATATTGACTGATAAATATAAATCTTTAAATTTTTATATAATTTTTAAGAGCCTGATTACAAAAACAAAAGTATCATCATTAAAATCCATGTCCCAAACACACAATTATAATGTTCTCATTATATTTTTATGTAGCCTATATAACAGACTTGTGCTGCACATGTTACATATTTTAAAAAAAAATCATTTTTTGAAGTGATTCCAATCATATTTCAAGCAATTATAAACCATCATGTTGAACTGCACATCTGAAGTGTCTCAGCTAATAATACTTTATTTATCAGCTTAAATATATTGGCCAAATTTTCCTATCGGGACGATAACGAGAACATAAACATCGTCTGATACCCCTGACATTCCTAGTTCCTCATCAGTTATTAAAGAGAACGAAGGAAAACACACAGACCTGTTTGTTCCTCTGTTTCTTCATCTCTCGTTCTGCAGGGTTCCTCCTCAAACTCCATCTTTACAATAGTAGTCGTTTCTTCTTCTTCTCCTGTCTCCTGTGTTTCGCCTGCTTGCTGCTTCTTCTCCTGTGGGAAGATGGGAATATTCCCAGCATTTAAACTCTCATGAACGGCTGTGGGAGCGGCTTCACTGGCTGAACGAGTGAATTGTGGTCGTTGTTACTCATTTAGCAGATGATCATCACTCTTACAATCACTCTCAATTATTCAGGTGCAAATGTTTGCTCAAATAGTCATTCAGAAACTATTGCATAATTAATTTATAATAACTCCTCTATCTGATATTTGTGTTGCCTTTATATGATGGTCTACCATAGATTTATGGGGGTAGAATTGTTCCATTATTCCAAATAAATAGATTATGATCAACAAATAAATGTAAAGAGTTTCACAAAAAAATTAAACTCACAAATAAATAAAATTAGCTTTGCGGATAAAAATCTATATTTACAAATGTGTTTTATGCCACAAATACAACTTGGCCTGGCATATATTTGTGAACCGTTTTTTGTGCATTTGTAAACCCTCACACGCATTTGTGAATCGGTTCCAGTGCATTTGTAAATCCCCTCACGCATTTGTGGATTTTGAAACACTTCTAGCGTCGACGTGCAGACAAATCCACAAATAAGTGGACTCCACCCACCCTTTTCCTAAGCCAATCAGATCACGGCCACATTGTGCTGACCAATCGTAGCACGTTCTCGCTACAACCAATCACGTTAGGCTTTACACTCGGGGCGAGAACTGGATCTGATTAATTTTGCAGATATTTGCACCCCTGAAAGCAGCTGTAATGGGAGCTTCATTCAAATTAGCTGTTTGTGTGGTTAAAACACCCCGTTTCCAAAAGATTGTTGGAGTTTAAGGCTTCTTTATATTTATTATTCTTTATTATTAACTCAGGACTACACACAAATGATCATCACAGATCCCGAGCATCATAACACCCTCTCTACCGGAGTCAAGCGGCACGTCAAAAGCAAAGCCGATTATCTTCCCTGCCGTAGCAGTTTTAAATCATGTAAAACTAACATGTTTGCAATGTTAACACATTTTTCCCATGACGTCTGTTTTCTTACCTGAAGATATATGACATATAATCTTCTTTATTGACTATGCTGGCTACATGAAAATTCATAATACGTGATAGTGTCTACACTGGACGCGGCGCAGCGCGATACGATGATTCACTGATAGTAAACGGATGCCCGTTCTTCTTCTTCTGTAGCGGCTACTACACGCAACTACACGGAGGACACATCATTTGCACATTTGCTCCTTAGTCCACTGTAGAAAGCCTCGCACGGGGTAGACACGATGTAATAAAACGGACGACTTTGTCTTTTAAAGGACAATCGGTGTGACAAATAGCTAGCTATAGGACATAAATATTATGTAGAATACAAAATATCAGCCCAAATGACCATCATTGAAGATGTAACAGCGTGTCTACTTGGGTTTTGAGTGGATAATGCTGATAAAACACATATTTGCATTTATATTGTATGCCGTAAGTAACTTTTACAATACAATTATTAAGTCTGATTCATATGAAATATTATTTGTGTGATCAAGCGTTTTAACGGATAAATTCAAATCGCTGCTGTCTGCTGGGCATTTCACTTTTAAATGCGTGTTATAGCCTATATTTAATCATTAGATCCACTGACCTGCTATTTAAAACTTGACTGAAGAAGTGGGAAAAGCTGTTGTGACAGTAATTTCCCCAATATTACACAAACTCGCGTATGTATCACGCGGTTGGATCCAGTTATTCATTAGTCAGCAACGCATTGATGGTTTTCTGTTTTAGGCCTATCATGAATAACGGGATGCTTCCATAACGCGTTGTTCCCATAACGTAAGCGCGGTTTCTCTGGCATTTTCAAAGGCTCATAAAAATGTGTCTTGGCTTGATACGTAGTCTCATGGTCTAACTCTACCGAAATCCAAATTTTAAATATTTTACTGAAGCAATATTATGGGTCTTTCTTAGCCTACACTTCCTATTTGAGCCAATGCAGATGAACGAGCAAAGTTATTTTTAGGGCAAGAACACCCCAAGTGTAAAGCCTGACGGGATTGGTTGTAGTGAGAACGTGCTACGATTGGTCAGCTCAATGTGGCCGTTATCTGATTGGCTTAGGTAAAGGGTGGGTGGAGTCCACTTATTTGTGGATTTATCTGCACGTCGACGCTAGAAGTGTTTCAAAATCCACAAATGCTTGAGGGGATTTACAAATGCACAGGAACCGATTCACAAATAAATGCCAGGCAGAGTTGTGTTTGTGGTATAAACAACATTTGTAAATATATTTTTTATTTGCAAATCTCATTCCATTTATTTGTGAGTTTTATAATTCTTTGTGAAAGTCTTTACATTTATTTGTGGATCTTAATCTATTTATTTGTGAATTTGATATATTTTTTTGAATCTCTTTACATTTATTTGTGGAACATAATCTATTTATTTGGAATAATGGAACAATTCTACCCCCATATTGATTCATTAAATCAAATGTTGTGAGATTTATGTTCGAACACTTTCTTGCAACAGAATGTCACAAGGTGACGAACTAGAGACGGAACTAAACAGTCCGCGGAGTGATGTTTCCACCCGGAGTGGTTTCAACCGAACACCAAGCCAGCCTCGGATGCGTCGCTACCATAGTAACAGCAGCCGCTGATGGCAAAGTGACAGCAGGTGCGGCGCATTAAGCGACTGTGTGATGATTGGGACACGCCGCCTTTAGGAACAGATAAAAGCAAAGCTTTGAGAGACTGTGGGGGGGGGGGGCGTCGTGGGATTGCTGTGGCGTCCTAATTCTTCTTCTTGCTGAGGTGGGCTGAGAGATTTCTGTGGGACAAATCGGCGGTTGAGATTGATCCGTGGAAAGGGATCCGCTACGAAGAACTGGGTGGCGGAGAACAGAGAGGCAGAGGACGAAGTCATCTATAAAATATTATATTACATATGAGGAGAAGTGACATAGAAAAAGGAGTCCAGAAGCCTGAAGGAGAAGACAGCTGTTGTGACTAGGGATTGTAGTCGCTAAATTCTTCCGTCTTTCTGCCACCGCTGTCTACAGCGAGGAGGTGGGCCGTGGCCTTAAATTGCACTGAGTGGATGAGTGTGACGTGTGTTAATGCTGTGTTCCACCGGGTGTGGTTGAAGTGAAGTTACTGCATACTTACTGTACAGAATTCTGTCACGTGCCCATCGGTCTCGCCTTGTGTTACAGTTCGGTGCTTTCTTAGGGAGAGGTTAAGTGACAATGGATTTTAAGCTTGAGTTAGGAGCTGGTCGACTGTTTGGATTTTTCTATCTGCCAACTGGTCAACGTTCTCGCCATCCCTCTAAGTCTTCTGAACCTGACGTATTGGGAAGAACCAACTGTACTTGGGAGTACTCACTTGCTGTCCAGTCGACGTCTCCCTTCACAGCTGTAAGCTTTCTGCACCTGCTATAATGGGAAGAACCAACTGTACCTGGAGTACCCACCTGTTGTCCAGTCGACGCCTCCCTTACCGCCGTAAGTCTTCTGCACCTGACATATTGGGAAGGACCAACTGTACTTGGAGTACTCACTTGCTGTCCAGTCGACGCCCCTTCACAGCCGTAAGCCTTCTGCACCTGACGTATTGGGAGAGACCAACTGTACTGTGAGTACTCACTTGCTGTCCAGTCGACGCCCCTTCACAGCCGTAAGCCTTCTGCACCTGGCGTATTGGGAAGGACCAACTGTACTTGGAGTAGTCACTTGCTGTCCAGTCGACGCCCTCTTCACAGCCGTAAGCCTTCTGCACCTGATGTATTTGGAAGAACCAACTGAACTTGGAGTACTCACTTGCTGTCCAGTCGACGTCTCCCTTCACAGCTGTAAGCTTTCTGCACCTGCTATAATGGGAAGAACCAACTGAACTTGGAGTACTCACTTGCTGTCCAGTCGACGTCTCCCTTCACAGCTGTAAGCTTTCTGCACCTGCTATAATGGGAAGAACCAACTGTACCTGGAGTACCCACCTGTTGTCCAGTCGACGCCTCCCTTACCGCCGTAAGTCTTCTGCAACTGACATATTGGGAAGGACCAACTGTACTTGGAGTACTCACTTGCTGTCCAGTCGACGCCCCTTCACAGCCGTAAGCCTTCTGCACCTGACGTATTGGGAGAGACCAACTGTACTTGGAGTACTCACTTGCTGTCCAGTCGACGCCCCTTCACAGCCGTAAGCCTTCTGCACCTGACGTATTGGGAAGGACCAACTGTACTTGGAGTACTCACTTGCTGTCCAGTCGACGCCCCTTCACAGCCGTAAGCCTTCTGCACCTGACGTATTGGGAAGGACCAACTGTACTTGGAGTACTCACTTGCTGTCCAGTCGACGCCCCTTCAGAGCCGTAAGCCTTCTGCACCTGACGTATTGGGAAGGACCAACTGTACTTGGAGTACTCACTTGCTGTCCAGTCGACGCCCCTTCACAGCCGTAAGCCTTCTGCACCTGACGTATTGGGAAGGACCAACTGTACTTGGAGTACTCACTTGCTGTCCAGTCGACGCCCCTTCACAGCCGTAAGCCTTCTGCACCTGACGTATTGGGAAGGACCAACCGTACTTGGAGTACTCACTTGCTGTCCAGTCGACGCCCTCTTCACAGCCGTAAGCCTTCTGCACCTGATGTATTTGGAAGAACCAACTGAACTTGGAGTACTCACTTGCTGTCCAGTCGACGCCCTCTTCGCACCCGTAATTCCTTCTGCACCTGATATATGGGGTAGAGAGTCAGCCGTACTTAGAGTATGTCCAGTCGGCGCCTCCTGCTGTCCAGTCGGCGCCTCCCCCACAGCCGCAAGCCTTCTGCTCCTGAGAGACTGAGAAGAGTCAACCGTACTGAGAGTACTCACCTGTTGTCCAGTTAATGCCCTTCCGCATTCAAGGTATGCGCCGCTGTTGAGGAGTGGCATTCCTCTGCAGCTAGTTGGATTCTGAGAAAGTTTTAAATCAATAAAGCCGCTTAACTTCTTATTCCCTTTGTCTGCTTGGTTTCTGGTCTGCTCCTCAGTGGTACTGATGTTCTAAGGGAAGGGTGTAGACCGAGTTGACCCTCCCGACCTGTGACAAGAACATCATCCAGACGGTAAATAATGACAAATATCAAATGAGTGTTGAGTTTGCCTACTATATTATATTACCTGCAGCATACTTATTTCTTCATGGTATTTTAGTCTAAATCAGCGGTTATCGTGATCCAAGGTGATGACTTAAAATAACACAAAACAAACATGAAAATAAGCTAAAAACCACTAAAATAAAGATAACATACATATTTCTAGTTAGGTTAAGCGCTAACGTGTTTTATCAAGTAGAAATTGAGTAAAGTCTAAATCTTCTCAGAAGTGGTGTTATCAGGAATATGCTCTATATTTACAGCACTGTTAAACTGTAAGCTTCAGTTCAGAGAGAAGCTGATAGACTATTGACGAGGGTTGATTGCTGTAATCAGACATCGATTAAACGTGTGAATGTGTGCAAAGTAAAGACAAAAGAATAGTTTGCAATTTCAAAGATACAGTTTTTGTATCTTTACCATTTAACTTAAAAAAAACTCCAGTTAGGTGTCATATCGTAGCATCATTTACTTGCTGACATTTTTTATTTTCAATCTAATTCTTTGTGTCACTAGGCTATAGGGTTCTTTGCGTTTCACTGCACTGAAAATGTTCTGATGTCTGTCTTTCTTTTTTCTGTCGTGATTGGCTGGCTAAACACACACGATATTTACAGTAGGAGAATGACTTTGTTCGATCAACTATTACCTTCTATAATGGGTTTCAAAGTTGTTAGTCAGTGAGGATAACCATTCAATAGCACCTGTAATATCAACACATAGCACTGCTACAACAATTAGCTTCTCATCGACCAGGATTCTAAAGAGCTGCTAACAACGGTACGGATCCACCTTTGTATGGAACGTATACAAACCACTAAAATCAGTTGATAAATGTAATTTTTTATTTAAATTTGATAAACGTATACGTGGTGTACAAAAAGTTCCATCGCTATTTATTTAAAATCTCGATAGTTAGACAGATTTATAAAACATTTTTTTTAAATAAGGAATTGTCAAAGCTCCAGCTGTCATGTAGGCTATCTGGCTTTTTATTCTTGGATAAGAATTGTGAAGATATAATTAATTAGACTAGAGACATCAGAGCCAGCGGCAAACGTCAGAAGCACTAGCCGAGGTAAGGGTGTTCCAGGCGGGGTACATGAGAGCGCTGAGCGCGCGCTGATCCCTGGATCTCAACTCCGAGGCCGTCAGATCAAAATTTTAAATAGGCGCTATCTTTATAAATAAATCACATATTTGAGCTTTAAACAACTACAGTGTCGACTGAAATACTATTAAAACTACATTTAGTGACACAATAACAGTAGTATTTTTAAATTTCGCGGCTTTTCTCCTCTGGACGTTACTATTACTAATTATATCATGACCAAATACAACCAGAAACAAATGTTCAGTCTTGCTTGTGAAAGATAATTCCTCGAGACCTGTTTTCAGTTGTGTGGCGATTTGTCCAGCCCCAAGCAGCTCACGAAACAGGCATTTTTCTCAATTCTCGCTATGAGAAGTATGAGAAAGTTGCCCTCCGCAATATGGCGGCGCCGTTGACGTACGCTCCAGCAGCCAATATGGCGTCTATGTATTTATTATGTCTATGACTTTACCAATGGCTCTTTTACTTATAAGGCGGGAACGTTTCTCCCATTCATCAGTAATAGGAGTGAACTGTCTTAGAGACTGTCTTTCTAGTCATCTCAGGTCAGGTTGGTCTGGCATACTATGACTAAACAAGCTGGTATTTTAAGTGAATGTTCATAATTCATAATTTGTTTGCCTGTTGCTTTTAAAGGCATCATGTAGTCTCTCTGTAGTCATGTTGCAGCATTGAATTACAGTTACACTTAAACCATGCTGTTATACAGTTATATGACGTTTTTGCATCAATCAACCAGTGTTAGCAGCTCTTTGAATCCTGGTCAATGAGAGAAGCTAGTTGTTGTATCAGTGCTATGTGTTATTAAGCTAAGGTGCTAATGGATGGTCATCCTTACTGACTACTAGCAACATTGAAGCTGCATTATAGAAGGTAATAGATGATCAAACAAAGTCCTTCTCCTACTGTAAATAACCTGAACACTGTGTGTGTGTGTGTGTGTGTGTGTGTGTGTGTGTGTGTGTGTGTGTGTGTGTGTGTGTGTGTGTGTGTGTGTGTGTGTGTGTGTGTGTGTGTGTGCGCAAGGAAAAGGAAGAACCCTATAGCCTAGTGACACGAAGAATTAGATTGAAAATAAAAAAAATGTCCACAAGAAATTATGATGAAACGATCTGACACGCCTAACTAGAGTTTTTTTTAAGTTAAATGGCTGTATCTTTGAAATTGCAAACTATTCTTTTGTCTTTACTTTGCACACATTCACACGTTTAATCGATGTCTGATTACAGCAATCAACCCTCGTCAATATTATCAGCTTCTCTATGAACTGAAGCTTACAGTTTAACAATAAAGAGCTTATTCCTGATAATAACACCACTTCTGAGAAGATTTAGACCAGTAGATCTCAACCTTTTTGACTTTACTCACAATTTCTACTTGATAAAACACATTAGAGCTTAGCGTAACTAGAAATGTTATCTTGTTTTGTGTTATTTTAAATAATTTTAAGCACTCTCCTTGGACGAGAACCGCTGATTTAGACTAAAATACCACGAAGAAATAAGTATGCTGCCAGTAATATAATATAGTAGGCAAACTCAACACTCATTTGATATTTGTCATTATTTACCGTCTGGATGATGTTCTGTTGCAAGAAAGTGTTCGAACATAAATCTCACAACATTTAATTTAATGAATCAATGGTAGACCATCATGTATAGGCAACACAAAAATCAGATAGAGCAGTTAGAAATTAATTATGGCGTGTGGCCATGCAGATATATAAGTATAAATGTGTTTTTATGGGTATATGGGGTATATATAAATGTATGTAATGCACATTGATGTATAATTATGTATATAGATTTCTTTAAATATAGGTGTATATACGTATGATATCTATACGTATGTATATATTATTAGTATGCATTATCAAAGTAATTTATTCATTCATTTTTGTTTATTTTAGTTTTCCTCATATGTATTCATATATTTATGCAGTCTGTCACAGTTTATTAGAGTACAATATGTATGTTTTGTGCTTATAACATTTACGAATGAGGACGGGGGGAGGTTTTGTTTCTGACACTTATTGTAGAACATATTGTGATTGTTATTAATGTTTCCCTGTTTACGAAAAGCTAAATAAAAGTAAATTAGGAGATACACTTTGGTTAAAAAAAAACCCCATTAATTATGCAATAGTTTCTGAATGACTATTTGAGCAAACATTTGCACCTGAATAATTGAGAGTGATTGTAACCCTTACAGGGAAATAGCTCCTATGCTAATGCTATGCAATTCTTGTGGTACTAATTGCTATTTGTAACATTTTCAACCAGTTTTCTACTTGTTAGGCCCCACAAATGTAAATTGTGGTTTACTTTGACCTGTTTGAATTGTTTATGAACCTACTTAATTGTTCCTTGTTTAGTTGTAGACCTCAAATATCAACATGTGGAATAACCTCAATAAATCTTTGAACTGGGACATCAGTATCTCTCGTTCCTCTAACTGGAAAGACACCCATCCATTATTACTCGAACTCAAACCCAAACCATTTGAACCCTAGCGCTTAGCAATAAGAAATACAAAAAAGAACAAAATGTGTGATTATTTAGGCCTAATGAATACATTTACTTTATTTTACATTAAATCAAGGGGGTGGCCATTGTATTTAACAACAAATCTCATTCTGTATGATTTATAAGCATGTTTCCTCAGTTTAGGTCCTCAGTGACACGAGTCCGCATGAGTCTGTGTGCATTGAAGTTAAAGTCCCAGCTTGAAAAAACACGTCGCAATTCAGTGTCAATTTATCTACAAATTTGTTTGATTGTTAAACTACAAAAATACAAATGACATATTTCACAGATTTTTTACATTTTTACTTTTTCATTTATTTCTGTATGTGTTCATGTCTACACACACACACACACACACACACACACACACACAGTAACACAAACTTTGACGTACATTTCCTGCAACTTATTTGTGAATTAGATTAAGAAGATCCGGCGGTTTGATTAAAAGTAATTGAGAGATCACGTAACTTGAACTGATTTGAAATCAACATTGAGGTGTTTCAGCTTTGGTTTCTTTTTTGACAGGCTGATGTTGTTCATATTCATTTAAATGAATTAATTTTAAATCCTAATTATGCTGTAACCATCCCCTAACACTATGTGTGAACTTAGATGCATAATAATCATCCAACATCAGAATCAGAAAGAGCTTTCAACATGTGGCTGAACGTGTTTTAAAACTGGGAAACTCTAATCAAAAATCAATTATCTGATGTGCATGTGTATGTATAATTCATATATCATAATGAAAGACACACTCAGTGACTGTCTGCATACAGAGGTGCTTTATTGTTGAATTGACAGTGGAAATCAATACGCGGTCTTCATGCACAGACTGTACATCAGAGCTGCTCTACTAACGCTCATATTAGTGTTATTATTATTGTTCTGCACACATAAAACTGATATGATGACTTCGGCTGCTGCTACAGTCGTGTTTGATATTAGGCAACGCTCACACAAAGAAAGACACAATAAAACAATAAAAACAAATTGGATTTAGGGAACGGTGGACCCTGCTCATCTAAACATCATGTGCAATATAAAACAACTTCACTGAAGTCATAACACAAAAACATAAAGGGGACCCGAAGCGGCTGCAGAGCAAACACACGTTTCATGACTATATCTGTTCTGGAATTAGCATTGGGTCTCAAACGGGGTCAAAACACACACACACACACACACACACACACACACACACACACACACACACACACACACACACACACACACACACACACACTCTGTGTGTTTGTGTATTCAGCACAAACACACACACAATCTGTGCTGAACACACACACACAAACACACATGATATGTGCTGAACACACACACAAACACACATGATATGTGCTGAACACACACACACGATTTGTACTGAACACACACATGATCTGTGCTGAACACACACTAGAGCTGCACTATTCTGTATAAATTGAGAATTACGTGTAATTTAGTAGAGGTTTTGAAAAACTGTTAAATGGTGCAGTCTATTATTGAATTAATTTGAATTATTAAAAAACCCTGGTTGAGTGAATGATTCACTCATTAAGACTTCACTTGTTTCATTACCAGATTAATCAGCTTTTCAACAAATCTCTTGAGTGAATTATTCAATGACAAATAAAAATGAAGTCACTTGTCGCCACCTACTGGTGTAACAATGCAATTAATAAAAAAATTATTTGAAGCGTCAAGTTACTTCCAAAAGTTTCAGTTTCAAGTTTAATTTATTGATAAACCACATTTAAAACACAAAAGTGCTGTACAAAATTGCCGAGGTCAAACACCAAATTAAACATTCATAACACATTAAAAGCACAAGGGTGCGAATGGGTTTTAAAAGAGTTTTAAACTCTGACACTGTTAGAAAGTGTCAATCTATTTTATATTGTTTATATCTGAACTATAACCTTTTATCCAAGCTCTTAAGTGATGATATGAATGTTTGTAACAGAAATAACGATTCAGTGTGTTTGAAAAGACTGAAGCTGTTTCTTATCTAATGAATGTTCACTGTGATTGTACTTGTCAAAGGTTTAATAGACACAAGTGAATCGTTGTCATAAGACTGCAATAAGATTTCATGGATCGCGATCTTTTACAGATTAATTGTGCACCTCAAACACACACACACACACACACACACACACACACACACACACACACACACACACACACACACACACACACACACACACACCAATGTTGACAAACCACTGCAATGGAAGCAAATGAAGCATCTGTATTTTGTGCTTGGCCTATATGAGACAGACAGCAGCTTTATAATCAAATATCTACATACCTTCATTTGTTTTTCTTTAAGAATGATCCGACAGACATGAAAAAATGTAGTTCTGCCGAAGAACTAAACCGTTTACAGCTGCAGTCAAAACATCCGCTTTCATAGACACCGAAAAAACAGAGGAGAACAACAAGCAGAAAAGACCAAATAAATGCACATCTAGTAAAGCACACTCTCTCTTCCCGTGATTAATAAGACACCATGTGTAGACGGTCAGCACGTGTTCTTCTGCGGTCGCTCAGAAGATGTAATCGCTGGTCATCTTGAGCGAAGGCATGGCCTCGTTGACGTTCTGGTCGAGCCGATGATACTCGACTCCTCGAGAGCAGAAACCGTCCCGCCAGCGTCGACTCTGAGCCAGAAGCATCAGCTACACACACACACACACACACACACACACACACGGGAAAAGAGTTAGGAATGAGGACAGATCGTTCAATGCTCAGTCTATTCATTAACTTCATTTTATACACCGCTTGATCTGACGTATACACACACTTCATTTTGTACACCGCTTGATCTGACGTATACACACACTTCATTTTGTACACCGCTTGATCTGACGTATACACACACTTCATTTTGTACACCGCTTGATCTGACGTATACACACACTTCATTTTATACACCGCTTGATCTGACGTATACACACACTTCATTTTATACACCGCTTGATCTGACGTATACACACACTTCATTTTGTACACCGCTTGATCTGACGTATACACACACTTCATTTTATACACCGCTTGATCTGACGTATACACACACTGCCGTTCAAAAGTTTGGGTTCGTCACGATTTTTTATGCTTTTAAAAGAAGTCTCTTATGCTCAGGCTGCATTTATTTGATTACAAAAAAATAAATAAATAGCTGAAATATTATTGCAATTTAAAATAACCGTTTTCTATGTGAATATATAGTAAAGTGTAATTTATCCCTGTGATCAAAGCTGAATTTTCAGCGTCATTACTCCAGTCTTCAGTGTCACATGATCCTTCAGAAATCACTATAATATGATGATTACGGCAATTGAAACTATTAAGAAATATCGAGAATCGATGCGTTTTGAAAAAACTATTCATGACAACTGTAGTATGAACCAATATGTTGTTAGAAAATAATAATTATGCAATGTTTCTTTTCTATTACTTCCTGTTTTAAACTGTACTTTGGCCGAAAACTTTTTTTTCTTGATAAAAAAATAAAAAAATCACAATCGAATAAAAACATTAAGAGACCGGACTTTATTATACAGGTGAATTTCCACCTCAAACGCAAATAATAAAATCAATGAACCATAAAATCATGCTACAGTTACTGTGGAGCCCTGCTAGTTTTAGGACTCACTTACATTATTTTAGCGCACATTCTTATGAGCATAATGCAAAAAAATGATGATATAATGATTAAACATTATGCTACTATTGTAAAGCTTGTTTTGTTTACCCCAAAATTACTATTTATCTAAACTTCTATTGATGTATCATTTAAGCCCGATTAACATGTTTCTCGAAGACCGTCCTCTCACTGATATTTGCCCTTCGACACACATTATCCTGCAGAAACAACATGCTAAACTGGTCATGTGTTTCTAGGTCTGTCACGATCAGGATTTTTGTGCTGTCGATTAGGGTAATTGTCGAACAAATAATTTTAATAAACATTTCAAATTTCTGTTTTGCTCATATCACTTACAGTGTAAAGGTCCTTGCACACTGAGTCAGAAATTCTCGTCCGAAATGTTCGCACGTTAAAAAATAAATACGACCTCATGTTGTGTCAAACACGTTTACACACTGCCTCCGAAACTTTCGTCCGTCATAAAAAAATTCGGATGGGGTTCGATTTTCTGCTTTTTTCGCATCCATAACAAGCATTTTGAGAGCTTTTTTTTTTTTACAATTCAGAGCCACCGAATGACGAATATGAAAAAAAAAAAACATACGAAAATTAAGAAACATTAATTTATTATATTTTAGATGGAAACATTATTAAAAAGGCCCATATGATTTATTTACATATTTTAAAAGGTAAAATATTTTTCTTTTTGTTTAAATTTAATCTTGTTCCATGTTAAATTCACAAGAGCCCTGAAAACCTGAAAAATAAAATATAACATAATTACGCAGTCTGATTAAACCTACAAGCCCTCATTTCATTTCCTCTATGTGACCAAGAATGTTTGGCATGAAGTGAATGTTAAATAACAGGAAAATCAAAGTGTTTTTGTCCATTGCGCAAGCTAATCCTTAAAGGAGCTGTATGTCATTTTTGACTGTGCTAACGCATCATTTTTTTTTTTTTTTGCAGATATTTAAGAAAATTAGGCTAAATTAACAGCTTCTCTGAAAAACAATTATTCAACCAGTTATTCTATATAAATAAAATAAAACTGAAATGTGATTCTTTGTTGGATTGTTTTGATTTGTGTGACTCCGCCCACTGACAATTCATCCAATAGCATTTCAACACCCGGGTTGCCAGTTGGCGGGAAACTCCACGTATTGCAGCCGAGGAAGCAGCGAACGAACTGGGTCAGAGATCACAGACTCTACCATACCTAAAAATCCTCGAAACCCATCTAAAAAACTCTATGACCAGAGGAATGTTAAAACGCAGATATATCAGCTGATGAAATTACAGTGTGACTGTACGTTCACACCGCCGCCGACTTGAGCGGCAAAGAACCTCTGGCTGCCCTGTCAAGGACGCTTGTCATAAAGTACGGGGAAGCTTGTTGACGCTTTGGTTGCTCTGACTTAGCAGGGAGAATAGAAGTGTTACAACATTAAATGTCACATGAGATTGGTGTTTTTGCATTCCACTTCACTGCTTTTCTATTTAACTATGTAAACACGCGCTAGATTGTGTGCTCGAGGTTTGTGTCTTTTGCTGCGTCTCACGCATGTCACAGCGTTTTAAAAAACGCTTCATTCAAGTTAAAATAAGTTCGACTTTAAGAACAAAAATGTAAACTATCCCAGCTATTTTATCCCATGCCTCGTTCTTTTGTAACTGGTCCCTATAAGCAAACAACGTCATATCATAAATGATAGGAAACCCAGCAACAGCGATGATTAGCTCCTCTTCCATTTTCTCCGAACTAATGTTTTGGTAAGAACGTAAGTTTACATCGTACATTTCTCCGGAATCAGCCAGCGCGGAGGACGTCTATATTCCGATTGGTTGCTGCCGTTTTGCCGCTGCTTGCCGCTGAACCGCGTCATAGCTCATTACCATAAAGTTGAGCTACTTTCAACTTTCTGATTGACGCTCAAAATGCCCAAAACGCGACGCCGATGGATTTGTGCTTCCATTGAAAATGCATGACTTCCGGTAGCTTTTGAAGCTCAAGTCGGCGGCGGTGTGAACGTACACTTAAGCTTGTTACGCTCGTTCCGTGGTGCGTGATCTCAATCTGGCAACCCGCGTGAACGTCGAGTCGAGGAGGAAGGGTGAGAGAAACAACTCTCTCCAATATTTTGACTTTTTCAAACCGTCAATATTACACACGGCACCTTTAAATATAAACTTTAAATAAAATAAAAATATATACAGGTCCTTCTCAAAAAATTAGCATATTGTGATAAAGTTCATTATTTTCCATAATGTAATGATAAAAATTAAACTTTCATATATTTTAAATTCATTGCACACCAACTGAAATATTTCAGGTCTTTTATTGTTTTAATACTGATGATTTTGGCATACAGCTCATGAAAACCCAAAATTCCTATCTCAAAAAATTAGCATATCATGAAAAGGGTCTCTAAACGAGCTATTAACCTAATCATCTGAACCAACTAATTAACCTAAACACCTGCAAAAGATTCCTGAGGCTTTTAAAAACTCCCAGCCTGTTTCATTACGCAAAACCGCAATCATGGGTAAGACTGCCGACCTGACTGCTGTCCAGAAGGCCATCATTGACACCCTCAAGCAAGAGGGTAAGACACAGAAAGAAATTTCTGAACAAATAGGCTGTTCCCAGAGTGCTGTATCAAGGCACCTCAGTGGGAAGTCTGTGGGAAGGAAAAAGTGTGGCAAAAAACGCTGCACAACGAGAAGAGGTGACCGGACCCTGAGGAAGATTGTGGAGAAGGACCGATTCCAGACCTTGGGGGACCTGCGGAAGCAGTGGACTGAGTCTGGAGTAGAAACATCCAGAGCCACCGTGCACAGGCGTGTGCAGGAAATGGGCTACAGGTGCCGCATTCCCCAGGTCAAGCCACTTTTGAACCAGAAACAGTGGCAGAAGCGCCTGACCTGGGCTACAGAGAAGCAGCACTGGACAGTTGCTCAGTTTTGCATGTCATTCGGAAATCAAGGTGCCAGAGTCTGGAGGAAGACTGGGGAGAAGGAAATGCCAAAATGCCTGAAGTCCAGTGTCAAGTACCCACAGTCAGTGATGGTCTGGGGTGCCATGTCAGCTGCTGGTGTTGGTCCACTGTGTTTTATCAAGGGCAGGGTCAATGCAGCTAGCTATCAGGAGATTTTGGAGCACTTCATGCTTCCATCTGCTGAAAAGCTTTATGGAGATGAAGATTTCATTTTTCAGCACGACCTGGCACCTGCTCACAGTGCCAAAACCACTGGTAAATGGTTTACTGACCATGGTATTACTGTGCTCAAATGGCCTGCCAACTCTCCTGACCTGAACCCCATAGAGAATCTGTGGGATATTGTGAAGAGAAAGTTGAGAGACGCAAGACCCAACACTCTGGATGAGCTTAAGGCCGCTATCGAAGCATCCTGGGCCTCCATAACACCTCAGCAGTGCCACAGGCTGATTGCCTCCATGCCACGCCGCATTGAAGCAGTCATTTCTGCAAAAGGATTCCCGATCAAGTATTAAGTGCATAACTGAACATAATTATTTGAAGGTTGACTTTTTTTGTATTAAAAACACTTATTTTATTGGTCGGATGAAATATGCTAATTTTTTGAGATAGGAATTTTGGGTTTTCATGAGCTGTATGCCAAAATCATCAGTATTAAAACAATAAAAGACCTGAAATATTTCAGTTGGTGTGCAATGAATCTAGAATATATGAAAATTTAATTTTTATCATTACATTATGGAAAATAATGAACTTTATCGCAATATGCTAATTTTTGGAGAAGGACCTGTATATGGCGTGATTTTGGCGCAAACCAAACCAGAGCAGTACTCCAGAACAAAAGCGTTTTTTATTTTTCACACCCCTATCAGCTGATCTGAGTGCGGTTCAATTCCTGTAACTCTAAACGAATATAGTACCATATTTGAATATAGTACCATATTTGATATGCAAAACTTACTTTCTTTAATGCGTCTGACACATTGATCCAGAAAACTAAAAAAATTGCAAATATCTGCCAATATATCACTCTATATATATATATATATATATATATATATATATATATATATATATATATCGGTCAACCACTATGAATATTGCAATTAGATCAAACAACTCATCGATTAATCGTGAAATCATTCTGAAGAGAAGCGCATTTTCTTTTTGCGATGTCACATGCTATCAATCAAGTTGCGACAGTACATATACCTTTCTCTTGTTGTGGTAGGTGATGTACACGATGGCCACTAGAAAGGCGATGACAACCAGATGAAAGAAGAAGTGGGAATCTTCATCCTTGGTTGTATAGATGACTGTGTCCTTGATGTTCACATCTATTTTTTCAGAGGGGAGATTTTCGTAAAGGTCTTTCCCCAAATCCTGGCTGTCATCATCGGTTTCTCTAAAGCCCAGGTCTGGTTCTGGAGACGTACTGTCAGCCATGTAATCTAAGGTGCTCACTGGTTTATCTCCTGCCGGGGTGGAGACTGGCTTGTTTGCCGGTGTAACGGTGGGCTCTGGTGTGGTTTTCTGCTGGGCTGGTGTGGTTTTCTGCTTGGCTGGTGTGGTTTTCTGCTTGGCTGGTGTGGGTTTCTGCTGATCTGTTGTGGGTTTCTGCGGGTCTGTTGTGGGTTTCTGCGGGTCTGTTGTGGGTTTCTGCGGGCCTGTTGTGGGTTTCTGCGGGTCTGTTGTGGGTTTCTGCGGGTCTGTTGTGGGTTTCTGCTGATCTGTTGTGGTTTTGTGTTGGTCTGGTGTGGATTTCTGCTGATCTGGTGTGGTTTTGTGTTGGTCTGATATAGATTTGGTGGTGGGAACCTCTTCTGCTTTGGTGCTCCCGTTGGAGTCGATACCAGGAGCTGCCTTCGGATCCGAAACCGGGCCCAAAACCGGGCCACCGATGCTCTGGTCGCTCAGGTTCTTATAAGGCGTTCCTGGGATGTTTTGTATACTGCCATCAGTGGCCGGTGCAATATCAGCTGTGGAGGCAAACAAGCAACATTAAGAGCGTTTACATCTGTCTAGGGTTGGGAATCAAAAAGCGATTCCAATTCTGTAATCGAGTACTTCAGGAATCAGATACTTATTATAAAATTAAAATTTTAATTATTTTGTGAGCATTTCAATTAGGGGAACGACGATCCGATACTCAGTATCGGTATTGCTCCGATACTACCAATATTTGCCGGATCGGGTATCGCCAGACGAGACCATCCAAATCCGATCCGATATTGTAGCCTACGTATGTTATTGTTATACAACACAAAAGGCACAGAAACATTATAAAGCACTATAATGTTTTCGTGTACTGTATTCCAAGATTTCTGAAGCCATTAGATATAGTTTAATGTGAGGTACAGATTTAAATCGTTAAATTAATCTTCACCTAACTGTACGTTCACACCGCTGCCGGCGAGAGCGGCAAAATTCGCTCTCGCTGCCCTGCCAGCGACGCCGTGGAAAGATTCGTGGACGCTCTGATGCTTTGACGTAGATCGAACGCGTGGTCTTTTTTACAACTGTATTTAAAGGGGCCACAAAGCAAACAAGCATGTCGATCGTTATTTTTGCAGAAATTTGATCGATGGAAAAAACTTAACAATTATAGTGACATGTTTGCTGATGAAATAAACAAATTAAAAGCCATTTTTGTGGTGTGGCTTTTGTGTTCATGGTTAAGTGCTATTATAATTTGCATTCCCGCTGAAAAAAAGCGTTCTTGCGCGAAAATATTGCCTATAAATACTAGTGTTGCGCGCCATATCAAATTCAAATGATCAACCTCCTCAATTTTGCTTGGGAACTAATGTGGTCAGAACCAAAGTTTACAGGACTGCGTTCTCTGGACTCCTCTCAAACGGAGCACCTCTATATTCCGATTGGTTGCCGCCGGTTGCCGCCGAACCGCGTCATTGCTTATTACCATAAAGTTGACCTGACTTCAACTCTCCTCGCCGCTCTCACCGTCCAAGACGCGCCGCGCCGCTCTCGCCGGAGCTCACCGCCGGCTCTCATTGACAATGAATGACTTCCGGCCACTTTGACGCCCTCGCCGGCGGCGGCGTGAACGCACAGTAAGTGCTTCCCTCCGCTGCGGCTGTCAGTCATTCTCAGCACTCAAACAGCGCATCGCGCTCGGGTAAAACAGTCAACACGATGAAACTCTCTCCAAGATGAGTCAATGTTCCTATTATTATACTGTAGATATGTAGATAAAGGTCTATGGTTTGCATAAAAGGACTTTAACGTGCTGGAGTTTCACATGTTACTTTCAACCGGGTGTCTGTTAGATCACAACACAACTCCTCAGTGATCACAACACTGGAGTAGAGAGTGATATAATTGCTCTACACACGCACATTAACTGAAATTTAAAACTGTTAAAAGGCTCAAACTAATGAATAAATAAAGAAATATATGTATATCTTACTTTTGTGCTTTTAACTTTTCAATGCGACGCGCTGCGCGCCGTGACTCCATGTTGCTTTGAGCGCATCATTCTGCGCACGGGATGCGCATAAGGTTTCCTGCCGCTCTGAATTGGAGCCTTTCATATTACAATACTTTTGCGCAATGGCAGTTTATTGATAGCCTTAGTTGTTGTGTCCAATCTATGTATCATATGTTGCTGCTTCATTAAAAAGTTGCGCTTAAAATTTTAAAATAATTGTATTTTAATTATATAGTATATATTTTGTCTGTATTGTTTTACAAAGTAAGGAAAATAATGTTTAAGTCAAGCTTTGATGCCTTTAACAAAAGAATAATCCCAGTCTCTTCCCCAAAGTGAGGCATACAGATACAGTTTATTAGGTAATTTGGCACTGTTTTTTTAATTATTTTTTTAGTATTGGATCGGATCGGTATCGGCCAATACTGAGTCCCAGGTATCGGAATCGGTATCGGAGGCAAAAAAAGCGGATCGTGCCACCCCTAATTTCAATATGACTTTAAACCATTCAAGCGTGAGACGACTCTGTGCTGTTTTCTG
This sequence comes from Siphateles boraxobius, assembly GCF_051911475.1. Taxonomy (NCBI): domain Eukaryota; kingdom Metazoa; phylum Chordata; class Actinopteri; order Cypriniformes; family Leuciscidae; genus Siphateles; species Siphateles boraxobius. Next base: position 1,128,152 of record NW_027509222.1, read on the forward strand.
TGTTCATGTGTTCTCTTTCATAGGTTCACTCAACGCTGCGTAGCTTAGACGCAGTGGGAACGCCCTCCGGGTGTGCCGATTGTCTGAAGCCCTTATAGGATCACGCCAATTCATTGGCTGATGGCGCGGGCGCCGCCATGACGCTCCTGCGTCATCATATTATACTAGCGCGCGCGACATCTGCTCGTCAGATTTCTCTGCCTTCACGAAGTGGCCATCTTAGCCCTTCGATTTCGGTTTTTCTGAGCACATATATTCGGATTATCACCAGCTTCTTCATCTGCACTTCAGCGACTGCGATTAGTGGAACTCTGTTCTCCTTGCGGTGAAGTGCCATGGAGTTTCGTCGTTGCCCGCCGCCATGCGTCCGCTTTATTGCGACCGACGACCCACACAGTAAGTGTATCAAGTGTTTGGGTTTTTCGCATGCGCGCGAGGCTGTTTTAGGCTCGTCTAAATGTAAATTCTGTGACAACCTCCTTCTCAAAACCCTCCGCTCTCGGCGCGCGGTTTTTGAGAAGGAGTCATTCGTTCCCCCCCGTCGCACTCCCGAGGCTGCCGAGGCCTCGTTGGATTCCGCGACCTGGGGCTCGGATGTAGAGCTCGAGGATATACAGTACGAGCAGATGGGCCAGGCCCTTTCTCTCCCTCCCTCTCCCGAGCACGCACGTGGTGTTAGGCCAGTCGAGTTTTCTCATGATTATTTATGCCCCAGCCCGAGAGCACGCGAGTCGGTTTCTTTCGGGCTGGAAGATATTATTTACACTACAGCGTCCGACTCCGAGGATTTCGGGCCTGTTTTAGCTTCTGACGCTCTCCCGCCTAGCAGCCAGGAGGCGCGGCCTACTGCGGCCTACACGGAGCTTATCGACGTGCTTTCGCGCGCTACTGAAAAGCTTTCCATCGACTGGCCCGATGAGCCCCTCGAGTCACAATCATCTAAACTCGACGAAAGATTTTTAAGTGGCCCTAATTCTAGGCCTGAGCGGAGAAAGCTGCCCTTTTTCACCAATCTGCATCACGAGATCACCAGATCCTGGAAGCAGCCTTTCTCCGCGCGCCTAACGAACGCGGGAGCCGCTGACTTCACAAACCTCGTTGGTTTTGTGGAGCAGGGCTATTCCTCTATTCCAGCGGTCGAGGACACGCTAGCCACACACCTTTCCCCGTCGTCTGCTCCGTCGTGGAAATCTCGGCCCCTCCTTCCCTCTAAACCGTGTAGGACTACTTCCGCCCTTATCGGAAAGTCCTACATGGCAGCTGGTCAGGCAGGCATGACCCTACACACTATGGCCATCCTCCAAGCGTACCAGGCGGATGTTTTAAAAGAAATGGATGAGGGAACGGGGATCACACCGGAAGCTGTCAAGGAGCTTCGCAAGGCCACGGATCTGGCCTTAAGGGCCACCAAGCACACTGCGCGCGCTATAGGGCGTTCTATGGCGGGGGCGATCGCTGCAGAGCGCCACCTATTGCTCAATTTCACGGAAATCCGTGATAAAGAGAAGGTTTTCCTCTTAGATGCCCCAGTGTCTCAATCTGGTCTGTTTGGGGAGGCGGTCAACACTGTGGTTGAAAAATTTCGGGCCACAAAATCCCAGTCAGCTGCTCTCAGGCAATTTATGCCCAGGAGAGGTAGGGAATCCTCCAACTCCTCCCAATCCCAGCCCAGAGTACGTCCTTCTCATAGGCCGGATTTTGCCACAAGGAGAAGTGACTCGGCTCATCCCCTGCCCGCTACGGTCTGGGGAGCCCGCGGTCGCCCGTTCCCCCGCCAGCGGCCCCATAAGCGTCTGGAGCTGAAGCGGTCTAACAAACCCTTCACCCCAGCCTCCTCGAATCGTTCCTGACCCGCAGGTCAGAAAAAGGAGAGCCTCCCTCGATCTACGAGGTTGGGACAGACCGCGCAAGCGTTTCTGCCCACTTCTCACTTGCTCTCCTTCTCTAAACCTGTCACCTTCGCCACCCAGCGTGTTTCGAAGTGCAGTTACCCCTCAACTTTGTTCAGGCCGTCTGGCGCAGGAGGAAGGAGACGCATTCAGCTTTCTCCCCTTGCACCCGACCCGTTTGATACCAGCCGCTCGAATCGGAGACCCTCTCGTTTTTTTCTCAGGAGCAGGCAGACCCTTTGGCCTTGGTCAAACAGGCAGTGGTGCCTCCCACTACGTGTCAGGACGTTAAGTGCTTTCCTTCACGCTGGACCGCGCCACACCACGGCAGACAGCAAACCCAGGTATGTCCGCCGCATTGCATCACTCCACCTCCTCTATCTCACTTCTTTCCAGAATGGAGGCGTCTGCCAGGGGTATCGCCCTGGATCCTCCGCACGGTTCGGCTACACACTTCAGTTCTGTCGCCCGCCCCCTTGCTTCAACGGGGTCTGTCCTACTGTAGTCAACAGCGCCTCAGAGGCTTCTGTTCTACAGCGGGAGATTTCGTCCCTTCTCCTCAAGGGAGCTATAGAAGAGGTTCCTCCGAAGGAAGTCGAGCAAGGCTTCTTCAGCCGCTACTTCTTGGTCCCGAAAAATCATCCTCGACCCGAAATTTGGAAGTTATGCGTGTGGCCCATCAGGGGCCATAAGCTTTAAACTTTGGTCTTCCCGCTGACGTCCAGGAGACCATTGCGAATACGAGAGCCCCCTCCACAAGAAAGTTGTATTCTTCTAAGTGGGGGGTTTTTGAATCGTGGTGTTCGGCACACGCTATAGACCCAGTCAACTGCCCAGTCGGTTCAGTGCTGGAATTCCTGCAGGAGAAGTTTGCTTCTGGAGCGGCCGCTAATACTTTGAGAGTGTATGTTGCCGCTATTGCTGCTCATAGAGAATCGGATGAGATCCCCCTGGGCAAGTTGAGGTTAGTCTCAGCTTTTATGCGTGGGGTTAGGCGCCTGAGGCCAGTACGCTCCCCTGGAATCCCCTCCTGGGACCTGTCGGTCGTCCTGGAGGGCTTAACGGAGGCCCCCTTTGAGCCCTTAGAGTCAGCTCCAGAGCGGATTTTGACTCAAGATTACTCTTTTGTTAGCCTTGGCCTCTCTGAAGCGGGTGGGGGATTTGCAAGCTCTTTCTGTTAGCGAGTCATGTATTGATTTCGCTCCTGGCTTGGTCAGAGTGACTTTGAGACCGAAACCAGGTTATGTGCCCAAAGTTTTGTCCACGGCTTTCCGGTCTCAGGTTGTTAGCCTTCGCTCTTTCCATCCTCCTCCTTTTGTCTCTGAGGAGGACAGAAAGCTTAACTTGCTCTGCCCGGTCCGGGCATTGAAGTTATATGTGGATCGCTCTAGTGGTTGGAGAAAATCCAACCAGCACTTGGTATGTTTTGGTGCTGGTCGCCGTGGGCTTGCCGCATCAAAGCAGAGAATTTCCCACTGGGTTACAGAAGCTATTTCACTGGCTTATGAGGTGCGCGGTCTACCTTCACCTCTTAGCATCAGAGCACATTCCACCAGGGGCGTGGCTTCCTCTCAAGCCCTTTTTAGAGGTGCCCTCCTGGAGGACATTTGTGTGGCGGCAGGATGGTCCTCTTCGCACACTTTTGTCAGATTCTACAGTTTGGATCTTGACACGACTCCAGGTTCCCAGGTTTTGTCTGCCTGAACCAGTCGTGTGAGTTATCTGGTCTTGTACTAGTTGCGGCAGCGCTTAGCTTGGTGAGTTTGGTATTTCGTTCCCACTGCGTCTAAGCTACGCAGCGTTGAGTGAACCTATGAAAGAGAACGTCTCTGGTTACTGATGTAACCTATGTTCTCTGAATAGGGAACGAGACGCTGCGTTCGCTGCCAAGCTCCTTGCGCTGCCGACAAGCTTCCTTTTTCGGTAGAGAAATCTGAGGAGCAGATGGCGCGCGCGCTAGTATAGTATGATGACGCAGGAGCGTCATGGCTGCGCCCGCTCCATCAGCCAATGAATTGCCGTGATTCTATAAGGGCTTCAGACAATCGGCACACCTGGAGGGCGTTCCCAGTGCGTCTAAGCTACGCAGCGTCTCGTTCCCTATTCAGAGAACATAGGTTACATCAGTAAACAGAGACGTTTCAGTATATTGGATCCGTGCAGCTTGTCCAACAGCTTGTTTACAACAAGCTCTTAAAGTGAAAGAAGCCTAATCTTCCTCCTGTCTCTATAATAACACTAATCAAACAACAAAAGACAGAGAAAATTCACTGGTTCTTGACTGAATAACTTTTGTAACTATATTTGTAATGTACTATATTTTATTTATTATATAAACTGCAGTGTTAATTTACATGTGATTAGTTTCTGTAACTGAATACCTGAAAATCTTAAAACACTGTTTATTTCAATCGTATCTTTGTTCAGTTGTATCTATGTATTGCGATTGCTAATTTTTTTATTTGTTCTTTTTTAATTACTGAGTGTTTGTTTTTAAAAGGTCATGAAGCCCTAAACTAAATTTTCTTAGATTTGAACAGTGGTAAGTGTGTTGAACATCATTGAACATAATCGAAAATCAATTCCAATTCATCCATCGCAGGGAGATTGACTGACCAAGGTCTGACTATTTACTTGTTTTTAATAATCCTTGAAATCTATATTACTTTGGCAAGTTGTTTTTCTATGGTGTTTTTAAACCACAGGCAAACGTGTTCTTAAGCCTGTTGATTTTGATCATTATATTCAGCTACAATTAAATTTTTTTTGCAATAGGACTAAATGTGAATGATATCTAAGTGTTTTTTTTTTTACCTTATTGGAATCTTAATCGTTAAAATTTAAACAATACCCAACCCAATATCTGTGTCGAGGACAGCGTTTTCTGTCTTCAAGAGAGATAATCTGGCAGTTTGACCAAGTCGGCTTCCTCGTGTGGCTTTTGTTTTTCACTTTTGGCCAGATACTATAGGAGAAAATAACAGCATTCTCATGATACATTAGACATTCCTGTGAGATATACATTTTCCAATTATTGAATTTTTGTTTATGCGATAACAATGTTTATGCGTCAATTCATACTTTGCACGTGACGTCACAAGTGCAGGCTGGCAGGCAAGAACCTCGTTCTCTAGCAACGAAACCCAGTAAACTAATCAAGGATCTTGCCAGGACGTCGCCAGTTTTAATCATAGATATAATAAATACATAGACGCCCTATTGGCTGCTGGAGCGTACGTCAACGGCGCCGCCATATTGCGGAGGGCAACTTTCTCATACTTCTCGTAGCGAGAATTGGGAAAAATGCCTGTTTCGTGAGCTGCTTGGGGCTGGACAAATCGCCACACAATTGAAAACAGGTCTCAAGGAATTATCTTTCACAAGCAAGACTGAACATTTGTTTCTGGTTGAATTTGGTCATGATATAATTAGTAATAGTAACGTCCAGAGGAGAAAAGCCGCGAAATTTAAAAGTACTACTGTTATTGTGTCACGAAATGTAGTTTTAATAGTATTTCAGTCGACAATGTAGTTGTTTAAAGCTCAAATATGTGGTTTATTTATAAAGATAGCGCCTATTTAAAATTTTGATCTGACGGTCTCGGAGTTGAGATCCAGGGATCAGCGCGCGCTCAGCGCTCTCATGTACCCCGCCTAGAACAGCCTTACCTCGGCTAGTGCTTCTGACGTTTGCCGCTGGCTCTGATGTCTTAATTATATCTTCACAATTCTTATCCAAGAATAAAAAGCCAGATAGCCTACATGACAAGCCGGAGATTTGACAGTTCCTTATTTAAAAAAAAAGTTTTATAAATCTGTCTAACTATCGAGATTTTAAATAAATAGAGATGGAACTTTTTATACACCACGTATACGTTTATCAAATTAAAATCAAAAATTACATTTATCAACTGATTTCAGTGGTTTGATAAATGTAATTTTCTTTTTTGTTTTTATCCAGGAAAACCGCAGCTCACCGTTTACTTGCATTTGATTACAGTGGAGTCTTGCCCTGCGCAAAATGGCGGACGCGTTGACGTATCGCAGCAACGTTCCAAAGCGGCCAATAGGGCGTCTATGTATTTATTATGTCTATAAAAGTTGGTGTTTTGAGGTGTAAACGACATGCCAGATAGTTGTGCGATTGGATGCACTATTATTCAGCATAATCGGGTTAAGAACGTGCATGTAAACAGCGCTCATTCCCCGAAAGTGAAAGAGAAACGGACTGAGGTTTCAGCATCTGTCGCTGCATTAACGCCGCATTCTCTCAGAGACGACCATGGATATAACGGTATAGCGACTGTCTTAATTTACTGACTTAATATTTCTCTTGTGGACCTACATTAATGACAGTAAAAAATTAGAAGAATATTTATTTTTAAACAAGTTTTTGAAGCTGCTTTTTATTTTCACAGATGGCAGAGTTGTGCTGTTCGTGAACTAAGACTGCTATTTTGTTTCCATAGCACGTTAACAAAACGTTTAATGACACTAATAACACTAAAAACAATACAATTACTAAATATTAATAATATCACTAAAATGATATAGAGCTCGGGATCGTTTCGTCATTTTAGTGATATTATTAATATTTAGTAATTGTATTGTTTTTAGTGTTATTAGTGTTTTTAGTGTCATTAAACGTTTTGTTAATGTGCTATGGAAACAAAATAGCCTCACTATAGGCTAGTATTGCCGTTTTTTCAGCGTTTGTTGCCCGCCAGGTATCCATGGTAGTCACGTGACTGTAAAGTATGAATAGCAGACCATGAGTCCAAACGATAAGTGTGTATATATATATATACAAAAACACACAGTATAAAAGAGGAATATCTGAAGATCAACTTGTTTGAGTACAAAAAAATATAATTTTTTTCAAAGTCTACGTTGTTTACAAAGGCTTGACAGTTGCGAAACTGACCACGTCACAAAAGCACGAGACTTCCGGTATCAGTATCAGAAAGAGTCGTGTCTGAGTTTTCTAAATTGAATTAAATACGTATATAACGGTATGTAAACGTGCCATTTATTGGTACCGAGACAACCATTTGATGAGCAAGACATTTAAGGAGCACATGGGAATTCAGTCACAGGTTAACCTTCACACGAAACTTCTATGAGCTATATGATAAATAATTAAATGACATCACTGGCCAGTAACACCCCGCTGAGGTTTGAAGGGAAATCCTTCGACTAACCTTTTGCTTTTAATGAACCGCAGCTCACAGAAAGGGTCTGCAGTGACACTAAAACTGCGATTATTCCCATCATTGAGTCCCTGCACCGAGTCTTCCGTAACGTCGCCATCTTCAGTGATGTCGTCATCATCGCGCATGCGCAGTGTCAGTCGCGGCGTTGTGACGGGGTTGCAAGATCCTTGATTTTCACGCGTAATTTGTTGCAAAAAGTGTGTGTTAAAGATTAAAAAATACGTTCGGTTACATACATCTGACAAGCTTTGGATTTGTAGGCTAACTATTTTTATGAGTGTCTTGTTTTTTGTTCTCATATTTGAAAGTATAGGCTATTGTAAGATCAGTAACAATAGAGTTTTTCTGGTCTTGTGAATGTAAAACGTTGCCAAGTTAATTGAAGGACGCAGGTAATTTCTCCTTCAGGAAAAATATGGGGTTTGTAAAAAGTAAAATGTCAAAAGGTAAAAAAAATTGGGGCAATAAAAATAACTATTCAATATAACTGAATATGTTGCACATATGTTTAAGTACATTCATCACAAACAGTATTGATATATTTACTAACGTGTGGATTTACAGGATAACATTATTTAGTAAATTCTTTAATTTTGTTAGAAATAATATATTTATATGCTAATGCACAGACAAGGTTTAAGCAATTTTGATTTATATGGAGGACTGAATCCAACATTAAAAGTTTCTTATAATGTTATTTTTAAAATGTTTATCAGAAAAGACCATTGACAAAGTTATGGATTTTGTAAGTTTGTATCATTGATGTTTACATCTGAGGATTTGGTTAAACTTCTCATGCCACAGGGGCCTATACCATGAAGCCGGTTTAGGTGGCTAGCCAGCTATATTTCAGTTTAGTTTGCGTCAACCCTGGGTTTTAGGGACCATGAAAGTGGTTTGGCTTTTAGAAGTGTTCATCGCCATAGTAACTTACGCTCCACGGCTAACCTGGTCCGGGGCAGGTGATGCTCCAGGTCAGAGGTTGCAAACCGAACTTGGACCAATCAGCTGTGAGCAAAGTGACACATGTCTGATGAGATAAAGTCACTCCACCTGTTTCTACTCCAAATTAAAGGTCACTACATAGCAAATTATTTTTAAAGACAAAATCATCTGTTTTTTAGTGATGCTTATTTAAAATAATAAATTTGTATGATTTAGATATTATTTATGTAATTATTATACCCTTAATCAATCACACATGTGCAATTTTAGTTCATCAATTATTATTACGCAGTTTAAATGAATAAATATGTAAAGGTAATATGAATACACTTTAGCATCAATAGATGAAGCTATAAAATGACTACATGTGAGTTTAAATGTTCAATTCTCTCTATACCTTTATCAGCTGTATAAAATAACTTCACAACTTTTACTTGCACTGATATACAGTAGCGAGACTTTTTCTTTTAGTTGTCCTCTTTCATAGACAGCTGTTTTCTTCTTGCTGTGTAAATTTGTTTAAATTCTTACTATTTTAATACTATTATTTAATAAGTGAATTGCACTGCTTCTCGAGAAATTAATCTCAGTTTCACTCTTTCTCAGCGTGTGATTGGCTGTTCGATACTGATGTCACACTTAAACTCCTAAACTCAGGATCGAAGCCTGAGTTGACAGAGAAAGTTGATGATCATCATCATGGTACCAACAAAGCCTGGTTGGATTGGTTTGGTTTTGTCAACTCAAAACTAATCCTGTGACCCTGAGTTTGTTCAACTACCATCATGGTACAGGCCACACTGGTCTAATTATTCTCAGCCCTAATTATTGTATAATATTCATTTTCTGGTCACACTTTAGTTTAGGGTCCAATTCTCACTATTAACTATTAACAGCAATCGAGAATGTGAATTACAGTACATATATTTTTTTGCGTTCCTCATCACAATTTTCTGAGAGACACCTTAAAGAAAAGGGAAACTTTTTTTCGGAACAATACAATGCATATTTTTTTCTCATCTTAAATAAATGTTTACATCTTACATTGAAAGAAATCAGACGATGTCTGGCTCATATACAGGTCCTTCTCAAAAAATTAGCATATTGTGATAAAGTTCATTATTTTCCATAATGTAATGATAAAAATTAAACATTCATATATTTTAGATTCATTGCACACCAACTGAAATATTTCAGGTCTTTTATTGTTTTAATACTGATGATTTTGGCATACAGCTCATGAAAACCTAAAATTCCTATCTCAAAAAATTAGCATATCATGAAAAGGGTCTCTAAACGAGCTATTAACCTAATCATCTGAATCAACTAATTAACTCTAAACACCTGCAAAAGATTCCTGAGGCTTTTAAAAACTCCCAGCCTGCTTCATTACTCAAAACCGCAATCATGGGTAAGACTGCCGACCTGACTGCTGTCCAGAAGGCCATCATTGACACCCTCAAGCAAGAGGGTAAGACAGAAAGAAATTTCTGAACAAATAGGCTGTTCCCAGAGTGCTGTATCAAGGCACCTCAGTGGGAAGTCTGTGGGAAGGAAAAAGTGTGGCAAAAAACGCTGCACAACGAGAAGAGGTGACCGGACCCTGAGGAAGATTGTGGAGAAGGACCGATTCCAGACCTTGGGGGACCTGCGGAAGCAGTGGACTGAGTCTGGAGTAGAAACATCCAGAGCCACCGTGCACAGGCGTGTGCAGGAAATGGGCTACAGGTGCCGCATTCCCCAGGTCAAGCCACTTTTGAACCAGAAACAGCGGCAGAAGCGCCTGACCTGGGCTACAGAGAAGCAGCACTGGAGTACCCACAGTCAGTGATGGTCTGGGGTGCCATGTCAGCTGCTGGTGTTGGTCCACTGTGTTTTATCAAGGGCAGGGTCAATGCAGCTAGCTATCAGGAGATTTTGGAGCACTTCATGCTTCCATCTGCTGAAAAGCTTTATGGAGATGAAGATTTCATTTTTCAGCACGACCTGGCACCTGCTCACAGTGCCAAAACCACTGGTAAATGGTTTACTGACCATGGTATTACTGTGCTCAATTGGCCTGCCAACTCTCCTGACCTGAACCACATAGAGAATCTGTGGGATATTGTGAAGAGAAAGTTGAGAGACGCAAGACCCAACACTCTGGATGAGCTTAAGGCCGCTATCGAAGCATCCTGGGCCTCCATATCACCTCAGCAGTGCCACAGGCTGATGATTGCCTCCATGCCACGCCGCAATTTCTTTCTGTGTCTTACCCTCTTGCTTGAGGGTGTCAATGATGGCCTTCTGGACAGCAGTCAGGTCGGCAGTCTTACCCATGATTGCGGTTTTGAGTAATGAAACAGGCTGGGAGTTTTTAAAAGCCTCAGGAATCTTTTGCAGGTGTTTAGAGTTAATTAGTTGGTTCAGATGATTAGGTTAATAGCTCGTTTAGAGACCCTTTTCATGATATGCTAATTTTTTGAGATAGGAATTTTGGGTTTTCATGAGCTGTATGCCAAAATCATCAGTATTAAAACAATAAAAGACCTGAAATATTTCAGTTGGTGTGCAATGAATCTAAAATATATGAAAGTTTAATTTTTATCATTACATTATGGAAAATAATGAGCTTTATCACAATATGCTAATTTTTTGAGAAGGACCTGTACTCCAATGCAATTTAATAGAGGCAATGATTTACCCTAAATGATGCATGAGTGAACTGCAATAATAGGCTATATATCAAACATATATACCAATAGCTTTTATAACATCCCTCATAATGCTAGTAGTATTTAAAAATGTACTTCTACTTTTGTAGTTATATAACTATATATGTACAATATATGTTTTGTTGTATAGTTATTTGTATAAAAAGTTAAAACACACTTGTGTTGCGTTTTTTCTTCATGCCTTAAATATCTTGAATGTAACTCGACACCCTTGCCTCATTTAGTATACGCGGTTCTATGAATATGCAAATGATCCCCGCCTCCACTCACTCACTCACTCACTCAGAGATCCACTCGTTGACGATCACACGTTGATCTGATTGGTTACAAGGTAGTTGGTGACGTCAGAAACACCAGCGATTTCAAACCATGTTTTTGAGATTGTCTTTGGCCCACTGCAGTTTTAAGGAGAAAATACTCAGCAATGCTGTCGACTTATACATTTACACATGGTTTGTCTTAAAGCATATTAAAAACACCACATGGACATATAAACAACATTAAAAGCTGGATTTTCACTTGATTTTAAGTAATAATAAAGCTTACTCAAAAAAAAAGGCCCCACTTTATATTAAGTGGCTTTAACTACTATGGACTTACATTGAAATTAATAATTTGATACAATGGACTTATTGTGTACATACACGTTTTACATTGTACTTATAATTTGAATTTACCTGCATGTAAGTGCAGCTGTAATTAATGTATGTAATGACATTTGCAATTACACTGTTGACCCTTCCCTTAAACCTTAACCCAACCTTAAACCGACCCATACCACACACACCTGACCCTAACCTTACCCGTATCACACACACCTGACCCTAACCTTACCCGTATCACACACACCTGACCCTAACCTTACCCGTATCACACACACCTGACCCTAACCTTACCCGTATCACACACACCTGACCCTAACTTTACCCGTATCGCACACACCTGTCCATAACCTTACCCGTATCACACACACCTGACCCTAACCTTACCCGTATCACACACACCTGACCCTAACCTTACCCGTATCACACACACCTGACCCTAACCTGACCCGTATCACACACACCTGACCCTAACCTTACCTGTATCACACACACCTGACCCTAACCTGACCCGTATCACACACACCTGACCCTAACCTTACCCGTATCACACACACCTGACCCTAACCTTACCCGTATCACACACACCTGACCCTAACCTTACCCGTATCACACACACCTGACCCTAACCTTACCCGTATCACACACACCTGACCCTAACCTGACCCGTATCACACACACCTGACCCTAACCTTACCTGTATCACACACACCTGACCCTAACCTTACCTGTATCACACACACCTGACCCTAACCTTACCCGTATCACACACACCTGACCCTAACCTGACCCGTATCACACACACCTGACCCTAACCTTACCTGTATCACACACACCTGACCCTAACCTGACCCGTATCACACACACCTGACCCTAACCTTACCCGTATCACACACACCTGACCCTAACTTTACCCGTATCGCAAACACCTGTCCATAACATTACCTGTATCACACACACCTGACCCTAACCTTACCTGTATCACACACACCTGATCCTAACCTGACCCGTATGACACACACCTGACCCTAACCTTACCCGTATCACACACACCTGACCCTAACCTTACCCGTATCACACACACCTGACCCTAACCTTACCTGTATCACACACACCTGACCCTAACCTGACCCGTATCACAGACACCTGACCCTGACCTTACCCGTATCACACACACCTGACCCTAACCTTACTTGTATCACACACACCTGACCCTAACCTGACCCGTATCACAGACACCTGACCCTAACCTTACCAGTATCACACACACCTGACCCTAACCTTGCCTGTATCACACCTCAATAGTGGCACAAGTGTTTTACAATGAAAAATGTACTTATTGTGTTCATGTTGTAATGTAAGTACATAATACTTAAAGCCACTTAATATAAAGTGGGACCAAAAAAAAAATCAGTCTTTTGCATATAACTACCAATGTTTTGTTTGTTTTTTAGTAAGAAACCAAACTGCACAATCAGTAGTGTGGTCCAGGTCCAAATGTTTTATTCAACTTAAAGTAACCAAACTGCTAAATCCACAGTATGCTAATCCAACATTTAAAAACGGAAGACTACATCCACATATTCAAATCTTCCACGCTCTTCCCTGGCACATCTAAAGGTTGTTTCCAATCTCCTTTAGTTCAGAGACAGCTGAAAGAGTTTTGCCATAAAAGGTACAGGCAAGTATGCAGTAATAAAACAAAAACGGACAAGATACACATGTGGGTTCACTCGCACAGACGAGACAAACACGAAACGCACCCAAAAGTCTGGTGTCTACTACTAAAGACATGAAGGGCTCCTACAGCGGCCCTCGAGTGTACTCTTATATACGGGTCCCTTCTTTCAAGGTTAGTTGGGGTGAAAACCGTGGATCAGGAATGTTGTCAGCTAGCATTAGTGTTTTCTGATTTTGAACGTCTGTTTTCTAGCCAACAATTAAACATTGGTAAAATATTCTGTCACAATCAACACTGAAATAAATAATGTCAATGATGTATTGAAAATACATGTTTAAAGCCATTTATGCTCTTCTTTCGTTCTGTGTGACCTATAGTAGTGTCTTTCCTTTAGTAAGCCAGTGAGAAGTGAGCCTCGACTAATGCATCATTAGACTGAGTGTGTGTCCTCGGCCAGGGAATCTAAGGTTTGTGAGGGAAGGTATTCAAAAGGGAAAAAAGAAAAAAACTGAAGTCAGGGTTATTGCAATCCTCGGCTTCCTATGCCTCGAACTCCAGACCCAAACCCAATTTGTGTCCGCCAGCATTAATGTTCTTCCCATCCAGAAGAGCAGAAAGGGTCAGCTTAATACCTGAGTCAAGAGATGGGAAAAAGTTAGACAAGGAACATTCACATCCATGAGAACGTAGTGAAAGTAAAGGAACTGAAAGTCAAGGATCAGCTTAGTACAGCAGTATTAAATTCAGGGTTTGTACAGATACTGTAAAATGCAATTTTAGGACTTTCAAGCTCTACTTTATTGGTTTTCAACGACTTCAATTAGAGATCTCACTTATCAAACAATATCTTAATAATCTTTCGAATTCTAAAAAAGAATAAACAATATATAAACCAATAAAACAATTGTACAAATAATGTGCAGCAGATGCAATGACAGCGGTAACTTTAACCATTGAACCGGATACTATGAGCAAGACATCGCTTTACTTATTCAAACTAAAATATGATTGACCTGAAAAATGAAAGCTGTATCATATACTTGGATATTTATATGAGGATTATCACACTCATAGCCATGCGAAACTGCTCTATATCAGATGGGCTGCAGCATTCACTGTATCAATAAACCATCTTTTCACATAAAATGAAACACTAATTTCACATGTATTGCCTTTCAATAATTCATGCGCTTTTCAAGTACCTTTTCATAAATATTCCTGTTTTCAATGGTTTTCCAGGACTTAAATTTCAAAAGGTCAAGTTTAAGTACTTCAAGCAGTTTAAGCACCTTGTATGAACCCTTACTAATGCTGCATTGGTACATGAACGCCACAAGCCAAATCCTTTTAAATAGTTTAAACCAGGGGTGTCCGATGCCCAGCTGAGTTCAGAGCTCATGCACATTAACCCAACCGCTATCAGCCTGCAGCATAAGACTGGTTTCCCACTGAAGCGAAGGATGGAAGAGTCCTGGGAAAACTAGGTTTCTGCTGGAGAGGTGTTAGTGAGGCCTGTGTGGGTCCTAACATACATAGACCGTATAAAACAATGGACGTGTCGTCACCCGTGTGTTTCTGAAGAGCATTTTTGAAGCCCAAAGTGGGCGGAGCCGGCCATCGTTATCTTGGAGCATCACTCCCGGATAATGGGTAAAGAGACGGGACGTGAGTGGAGCTGAGGTTTTAGGTTTACAGGCCTATTTCCTACACATATTTTGAGGACATGTCGACAATTAAAGGGGTCCTATAATGCTCTTTTCACAAGATGTAAAATAAGTGTGAAGTTTTATCTCAAAATACCCCACAGCTATTTTTTATAGCATGTTAAAATTGTCACTTTTTGAGGGTGAGCAAAAACGCACCCTTTTTGTCTGTCCCTTTAAATGCAAATGAGCTGCTGTTCCCGGCACAGAGGGCGGAGCTTCAAGAGCGTGTGTGTGTGTGTGTGTGTGTGTGTGTGTGTGTGTGTGTGTGTGTGTGTGTGTGTGTGTGTGTGTGTGTGTGTTAGCAGCTCCGATTACCTCACACACACTGAACATTTCAAAAACTTTTAGCCTTTTATGTTCAAACCGGAGTCAGACAATGATGGAAAGACTCAAGAAAAAGTGACAACACATAGAAGCCACAGGACATCTCTTGAATGGTTAGTTGATGAATTTATGTATCTGATGTGGAGTTTACTATCTTCTCATCATTGATTAGCATATTCTGTCATGATAATCTATAAATCGCATTCCCAGGGGCGCGGTTTATGTAAATGTCAGGGTTTGTGATGTCACTAACCCATGAAGACGCTTGTTGAAGTCCTTAAAAAGTGATTTCTGTAAAAGAAAATATCTCCCTTTGCTTTGAACTTTGAGCGTTGTAACTTTGCAGATGTTGTTTGTGCTCAAACAGCAACATTATACACTAGCTAAAGTTAAAAAAGTGAAATCATAATCAAGGACCCCATTAAAACAAATACTTCCAATATAGTCTGTGTTAGTAAATGTTAAGCTATTTATGAAATGCAGGCGTAACATTATATGACAATGTGTTATACAGTCTATGGTTTCAGCCTACAGCTAATCGCAGTCTGTCGGATTCTGGAGTGTGGTAAAGTTTTAAATAAAATTATAAATAATAAATCAATTATTTTAAATAAATAAAAAATAAAATTATATTAGAATTTCAATCACCGGAAAAAAATGGAGCCCAGAATTCATGGATGGTCTGTTAGTACAATTAACCACACAGCAAGTCATAATATTTGATAATTGTATGAAATAATCCCGAAATAACCCGACGTGGCGCTAACAGACAGCAGACAAACGGCTAGTAGTGACATCAGCGGCAATCCACCTGTCACTCAAGTGACCACGCCCTTAATTATGCAGAACTTTAAGGCTTAATATAATTTAAACGAATGAGTTATAAAATAATGCACCCCCTCACAGTCGTCATGAAGGGCAAAATTAGCGATATAGACCAAAACCACTTTATGCACCAGACTGTAAACTATTTGTTTTATTTCTCCATGTCTTTTCTCCATGTTTGACGTGTTCTTGTTTAATGCTGTTTTGTAAAGCATGTCGGTCAGCTTCGGCTATATAAATTGTGCTATATAAATAAACTTTGATAAAAATCTTTATTCAGGGGCAGCTCTACAGTAAAGTGATGGGGACACTATACCGTAACAAGCACCGTCCTTCAGATGACACGTTAAAGCGAGGTCCTGACTCTATGAGGTCATTGAAAATCCCAGGATGTCCTTTTGAAAAGGAGTAGGGGTGTAACCCTGCGAGCATGGCCAAATTTCCCAATTTGTCTCATCATCATGAATCAATTAACCAATATTACCTTATCAGCTCTTTGAATCAATTAAATATGTTCAGCTAAATTATTAACATGTGCTTAATAACTGTACACACTTTACAATGGTAAAACTGGAAATTAAATAAAATGCAATAAATTCAGAATATTGAGGTTATTAATGGATTAAAAAAAAAAAAAAATATATATATATATATATATATATATATATATATATTACTTAGCAGCTCCTTTGAACTATTAAGCAATGTTTCAAATGTTTCTAGCAATCCTCCAGACATTGATCAGCTGGGTTAGTTTAGGATTGGAGGTCCTCTAGGATCAGGATTGGACACGCCTGGTTTAAACGGTTGAAAATGCATTTTGAACAGGTTTATTAAACTTGTTGCACATAATTTACATTTATATATACTTACCAGGCTTCAGGGTTTGAGTATATCCCAGGCCGACGAGGCTAGAATTATTCACTTTGGCCTGTAAGACAGACAAAAAGTGTGTGAGTGGAAAAACAGTCATTATGTGCTTGGTAAGAAACAGCAAAGTGAAATATCTCTGATGTAATTAAGTAATTCCCCCTGTTTCTACTCCTTTCTTCTAACTCAGTCTTTACTCTTTCTTCTAGCTCAGTAAATGCGTTTATTATTCCTAATAATAAGTTATTATTAAACTCAGTTATTCCTAAACTCAGGATCCAGGTTGACAGAGAAAGTTGATGATCAGCATCATGGTACCAATAAAACCTGACTGAATTGGTTTCACATCACAGATACACATCACATTTTTATATCACGATAAATAATGACACCCCTAGAAGATACGCAATTATCATTTCTGTGGGGTGTAACAGAGAAGTGATATAACGAGTGATGTAACAAATTACTGTAATAATATTACTTTTGAAAGTAGTAACTGGTAATAAATTAAATTGAGTAACGCGCCTAACTAATTAAACTAAATGTGTAATAACTGCTGCTGACGTGGGGTTGAGTAAATTATCAGGAAATATTAATTCTGAAGTGAACAACCTCTTTAACGCATCATTATGCCTATAGGTGACAGCAAACGACTGCACTGATCATTAAAAAGAAAACCTAGTTCGAAGAAAACTAAAAGTGGCAATGCTAACGTCACTTAGTTACTAAACACACACCGAGAAGGAAGCGTCGGCGTCGATCTGATACTTGGCCGCGATGCCGAAGCGGGTGTTGCTGTTTCCGGCGGTCCAGGCCAGGTTCACCGCCGTCTCCAGGTTATCGTTCACTTTCTGGTAAATGGAGCCGCCGAATTCTGTTCCATCATTCCTGTGGTTAGAAAACACGTCATTCAGACTTTTCAATTCAAAACTATGCTTTTTAAAACAGTAAATGCCACTAAATTGACAGGTTAAATAGACTGCTCTAGAAAAAAAACAGCACAACACAACACAACCTTGTGTTGTTTGACAAAGTGCCCTTTAAAGTCCATTCCCTGTGGTGGAAATCCAGCTTTTAATGTTGTTTATAAATCAATGCGTTTTTAATATGCTTTAAGACAAACCATGTGTAAATAAATAAGTCAACACCATTGCTGATTATTTTCTCCTTAAAAATATGTTCTAAACCAATCAGATAAACGTGTGATTGTCAACGAGTGGATCTCTGAGCTGAGTCAGTGAGTGGAGGCGGGGCTCATTTGCATATTCGTAGAACCGCGTATACTAAATGAGGCAAGAGTGTCGAGTTAGTCGACATATTTTAAGGCATGAAAACATTTTTTAAGGAAAAAAACATTGAAATATGTCATTTTATGATCAAATGAGTTTAAAAGATAAAAAAGATTGACTACAGGAGGACTTTAAAAGACATCATGTATGTTACCTAGGGTGTCTTTCACTGCAAAGTCCTAAACAACTACACAGAATTAACTCACTCTTTTATTTGAGCCTCAATATTATAAAGAAGTAGACAGTGACATTAGTGCGTTCCTTCCTGCAGCAAAGCCATTGACAAATCCAATCGCCAGGGAATAAACGTATATATAAATAACCCACCTTTCTAACCTTGAGCCTGGAAAAACAACACGAATGGAGAACCCTCTACATCTCAATAATGCAGAAACAGCGTTCAGTACTACATCTCACTAATGCAGAAACAGCGTTCAGTACTACATCTCACTAATGCGGAAACAGCGTTCAGTACTACATCTCACTAATGCAGACACAGCGTTCAGTACTACATCTCAATAATGCAGAAACAGCGTTCAGTACTACATCTCACTAATGCGGATACAGCGTTCAGTACTACATCTCAATAATGCAGAAACAGCGTTCAGTACTACATCTCACTAATGCAGATACAGCGTTCAGTACTACATCTCAATAATGCGGATACAGCGTTCAGTACTACATCTCACTAATGCAGACACAGCGTTCAGTACTACATCTCAATAATGCAGAAACAGCGTTCAGTACTACATCTCACTAATGCAGATACAGTGTTCAGTACTACATCTCACTAATGCAGACACAGCGTTCAGTACTACATCTCACTAATGCAGATACAGTGTTCAGTACTACATCTCACTAATGCAGACACAGCGTTCAGTACTACATCTCACTAATGCGGAAACAGCGTTCAGTACTACATCTCACTAATGTGGATACAGTGTTCAGTACTACATCTCAATAATGCAGAAACAGCGTTCAGTACTACATCTCACTAATGCAGACACAGCGTTCAGTACTACATCTCACTAATGCAGATACAGCGTTCAGTACTACATCTCACTAATGCAGATACAGCGTTCAGTACTACATCTCAATAATGCGGATACAGCGTTCAGTACTACATCTCACTAATGCAGATACAGCGTTCAGTACTACATCTCACTAATGCAGATACAGCGTTCAGTACTACATCTCAATAATGCGGATACAGCGTTCAGTACTACATCTCAATAATGCGGATACAGCGTTCAGTACTACATCTCAATAATGCAGATACAGCGTTCAGTACTACATCTCACTAATGCAGATACAGCGTTCACTACTACATCTCACTAATGCAGACACAGCGTTCAGTACTACATCTCACTAATGCAGACACAGCGTTCAGTACTACATCTCACTAATGCAGATACAGCGTTCAGTACTACATCTCACTAATGCGGAAACAGCGTTCAGTACTACATCTCACTAATGTGGATACAGCGTTCAGTACTACATCTCACTAATGCAGATACAGCGTTCAGTACTACATCTCACTAGTGCAGACACAGCGTTCAGTACTACATCTCACTAGTGCAGATACAGCGTTCAGTACTACATCTCACTAATGCAGACACAGCGTTCTGTACTACATCACACTAATGCAGATACAGCATTCAGTACTACATCTCACTAGTGCAGATACAGCGTTCAGTATTACATCTCACTAATGCAGATACAGCGTTCAGTACTACATCTCACTAATGCAGACACAGCGTTCAGTACTACATCTCACTAATGCGGAAACAGCGTTCAGTACTACATCTCACTAATGCGGATACAGCGTTCAGTACTACATCTCACTAATGCAGACACAGCGTTCAGTACTACATCTCACTAATGTAGATACAGCGTTCAGTACTACATCTCACTAATGCAGACACAGCGTTCAGTACTACATCTCACTAATGCAGACACAGCGTTCAGTACTACATCTCACTAATGCAGATACAGCGTTCAGTACTACATCTCACTAATGCAGACACAGCGTTCAGTACTACATCTCACTAATGCAGATACAGCGTTCAGTACTACATCTCACTAGTGCAGATGCAGCGTTCAGTACTACATCTCACTAATGTGGATACAGCGTTCAGTACTACATCTCACTAATGCAGATACAGCGTTCAGTACTACATCTCAATAATGCAGACACAGCGTTCAGTACTACATCTCACTAATGCAGAAACAGCGTTCAGTACTACATCTCACTAATGCGGATACAGCGTTCAGTACTACATCTCACTAATGCAGACACAGCGTTCTGTACTACATCTCACTAATGCAGACACAGCGTTCAGTACTACATCTCACTAATGCAGACACAGCGTTCAGTACTACATCTCACTAATGCAGATACAGCGTTCAGTACTACATCTCACTAGTGCAGATACAGCGTTCAGTACTACATCTCACTAATGTGGATACAGCGTTCAGTACTACATCTCACTAATGCAGATACAGCGTTCAGTACTACATCTCAATGCAGACACAGCGTTCAGTACTACATCTCACTAATGCAGAAACAGCGTTCAGTACTACATCTCACTAGTGCAGATACAGCGTTCAGTACTACATCTCACTAATGCAGACACAGCGTTCAGTACTTCATCACACTAATGCAGATACAGCGTTCAGTACTACATCTCACTAATGCGGATACAGCGTTCAGTACTACATCTCACTAATGCGGAAACAGCGTTCAGTACTACATCTCACTAATGCAGACACAGCGTTCAGTACTACATCTCACTAATGCAGATAGAGCGTTCAGTACTACATCTCACTAATGCGGAGACAGCGTTCAGTACTACATCTCACTAATGCGGATACAGCGTTCAGTACTACATCTCACTAATGCGGATACAGCGTTCAGTACTACATCTCACTAATGCGGAAACAGCGTTCAGTACTACATCTCACTAATGCGGAAACAGCGTTCAGTACTACATCTCACTAATGCGGATACAGCGTTCAGTACTACATCTCACTAATGCAGACACAGCGTTCAGTACTACATCTCACTAATGCGGATACAGCGTTCAGTACTACATCTCACTAATGCAGACACAGCGTTCAGTACTACATCTCACTAATGCAGACACAGCGTTCAGTACTACATCTCACTAATGCAGATAGAGCGTTCAGTACTACATCTCACTAATGCGGAGACAGCGTTCAGTACTACATCTCACTAATGCGGATACAGCGGTCAGTACTACATCTCACTAATGCGGATACAGCGTTCAGTACTACATCTCACTAATGCGGAAACAGCGTTCAGTACTACATCTCACTAATGCGGAAACAGCGTTCAGTACTACATCTCACTAATGCGGATACAGCGTTCAGTACTACATCTCACTATGCAGACACAGCGTTCAGTACTACATCTCACTAATGCGGATACAGCGTTCAGTACTACATCTCACTAATGCGGAAACAGCATACAGTACTACATCTCACTAATGCGGATACAGCGTTCAGTACTACATCTCACTAATGCAGATACAGCGTTCAGTACTACATCTCACTAATGCGGAAACAGCATACAGTACTACATCTCACTAATGCGGATACAGCGTTCAGTACTACATCTCACTAATGCAGATACAGCGTTCAGTACTACATCTCACTAATGCAGATACAGCGTTCAGTACTACATCTCACTAATGCGGAAACAGCATACAGTACTACATCTCACTAATGCGGATACAGCGTTCAGTACTACATCTCACTAATGCAGATACAGCGTTCAGTACTACATCTCACTAATGCGGATACAGCGTTCAGTACTACATCTCACTAGTGCAGACACAGCGTTCAGTACTACATCTCACTAATGCAGATACAGCGTTCAGTACTACATCTCACTAATGCAGATACAGCGTTCAGTACTACATCTCACTAATGCAGACACAGCGTTCAGTACTACATCTCACTAATGCAGACACAGCGTTCAGTACTACATCTCACTAATGCAGATACAGCGTTCAGTACTACATCTCACTAATGCAGACACAGCGTTCAGTACTACATCTCACTAATGCAGATACAGCGTTCAGTACTACATCTCACTAATGCGGATACAGCGTTCAGTACTACATCTCACTAATGCAGACACAGCGTTCAGTACTACATCTCACTAATGCAGATACAGCGTTCAGTACTACATCTCACTAATGCAGACACAGCGTTCAGTACTACATCTCACTAATGCAGACACAGCGTTCTGTACTACATCTCACTAATGCAGATACAGCGTTCAGTACTACATCTCACTAATGCAGATACAGCGTTCAGTACTACATCTCACTAATGGAGATACAGCGTTCAGTACTACATCTCACTAATGCAGACACAGCGTTCAGTACTACATCTCACTAATGCGGAAACAGCGTTCAGTACTACATCTCACTAATGCGGATACAGCGTTCAGTACTACATCTCACTAATGCAGATACAGCGTTCAGTACTACATCTCACTAATGCAGATACAGCGTTCAGTACTACATCTCACTAATGCAGATACAGCGTTCAGTACTACATCTCACTAATGCAGATACAGCGTTCAGTACTACATCTCACTAATGCAGATACAGCGTTCAGTACTACATCTCACTAATGCAGACACAGCGTTCAGTACTACATCTCACTAATGCGGAAACAGCGTTCAGTACTACATCTCACTAATGCGGAAACAGTGTTCAGTACTACATCTCACTAATGCAGATACAGCGTTCAGTACTACATCTCACTAATGCGGAAACAGCGTTCAGTACTACATCTCACTAATGCGGAAACAGTGTTCAGTACTACATCTCACTAATGCAGATACAGCGTTCAGTACTACATCTCACTAATGCGGAAACAGCGTTCAGTACTACATCACACTAATGCAGATACAGCGTTCAGCACTACATCTCACTAATGCAGATACAGCGTTCAGTACTACATCTCACTAATGGAGATACAGCGTTCAGCACTACATCTCACTAATGCAGACACAGCGTTCAGTACTACATCTCACTAATGCGGAAACAGCGTTCAGTACTACATCTCACTAATGCGGAAACAGTGTTCAGTACTACATCTCAATAATGCGGAAACAGCGTTCAGTACTACATCTCACTAATGCGGAAACAGCGTTCAGTACTACATCTCACTAATGCGGAAACAGCGTTCAGTACTACATTTCACTAATGCGGAAACAGCGTTCAGTACTACATCTCACTAATGCGGATACAGCGTTCAGTACTACATCTCACTAATGCGGAAACAGCGTTCAGTACTACATCTCACTAATGCGGAAACAGCGTTCAGTACTACATCTCACTAATGGAGATACAGCGTTCAGCACTACATCTCACTAATGCAGACACAGCGTTCAGTACTACATCTCACTAATGCGGAAACAGCGTTCAGTACTACATCTCACTAATGCGGAAACAGTGTTCAGTACTACATCTCACTAATGCAGATACAGCGTTCAGTACTACATCTCAATAATGCGGAAACAGCGTTCAGTACTACATCTCACTAATGCGGAAACAGCGTTCAGTACTACATCTCACTAATGCGGAAACAGCGTTCAGTACTACATCTCACTAATGCGGAAACAGCGTTCAGTACTACATCTCACTAATGCGGAAACAGCGTTCAGTACTACATTTCACTAATGCGGAAACAGCGTTCAGTACTACATCTCACTAATGCGGATACAGCGTTCAGTACTACATCTCACTAATGCGGAAACAGCGTTCAGTACTACATTTCACTAATAAGGAAACAGCATTCAGTACTACATCTCACTAATGCAGATACAGCGTTCAGTACTACATCTCACTAATGCAGATACAGCGTTCAGTACGTACACATTTGTGTGCAGCTGAAACTCGTCAGTCTTGTATCCGACAGCGAAGTTGCTCTGAGAGACCCGGTTCCTGCCGGCCTCGAAGGTCATCTGGTACCCGGCCAGCCAGCCCTCGAAGCCCACCACCACGCCTCCATGCACTGCAGTGCCATTGATATCGTACTCCACGTCACAGCCCAGGTTCAGGTGATCGTGCTGGAAGCTGCTCTTGATCTTCCCGCTCTTCTTGCTATGGGAAGTTACGAAAGAAGCCAGTGAAACATCAGAAATTCAGAAATTTATTGGTAATTCTGTGCTCAATTTGTGAGGAAAAACAACAACAACACTGAGTATGAGGACGTCATCAACTAATATGTGACCCTGGATCACAAAACGAGTCACAAGTCGCACGGGTATATTTGTGGCAATAGCCAACAATACATTGTAGGGGTCAAAATTATTGATTTTTCTTTAATGACAAAAATCATTAGGATATTAAGTAAAGCTCATGTTCCATGAAGATATTTTGTAAATTTCATACCCTAAATATATATTTTTGCGAGTGGATGTAGCAAAAGCGTGAACATAAATGGACAACTTTAAAGGAGATTTTCTCAATGTTTAGATTTTTTTGCACCCTCAGATTCCAGATTTTCAAATATTTGTAACTCGGCCAAATATTGTCCTATCCTAACAAACCATACATCAATGGAAAGCTTACTTATTTAAAAAAAATACTTTTGTGACTGGTTTTGAGGTCCAGGGTCACATATAGAGTTAATGTACTACTTGATTTTCATGTGTTAACACTATTGAAGTAATCCTGATTCAGGGGTTGGACAAGAGCTGCACAATTAACAAAATTGCTATATGGCTTAGTGACATTATCGATGGGCAAAGGCTGCGATTTAATTAAATGTATGCGCTGCATGTTTCAGAGTGAAGCGCGGCACTGTGTTCATTTACACGTGAACAGCTCGTTTTTCAACGTCTCAGAGCGGCTCGATTCACAGTAAATGCTGCTTCTCACAAACGCCATCTGCATCTGCTCTGAGTCTGAGTCGTTTTAATGTGCTTATGTGAACGAAACATGCGCCGAACATCTTCACAAACTTGAGAAGTGCTTATCAAAAGAGAAGCTTTAACGGTTTTCTGTCAAAATAAAAGTTTAATGGTTTAATTGACAGCCATAAATATTGGTATTGTAATTTTACAGCTGTAATGTAAAAAACATTTTTAACCCATAATTTATTGAATGTTACCAATTAAAAACATGATCAAAACAGTAATCTATTTTAATAACAAAAGTTCAAATATAAGAGCAAATGACAAATATCGGTATCGGCCAACAGTTGTTTATTAAAACTAGTATCAGCCCCAAAAAAATCCTATCCATGCATCCCTAATAAGGCTAATGTTTTATGTATTTGAGGAACGGGGAAGACTTTGTCTAACATTTGTCGTCGAGTCAGTAATAGCGTAGTGTCTTAAATAGCATGTGCAAAGCAATTAATCTTTTATAACATTTGTTATAA
Source organism: Siphateles boraxobius (assembly GCF_051911475.1). Lineage (NCBI taxonomy): Eukaryota > Metazoa > Chordata > Actinopteri > Cypriniformes > Leuciscidae > Siphateles > Siphateles boraxobius. Next base: position 1,153,638 of record NW_027509222.1, read on the forward strand.
CATTTGGTCAAATATCAGAAAGAACTGAGTAACTATACTTTAACATTACTATACTTTATAACTTTTTAACCTTTATACTTTATTTATTTGTGTAAAATAAATGAAATGTAAAAAAGGATCGGCGCAATAAGCATAAGCTTCAGCCGACACCTTTTCGGTCAAGCCACTTTTTTTTTCCTTTTAAAAACAGTTTACACTGTAATTTAATTTTCATTTCTATGTTTACTTGTAAATTGTATTTCTTTTTTTTCCCCTTCTTCTGAAGTTGACTGAAATAAACTAAACTAACTAACTTGTAAGTTGATGAAATGTGATGCCATGCACTTGCAGATGCAGCTGTTCAAATTATGGGACAAAACATGCAATTTCTGACATTTACTGGTTGAAATCCTTGTATCTACATTGAGCTTAATTTTGGTCAAATGTTAATAATATGACATGCAACTGTCTGACTATATGTACTTTGACAACAGTGTTTTTTGTGTGTGTTTCTTTTCATTTCCTGAAAGGTAGCGCTTTTGGACATGCAAGTTTTCCACCCGACAGTGATGATATATCACATCTGTCCTGGAAGTGCCCAATGTTGCAACATCTGCATTGATTATACTGGAGAACAGATGTGGTGAACGAGACACATACCCAGTGTTTGGAGAAAAGGAGGAATCAAATGTCAACTTCAGCCCTTTGGCCAACTGAGGAAAATAAAGCAGCATTCATGTTAGAAGACAAGATTGTAACTCATACAGGGCTGGGCGATATGGCAAAAAAAATCATATCTCTGTATTTGTTGGTTGAATGGCGATATACGATATATATCTCTGTACTTTCTACGTTTTTCTATTTGGATAAAGAAAATCTGTATTTTAAAAAAAATAAAAATATTTCACATCCTGCTCAATGATATCCTACAAACAATGTTGATAATGAAGGATATGGAAACACATATAGTGAATGTAATGTAGGCTATGCAATATATCATGTGCAAAAAGGTGGTTAAAATCACATTATATTCTAATATTGTAAAATTACAATCTAAAAAATAAAATAATGCTTTTTAAATAAAAACAAAAGCACTAACTAATTATATTAGCCTGCATTTGATTACACCATTATAATGGTCACTTTCATAAAAATATACTTGTAGGTTTAAAATTCCACTTATGGCACATTTATTGTCTCCCAACAACAAATATTTTAGCAATATGTATATTTTAGTCAGAATTATTGCGCTACTGTTCTATTGTGCTCGTCTGTTTACGCTCGTTCTCGGAAGCTTGAATTTTAGCGGAGATTCACTTGCAGAAGCTCGTCCTCTCCTGACAGTGAAATAGACATATTTGTTTGACTTTCTAACATTTACAGATGGAGAATATACCTGTGAAATGTAAATTAAGCACTGAGGAGAGCACCACGTCTCAAACGCATTAAACAGTGCCAGTATTTATCTGTCAGTCAGCAACAGTATCTGACAGAGCATCTGACAGGGCAAGCTGCTTTAAACTTGTTAACTACATCTATTTTGAAGCCCTTAAAGGGTAAGTTCAACGTTTTACAAGTAAGCCCTGTTTTAAGATTTCTGTTTCTGATTAAATCAAACGGTTAAGATTAAAATTTGGACACATGCAGCTGTCCCGAGAATTTTAGGTTTTTGTGTTAGCACCCCCCCACCTATACAATGGTTTCATAGGTGCACTGGAACAATCATTCATATAAACGCATTAAGCTTTAGTTTACAAAGACGTGAAACTCACGGAGTGGTCTGGGGTGTTCACTGATATGCTCTCGCGAAAATTGCTGCAAAAGATGCTTTCCAACAGGTTTTATCGTAGTTTTTGGAAGAATGTCCGGTTGTGAGGCGTTTGGAAAGATAGGTCCACAGTTTTACAACGAATGGTAAAACACCTGTTGGAAAGCATCTTTAGCAGTGGGGGGGGGGGGGTGCTAACACAAAAACCTAAAATTCTCGGGACGGCAGCATGTGTCCAAATTTTAATCGTAACCGTTCGATTTAATCAGAAACGGGCTTTACTTGTAAAACGCCGAACTTACCCTTTAATAGAAGTACTGGTCGACCGATATATCGGATGATATTTGGCATTTTTAAAATATCGGCATCGGCCGATCAGTTTTTCTGACTTTTATTTTGCCGGGCGGCGCCGAGAAGAGAACGGCAGCGCCTGATCACACAGCGCTCACACACATTCTCCGTCTTCATTAGTTTACGATCTCTGTCAGTCAGATCTAATACTTTGTTAGACAGAACTGGTAAACAAAGAAAGTAAATGGTATGCGAAAAAGTAAAGTATTTGCTTTTATATTATTTGTAACAGAAACAATCAGGCTAAAATACTTTCTCATTTACCGTCAACATTCAGCAAATGCGCATCTACATCATTTAAACAAATCTATGAATACCTAATAAACATTTAATGTCACAAACCTTGCAGATTTAATGGAATCCAGCTGTGATATCTTGTGAAGTGTGCGTTTGTAGCCTCAGAAACGTTTTCCTGCGAGTGACGGTCGGTCCGTGTGGAGCGAGTGAACGCGAACAGAAGATCAGCGTCATAGGAGACGAGATCGAAACACTTTTAAATCCTTCATTTTAAAATATGCTGTGCTATATCCAGTGGCCCACTGTGTCATATTCATGTCGTTTTCACTGTGTGCTGTATGTAAAATTAGCGTTACCTTGTCTTTATTTGAAAAAATATGATTACCATTGCGCACGAAATGACCAGATTACTGACGGCCCTGTTACAGTGTTTACTTCCTTTTTATTCACATATTCATATATTTTTAAACAATTACTTTATTTGTGAAAAATAGTGTTATAGGATTGCAGATTCAAGAAGTTGCCATCTAAAGTATAAGCATGTTTATTTTAAAGATTTGTTTTGTAAGGGTGGGTTTATAATTTAAATAAATATTGATTAAAATGCATATAAAGTATATATATATATATATATATATATATTGGCTTTATTTCGGCCACACTGCTCTCTAAGATATCGGCAATCAAAAATATCAATATCGGTCGACCACTAAATATAAGCAGTTTATGTCATGTTTAGGACAAATTACTTTCACTGCAGGAGCTCACACTGCATCCTCCGCTATTTGTCAGATGTGCTTATATCAAACTACTGTATCGATATAAACGGTATTTCCTCATTCCATATCGTTTCAAAAAAATATATTGATATATCATACAAACTCGATATACCGCCCAGCCCTAAACTCATATCACATCATGTGCACTGGATCAGTTTTTCATGTCTCTCACCTGGTCTTCCAGAGTGATCTCTGTGCCGAGAGTGTTGTCGGTGTTCCACTTCTCGGTGAACGTCAGGCCGTGTTCGGCCCACTTGTACTTGGTCTCCAGCGTTCCTGCTACCTTACTGGTCTCTGTGTTAGCCGAGCCGGAGCTTTTAAATTCCTACAGAAGCAGGAGAACATATGATGAACACTGAATGGTCAATCAGTCAGGAGAAGTATGAAAAATGGCGGGTGCTGATGTTTCGTGTGCATATGGCCAATCAGCGAATAACGTCACGGATAGTTCCTATAGCGCTGGTTTAGACTCTAATGTAGGAGGGTTAGGGTTAGATTCGTTATTAGATAAATTAGTTCCTCCAAAAGGAGTTCCTAGAACTGAAATCGTTCCACGTCACAATCCGGGATCTTCCGCCAATAGTAAATTGGAATTAGGAAAAGGTTCCTCTGGTGCGAAAGCCCCAAATAATCTTTGTTAAAAACCACAGATAACTAGGAAACTAGGAGAGACATTGTGAAACATTGAGCGAGCAAGTTATGGAATGCTTTTTGGTCCACAAATCACCAACATTTACCATGGATTTAATGTAGAAACGCTAACTGTAACCATGGTATTGTGGCAGAAATAGTCTAATGTTTTTACATTATTCATTTCTGGGTTCACACAACCTTTTGAGAGTGAATTTCAAGCACTTTAAGGACTTCTCACAATTTCAAAACACTTCACAGCTCTAAATAGTATCCAATTTAAAATGTTATTTTTAATGTGATAACCAGTAACATTAATGTGATAACATTATTTGTTCATCCTTAAAAGATAGTCCCCATTAGTAATACTCAAAGTTTCAAGATCTAGGAAAACTGACTCTTATTGGTAAACAAATACTTTTATTTGTAAAAGACATGAAATTACCAGTATTACCAGTAGATGCCGGCAGAGGAGCACTTATTGACTTATTAGCCATTTCCACTCAGTAATATATGTTTTGCACAAATTTTGCTTTTAAATTTTTATTTAGACATATTGAAATAACTACTTTACTTATAAAAAGACTTTTTGTCTGTGACTTTGTCAAAAGTATTCTGTAAAATGGGTCAAATCGCTTCTAGTTATGTCTTTTGTATGCGTTTTACTCAAGATGGCTTTATTTTTCTTCTTCTCAATAACAGTCAAATATTTAAATTGAATAAAACGGCAACAATGAAATGAACTAGCTAAGTTAGCGGATTATATTCAAAATCCATAGATATCGCTGTATAATACTGCCGTAAACACTTTCTCCGACAAGATCTCTTTTTTGTTTGTTCATGTGCGTTTGACATAAAGCCTCGCTTTTATATAATCACTTAAGCTGCCAGTCAGTTCAGTATGATACTATAGAAGAACAATGGTACATTTAATAAGAGAAGGATATTTAATGAGGTTTTTGCATGTTACTGTTGTTAATAGAAGTTAATTTCATCTGCATCTTAACTCCAGCTCAGTGCTTTACAGTCAAATGTGCATTTCTAAGAAATAAATGGTAACACTTTACAATAAGGTTCATTAGTTAACAGAAGTTAACCACATAAGTTAGCATGAACTATTAATGAACTGCACTTATACAGCATTTAATGTTAATTTCAACATTTACTAATACTTTATTAAATCTTGTTAACATTAGTTAATGCACAGTGAACAAACAATGAACAGCTGTATTTTAACATTAACAAAGATTAATAAATACAGTAATAAATGTATTGCTCATGGTTAGTTCATGTTAGTTAATACATTAACTAATGTTAACGAATAAACCTTATTGTAAAACTGCACTTATTGATGCAAAACAACAGTAATTTTATAATTAAATACACCTACTGCTCTCAAATGTTATTCTGGAGCCCAGATATTACATATGCACTATATTTTTTCTTAACCTGTTAGTGATGTCTTCATTATTTAATTTATGTTTAAAACAAACTGTCATGAAAACAGATCGTTTTAATGTTTATACTTAAACAACGAACTGGGGTAGATATGATTATATCATTAAATGTATAAACTGCTATATGCGCAATTTAAATGTCTGTATCCATGTTTGTTTTATTTGAGTGTTGACTATTATATCCAAATTAAGCACTTAAATATAAACTGTTGTAATAATGTGCAAACTGCCAGGATTCCCTGTATAGTTTACAGCTTCAGTTGAGATACTCTCTCCCTAAAATGGACACGTACTAAATCAAAATACGAGTTAAATCAAGAGCTTGTCAATCGAAACCAAATTGACTCGTGAAATCAGTGTCAACAACCAGGCCTAAACTTTTCTGTGTCTAAAGAGAAAATGCTTTGTCACAAACTCACAACAAATGGCACGACAGTTTTAACACGCATATATCACCTTTTGCATGCACTTAACATGCACTTGAACCTGTTGATGACAGGTTTAAGTGTATCAGACATTAACATTCCTAGCTCATACTAAGAAGAGTAAACAGTCAAATGGTCAATTGCTCTATACATGTCTTAGTGTCTACATTAACCTCAGCAGATTCTTGACTTCCCATGGCCAAAAGAAGAAAGCATTAAACATTTTGGCATTTTAAAACTACATATCAGCAGCATTTCAACTGAGTTTGTCCCACTGCCTGAATCTGTAAGTGAAATAATAGACATTTGAACAGAAATCACGTCAATATTTTATCAAGCTCGGTAGTGTTGTTGATTTAGTCTATGATCCACTGTCTACTTACCAATCCATTCTCTGACCTCGTTTTCAAATCCAACTTGATAAGACCAAAACCTGCAAATGACAAAGACAACCATCACTAACACAAAACAGCATGAAGAGCGATCAGTGTGTGATCTGACTGCAGGTCATGGCACAAAATGATCAGTGCCCATAAATCCCAGTGTTAAAGCTACAATATGTAATTTTTTCGCCGCTAGGGGTCATAACCTCTTACAATAACAGAGGCGTAGATTTAAGACGCATAAGCGGAATTGGGGCTGGGCGATAAAACGATAATTATCGCGATATAATTTTTCTCGATAAAACGATATCAAGAGTTCGATAATGTTTATGCGCCATAAGCGGAACGAAACTCATTTGAACCGCGCGCCACACGGACCATTTATCCGCTTAAAGTCCAAACACTGGTCAGCGTAGCGTGAGCTCACTAGATCAGACACGTTTACTCTGATCGTAAACGATAAATGTAACAGTATTAGCTTGAGTTAGGATGCAGATTTAATGTCAACTCGCTGTCAAGTATGCATTTTGAGACAAAACATGTAATATTAATATTGCAGCGTGCACTAGTGTTGGGCGATATGCTCCATTTTCATATCGTCCTATCGTCAGCCTGTGAGATCGGCGATACACGATATTATCGTGAGGGGGCGGGGCTTACTTATTTGATTATTAACTTGATTATTTACTCATTAATTTGCTTGTTTTATTACTTCATTTTATACGAGAATATTTTTCTATTTTGCTAGCAAAGGTGGAGTGTTTATTACTAGGCTAGATCAGGTTATTTCCCGGTATAGTGAGGTAAAAAAAAGATCCTAATCATTTTTGTATCTGACTCGAGTATTTCAACATGTCAGCGGGAGATTTAAGGACACACATTATCCGCTCAAGCCCTTAGATGCAGCATTTTGACTGTACTTATGCACGAGATGAAAACACGTTTTAATAATTTCTAAGGTCAAGAAAGAGTCGTAGTTTGCGATATATGTCCTTCCACCAGTGCTCTCTCTGTATGGATGCACTTCAATAAGCCCGAAGAACGCGGGTTCATGTGTTTTAAATGCCGGGAGAAATCAGAGTAAGGGGCAAAAGTCGATCGGTTTATACTTAAACTTATGACTTGACTCCGATAAAGGAAAACAGGTTAATGCGTTTACATGACCACATGCATTGTCAGTTTATTCAGCATAATCGGGTTAAGACCGTGCATGTAAACGCGCTCATTAACAAAGTGGAAGTAGAAACGGACTGAGCTTTCGGCTGTCGCTGCATAAACGCCGCGTTATCTCAGAGACGACGATGGATATAACGGTATAGCGCTTGTCTTAATTTACTGGCTTAATATTTCTATGGTGGACCTACATGATGACTGAACAAATTACAAGAATATTTCTTGTTAAACAAGTGTTTGAAGCTGCTATTGATTTTCACAGATGGCACAGTTGTGCTGTTCGTGAACTAAAGACTGGCCTATATAATTTTAGTGATATTATTATTATTATTATTATTTAGTAATTGTATTGTTTTTAGTGTTATTAGTGTCATTCAACTTTTTGTTAATGTGCTATGGAAACAAAATACTGACGACAAACAACGATGCCGTTTTCATCTTGGATCTGTATAAGGTATGCGAGCGTCTGTTAAAACAAGCACTCTTGACAATTTGTGAATGGATCACCTTGCAATTCAATGTTGATGTGGGATGTAGGCCTAGTTTTTCGTTCTGTTTTAAAAACATTTTCTTAGAGGAGTCCTCATACGCGCGTGTCGGTGTTGTCGCAAGTGTTAGGCTATGCGGTGATGTCCTTATGAATTTAGGCAAGGCAAATTAATTGTAGTTCCTAATATTAATCTAATAACAATACTAGCTTTATAATAATAATAATAATAATAATTTAATACGTTCATGGTAAAACGAGCCAATATCGTATTGATATCATCAAAGGCATCTGCCATCGCCGTAATCTCAGACTATCGTCGATACACGATACTATCGTCTATCGGCACAACCCTAGCCTGCACTGCAAACTGTGCTGAGGATACGTGCCATCAAAGTCACTTTACACTAAACAATATCCCCTATTAGCACATGCAGAAACTAAGAAATATATTTTTCTATTCAGATATTTATTTTAAGGAAAAATGAGATATGTTTGAATGTTCTACCTCAGATTTGTGAAAAGTTCCCCTGTTCGGCAAGTGTTTGTCATGATATGTTCTGACAATAAAGAGTAGTTTAAAACCACAATTAACGCTCTGGTTTCTAAAACTTTCACTTAGGAGCAAAAATCTGCCTTTGAGCTTGAAGGAAATAAAGATTTGACATTTATCGTGATAATTATCGATATCAACCAATTTAAAAAAATTATCCTGATCATTTTTTTGGCCAGCCCTAAGCGGAATTATGGAACTTGTCGTGCCGATGGATCTAATAATGTTTATGGATGAGTAAATACATTGATGTTTTTAACATGACTGGTGTGAAGCGGGCGCGATTGCTAATGAGAGACAGATATCAGCGCCACACGCATGAGTCCCGCGGGTATAAAGGAATAAGGACATTTCATTCTACCGAACGCATGTGCTGGATTAATACTCACAGGTCAGTTTATTAGAGGAATGTAACTTGTGAGGTAACGCAGCGCTGTTTCTCTTGGTCTACACTATCACACTAAACTGCATTTGAGTGTGTGTTGAAAGTTATGTTATTCTATGTGTTATCATATTCTAGCATTTTAACATGTTGAGCTATATAACATTGATTAGTTTTATGTACATTTGCTCACCTGTCTAATAAAGCACATGCAAGAGCGGCGTCTCTGTAGAGTGGAAGTTAGTCGCGGACGCTAGCTCTCGGCATCTCGAAAACGCCACGCTGATATTGATCCTCGTTTTAGTTCTCCTTTTGTCCTAAAGTCTGCTTGCCATGATCCATTTGTTTCAACGAAACAACAACAGCGTGAGCGCACCGCTAGAGTAACGCAGTTGTCCACGTCTGTCGCCATGGTTACTATAGCAGTACGAGCGGAAACAAGGGACAACGCGGATATTACGTCATTGACAGGTGACAAGCGAACAGAGACGAGCCATTATTTAAATGTGGAATTTCTCTGAAATTAAAAATCCTTGGGAACTTTTGGGATATTGTAACTACACAACTGCAGGAAATATATCACACTGTGAAAGTTATTTTTGGATATTTAATTACAAAAATCTTACATATTGCAGCTTTAAGCTGTCGATGTAGTAAAGCTCTGCTCTAAAAGCACATTACTGAACTGAAAATCCTCGTTTCACTCCTGAGAGGATCTCAATATCTCAGGGAATTACACACGCAGTATAATTAACTGCTAGAGACTTTTGACAAAAGCAAGCCAAGTTTTCAGAGGAAGTTTCCACCAACTGTTTGAAACGGCTGATCAATAAAATCATGAACACAAATAATTTAATAATGTAATTTCATTATATTATAACAGATGTTCTATGTCTGTTTTTTGGAGGACTCAGAACAGTGTGTTCAGCCGTTCTAGACTTCTAATGGAGTGAAAACGTCAGGTTCCTGAAATCCCCTCCATTGGGGAAATTGATGTTTACTTGTGAAGCTTTCAAGACAAATGTATTGTGAGCTATGAGCTTGTTAACGGAAGTTGTCTGCTTTTTTAAGTCATTATCCTGCATTATTTCAACTTTATTTGTTAAAATAACCGTGTTTAACATCAGATTTTAAGGTGAAAACTACATTACAGATGTCTCTGCAGAACGCACACACACTCCCATAAAGCACTTTGTATTATGTAATGGTGTGTGCATGTATATTAGGGCTGGGTAAAAAATATCGATTTCTCGATTTTAATCGATTCTCATTTTTACGAACCGATATCGATTCTTAAATCCCAAGAATCGATTAGTCATCCTGTTTTCAGTTGATGAATGATTGGAACATTGTAGCGCGCATCCAATCCAATAAACGCAATAATCTTTGTGCTTTGTTACTATTGATATGAAACAAAGTTTCAGATTTCAAATTACGTCCATTTTCTTACGAAATTCAAAAACATAAATACCGTTTTGGCGCTGTGGCGTGAGATCGCTCTGGCGCAGCTCAAGAGAAGCAGCAGCGCCGAGCACACATGATCTTCTCTTCCGCCTTAATATTACCAGTTACAGCGTGAAATAAACATGAATGAGCAGCTGAAAGTGTGTTAAAAGATAGAGTATAACTTATCGAAATCCTTGTTGTCACATGGAATCGCTCAATCATTGTTTCAACCGAGGAAAGACGTCAGTGAAACAGCTTGTAAACAATGTCATGTAACGTCACATTTACCTCAGAAAAACCATATCCAGTGACCATGAACTCGTTAGTCAGCTAGAAAAATTAACTCTAGAGAGGAGCATTTTGCTAAATATATGCACCATATTACATATGCATTTTATGTTATTTTATAATTATTTTATGTTTTTCAATATTTAATGCATGTTTGAATAAATCTGGCAAGTTTTTTATGACAGCCACCATTTAAATATTTATATTTCATATAACTTTATTATTAGAAAAATAAATAAAAGTGTAATTGTTTGTATACAAATCAGTAAATCTTTACCTTCAATATTAGGCTATAGTAGGCTAATGAAACAATTTTAATGATACAACTGACTCCCATAGTTTACAGCATTGGTTAAGAGATTTGTTTTCCTTGAGAAAATTTGCCATGTATTGTACCTGATATCCAAAACAATCAATATTGAATCGAAATCGAATCGAATTGTGAAATTTGTGTCAATACCCAGCCCTAATGTATATTTATATGTGTATGTATATATGTATATATCGAGAGAGAGAGAGAGAGAGAGAGAGAGAGAGAGAGAGAGAGGTCTCCTGTTTGTTTCCTATATTTTACAAAAGCAATGTTTTGTTTTTTATTGTGTGTAGACACAAATTAAAAACAGACCCTTAACAGTCTCAAATTATATATTACTCTAATCTGTATAACCATAAATGATTGAGTATAATAAGTTGTTTCCGCTGTTTTAATGAGAGAAAATCATTTGGTATAGGGGTGCACTGGAATTTCGGCCGCCGAAAATGTTCGGCCGAAAATAGCATTATCGGTTTCGGGCCGAAATAAAAAAAACAGCCGAAAACGTAAACCGAAAATCAATGTCACCCGCCCCTCCAATCCGTGCGCAAGCGCTTAGGTTTCACTCAAGGTCAAGCTGTCATCACGCGTCTGCCTATCAAAGATAGGGATGTCTCCCGCATATTGATAGCGGCTCCCTGATGCCCGCAGATTAGTTCAAATCTCCCGGAAGAGCGAGCGAGCAAGAGCTCGTGCTCCAAACCGTGTAGCGCGCGCACGCCAGACGGGGAGAGAGAGAGCGAGAGACCTTGTGTGTGTGTGTGTGTGTGCTAGTGTGCTAGTGTGCTAGTGTGTCACATGAAGCGCCTGTAAGACCCCCAGTCCAATTTTCTGTGTGTATAGCATCTACATTAAAATTTGCGTAGCGCTGCACAACTGTGTTTCCTAAGGCTACATAGGCTTACATGTTGTTTACAGTTTGAGTTTGGATTAAGTTCTAGTGCTGTTTTTGCACTGTTGTTTTGCACAGATATTTAAAATGTAAGTAAAGAATTGTTTGCATGCAGCAGGAGAATAGAGGCCCACTGCCATTCTGTGATTTTGTGTGCAGTTATTCAGATAATTGTGGAGCTTTTTTGCACAACTGTTAAAAAACGATTTTATTTGATGGAACATAAAACTTGAATAATATTATTTGGTATTATTATTTATATTTATTGTTAAAAATATTTTAGGTTTTGTACTGTATATGTATATATATATATTAGTATAAGTTTTTAAAAGGCCATTTTCGGCTTCAGTTTTGGTTTTCGGCCAAGTGCATCCTAAATTTTCGGTTTCGGCCCAGAATTTTCATTTCGGTGCATCACTAGTTTGGTATTGTGCAGATTTGTGTCGTGACTCGTGGAAGTCTCATACAGTCCAGTGATGAAATATGCGTGTCCTGGAAAGGGAAGCCTCAGATGCCACTTCTTGAAAAAGTGTAGTTTTATCAACTTTGTGCATCCGCCATCGTCACCGCATGTTAATGAACTCTCACGAGCAAAGAAAACTAATCTCTGCACGTTTTATTGTTCATGATTCTATTCATCTGGTACTTTTTTAACAAAAGAGATGCTTTTCAGTTTTGTAGCTGATAGTGATCAAATACCTTTTGTTTTTCTATCAGCCCTAAAAAATTATAGCCTTTCCAAGAGTGCATTCTGTACAGCTCACTGAGGGCGGGGCCTATGTTAATAGGGCGGAGTCTGTCAGCAATAGTGGGTGGGGCCTAATCATATGTGATGTCACAAACACTACAATCTGCAAACAGCTTGTTCTGAGACACTGCTTATGAGTGTGTGGATTTTTACCATAATAGGGTGGTTGTGTACACACACTGCCGACACACATTTATGTTCAAACATTATTAACACACACAAACAAAAAATATCTTTGGTCCCCACCAATGTTCAAGACATGGTTACAGCCTTAAGGTGCGTTCACACAACCAGCGACAGGATCCCATTCATTTCAATGAAGAGCGGGCCATCTCTGGCGACAGTGACCTTTGGCGACTGGATGGGGCGTGTCCAGTGATATGTTCAACTTTACGCAAATGAAGAGCGACTTTGGGAGCGACAACCAATAGGAGTGAAGACAGTGGGGTCACGTGATCCGTCGCTCTTCAGTGCCGAGTCCGACCGAGGCAAGATGAATGAAAAGCTGATTTTAGCACTCAGACACCGTCCTATAATTTATGATATGTCTCCGTGTACATACGGTGGTACTCGCCGTGCTGACTCTGAAGCCCTGTTCACACCGCCAGCGACACGCAGCGACATGATCCCATTCATTTCAATGGAGCGCTGGCGACACCCGGCGACACGAGCGACAGTGACCGTTGGCGACAGAATGTGGGCGTGTCAAGCGACAAGAGACAAGCGACAAAAGTTGAGAATTTTCAACTTTATGCAAATGAGAAGCGATTTTCACGAGCGACAACCAATAGGAAAGAAGCCTTTCAGTGGAGCTCACGTCACCGTCTCGAGTGCAGGCAAGACAGAAGAGTTTGAGGGTGATTTCACAGTTTTGTATGATTTGACTGTAACCACATACATGGATATAATAAAATGATGCATGGAAAAGAAACTATCGACATCTCAGTGAGTTTAATTCATACATTTATAGTTCGAGTGGTGTCATTTTATGATGCAAGTTTAGCACTGCTGCAGTTCATTTTACAGTTTCCCCTGCATTATGTTGACTATTAGGGACAAGAAAATTGATTATTTGCCAAATTCGAATGGCGTTTTAGTAATTTATGACAGTATGAGTGAGTTTAATTTGTTGATTGATCGATCGTTAATCTAGTAAATTAATTTAATCCACTGAACACTGTTGTGGTAATATAAAAACACTCTCCCAACAGCATATACTGTTTCTTTTTAGCCTAATTCCTAGTCAAATTAAAATTATATAGTTGTATATATCACTTGTGATGGTATTTTGTATAGATATGGCCAGACGTGCAGTCTACCAATAACATTAGAGCGACAGCACTACGAACGCGCACAAGCGACTTCACAGTATAGAGCCAAGCGACATACAGCGACAAAGTCGCTGGCGGTGTGAACGGGGCATGAGACTGAAAGCTTTCGTGAACCCATAGACCGGCATTTGCCTGTTTGCTGCATTTAAATAGCCGCGATGGCAAATGTAAACTCACGCTCGATCAGCCCAAGGTCCGGCATCCAACCAGCACGCAAGGTCTCTACATGTTTCTGTCTTTTCTCGTCGCAAAGTACTTTTGATTAAATGCAATACATTATTTTCATATGTATTCTCTCGTTATTTCATCTGACTCCATAAATGAAAAGGTTTTTAATGATATCCGTGCATCATTAAATGTGATCGAATGTTTGACTATTCCGTTAACTCTAATGAAAATAAAGTCAAAGTCAGTAAGAATAATCAAATGTAACAATTTATTATGTCAGGTAAATGTATCATTACAATTTCATAATCAGTTCAAAGATAATCAATACAAAATATCAAATGCTCTGGAATAAAGAGGAGAAATGTTAACCCGACATTAGGAAATACATGAAGCTGAGAGTTTCGGCGATTCTCAGCCTCACGGGCTGATCCGAGTACAGAAAAGGCCCCCGTGCATTTCATTATATTGCCAGAACTCATGTCAAATGAGGCAGAAGTTGATTTACATGGAACCATTTGCTAACAGTGGAAATTTGCATTGAGTTTACACCTTCTGACCATTTGCCTGAAAGACACACCCTTGTGTGTCCAAGATATTTCTAAACTCTTAAGAACTTTATTACCTTTTGGTTTACTTATTTGGGAACGAGACATTTGTACCAGTTTCTTTGTACTGAGACATTTCAAATGATACCAAACATGTATAAAACTGTATGATAATTGTTCACATTAAAACCATATATATTATGGATGAATTTCAGCATGAGGGAAAAGAAGTGGGGAGAATGGGGGGTAAAGGTAAAAGATCTAGATTAGAATGATTCTGGAGTGAGACTTGCGTCTCGAATGGTGCACAAGAGTGAGTTCAAATGGTAATTTACTTTTTTTTCTCACAGTTCTTAAAGTTTTTCCAGTCTTACACAACGAGCACTCACTGTTTCTCGTTCATCTTTAATATAATGCATTTTATGTACTGAGTCCATTTATATTTATGCCTGGTTCAGATTACACGATTTTAGCCCGATTTTGGCACGATCCGTTGGACGTAGGGTGTCGTGGGGATTCGTAAACGACAACGGGTGTCGGGACGCAAGATTCGATCGCATCATCTCGTATAGTGTGTCATAGTGGGCGACAACCTACGTCGCGTCTGCGATGCTTCACGACATCACGACAAAAAGACTAGCATGTTTAATTTTTTTAACGGTCGTCCACGACGGGTTCCGTCACATGTATGAGGTTGACCAATAGGAGCACAGAAGTTTTTCCGTACACAACTTTCAAAAATGGCGAAACGAAAGAGAGACGATGGTGCTACTAGGTGGAGTTATGACATGGAGGAAAGGTTCGTAAGAAAACAATATTTTACCTCAAGTTCTCTTTGGAGGATTGACAGCCCATACTGAGCAATCCAGGAACGTGTCCATTGTCGGGTTTTCTTTCTTTTTTTAAAGTTTTTCTGAACACAGGACAGCCAATACAACACTCACCGCTTCATCCATTGTTTGTTTACGTTCGTTTCCGGAAGTCACTCGCTAGTTTCGCCTTCTCGATGACATCACGCGCGTCTTTAAAGACGGCACGCAATGACTGGTCAGGAAGCAACGTGTAGTCTGACATGTTTCTTGTCCACGACACGACAAGATTTTAGGAGTCAAAATCGCGTAATCTGACACAGTTACTATCGTAACAGACAAAAAAAATTGTGTAATCTGAACCAGGCATTAGACTTTTCCTTCCAAAATGTTTGTTTGTAGCGGCCAGAAAACTGATTTGTTGTGTACAGCATTGGAGTAACATCCGTGAATGTCACTCACAAACATTACTTGACAACTAGTAGTGGGAACGTCCACTGGCAAAACCGCTTGTAGTGTGAATGCACCTTTAGCGCTTATATAAAAACAGATGAATTCATACCGTATCCTTTGGTGAAGATGTCCCTGGCAGACTTGCCCAGGTCCACATATGTTGGAGGAATGGCCATTGTCTGCAATGCAGAGAGAGTGTCAGCTAAGCAGGACAGAAGATGGCAGAGGTCACGGCAAGGTCACACAGGGAGCGGCTCATGAACACATTCAAGTGTTGTTCACTGCAGAGAGATCTCCCAATCTACACGTCATGAGTCTGACAGTCACCTCTGTGGCTCTAATGGGCGGAGCTTGACCTCATTAGGGATAGGGTTATTGATTCAAGCTCCGCCCACTATATTCAGAGAGGAGGGGCTGGACGTCAAGTCCCACCCATTAGCTCTGCAGTGAGCAGCTTGACCAATTCAGTCCAGGTGAGATATTTTACACAGCAAAACCGGCCTAATGTTGGTTGACACATGAATACATCGATCATACACACATTACAATAAAGGCCTATTCCCTTACACACACTATACATGATTCATGCGAATATTTCTCTAAGAATACGCCAGAGAAGGAAAGCAGAAAGAGCATATTCTATGCATGAATCAACACGATATCTACAGATAAAAGCATCAGACTCAATGGCGCAGGTTTTTAGGCCACTATCAGAGTAGATTGAGGATAAACGAGCACAGAATCACTGCTGCCAGACTCTTTCACACAGTAGTAAGTTACAGCAATTAACACTTTAATATTTCCTTTGGTTTGTCAAACCGATCTGCTTGCGCAGCGAGACAATGACAAGTCATGCGTGCTCGTATGCATTTAAATAAAATCATTAAAATGCAATAACATAAACTGGATGAACGCATTTAAACAGCACGTGCACACTTGATAGCGTCCTCGATGCTCATGCACAGACACTGCGAGCGCATTATAAGCAGAAGTTGTGGCATTCCGGCCCTGCTCGCGACATTGATGCGCTTCACCATCCCAATCATCATCCCAGAGTCACTAAAACACTAGAGATACAGGCAATCACATTCGCTCTCAATGACACTCACGACTTTATAATCTACCGCAGTATAAAGGTCTCAGATCCGAACATACCTCTGTAAGGTCGTGAGGAGGACAGGACTCAGCCGAGAGGAGGAGAGACGAGCAGAGAAACGAGAGAAACACGAGTCACGACACACTTACGCAAGAGAGCGTACGCAAACTGCGCCGCGCATGCGCAACAATCATGCGCATCATCAGCGGATTCCTTTTTTCTTTCTTTTTTTCTTTTTTTATCATCAGCGGATTCCACATCACACACCCGGATGACAGACGCGTTAGAGATCCATAATAGAGATAGATCGAGTTTCCTGGTCTGCCAGAAACATGTGTTGATTCTTTGCACAGAATATGACAGAGAATGAATCCAGTTTACAGAATCATTAAGCTACGAAATACCAAATAGTATCTTAGTAAATGCACATTAAACTCATTCTGTGCCATTTTTTGTGTGCTATATTGTCAACTCAAAACAAGTAGACCATTTTCACATTTCCTGTTTTCTCAGAAGCTGAAGTCGTCACAGTTGGGAAAACTTGAGAGAATACACTAAATATATATTTTCACTTCCTAAAGTGTCTAATTAAGAGGGGGAAAAAATATTTCCAACATGCACTCATTCATGGCTTATTTATTATAAGTTTCGTCTTTATTGGGACATATGACTTGATTATGTGAGTTTGTCTTTATTTCTTAGTGTGATAGAAAGGGGGACACTAAGAACTGTGTGAGGCATGGCCGGTAAGGGAGTTAGGATTAATAGTTGTCACAGAAATTAGACCAGGTGAAAGAACTCATTTAAGTGAGATAAACGATCAGAAGAGTAGAAGGTGAACGGGAAGCTGCGTTCCTTGACCGTTTAGGAGCGAGCTGATGATTTTTTTTTTTTTTTTTTTTTTATTATTATTATGCTTGCAAACAATACAGAGATGACAAACATGCTATACAATTTTGAATCAGAATTATAAAAATGACAATACAAAATACAATATGTACAATGTCATCTGAACATACAAACTATCAGTGCATAGCTAAGAAATAAAACTATAGAGGAATGAAGAAGGAAAAAAAATAATCATGAAGGTAAGACATCTTATATATCAATTAGTGTACACAAATTAAAGACATTACAATTTGAAATAGTTTTAATAGCTTTCTTATTTACTGAGGATGAAATAGTGTTAAGGTATATTTTAAATTCTTTCAAAAAAAACAATAAAAATTGGTTTGTTATTGGTGAATTTACATTTATGAATGTAGAATTTACCAATAAAATAAATTAATAACAAAGCAGGCTTTTTTTATTGGGGTCAGACTCAAAGTATCCAAAGATAATGTCTTTAAAGGTTACTGTCAGGATACAGGCTCGGAGACAGAGGTAAGTGAATGAACATAAACTTTATTTCGTCACATACAAGGTGCGTGCTCAAAGGTGAATAGAAGGAGGATACTCTGACGTGTAGACTTTCAGGTGAGCAGGTCCTCTTCAGTGTGCTTTACATCAAACTAACTCAGTTCTGTGATACTTGCTTTCTTTCTTTCAGGTTATCCATAGGCGAACGATATTCAGGAAGGATGCATGGGTTCAGGACCGGGCAGGGACCGTAGCGTGGATCCTGAGGACATCAGAACATGGATAGACAGGTTAGTATACTAAAGGTAAGTATACGTTACATTACTTGCTGCTGAATGACACGGAGAGTTTCTTAGTGACTGGGTTTGGGTCTGTTCCTGTTGGAGGCTTGACAATGACTGAGGTATCCGTGAGAGTTTTATAGAGCTGGGTGATGAGGTAATTGATTGTAACCAGGTGCAGGTGATAATTTAGGGGAAAGTGATTGCAGGTGCGCCAAAGAGGATTCTGGGGTCTGTAGTGCAGAAATAGATGGTGACCCATGACAGTACCCCCCCCTCTCCGAAGGCGCGTCCTCACGCCGTATAACATCCAAAGGGGTGGGAGGGTGGGCGCCCTGGAGGCTGACGAGGGCGTGGTTGCACAGGACAGGAAGCCTCCAGGGCGGAGCTGGCAGCTCATGGGACCAGGGTGGAAACGTCTGCGGGGGTGGCCACGGCGGAGCAGGCTGTGGGCGTGGCCACGGCGGAGCAGGCTGTGGGCGTGACCAAGGCGGAGCTGTCGGACCTTCGGGCTTCCAGGGCGGAGCTGTGGGACCCTCGGGCGTCCAGGGAGGAGCTGTCGGACCCTCGGGCGACCAGGGAGGAGCTGTCGGACCCTCGGGCGACCAGGGAGGAGCTGACCCTTCGGGTGGCCATGGCGGTGAGGACCCTTCGGGTGGCCATGGCGGTGAGGACCCTTCGGGTGGGCGCCCCCCCAAAATTTGAATGGGGAAATTGACAGGAAAGGCGGGATCCGGCAGCAAAGAGGGTCTTGGGCTGGGCAGGATCAGCGGGCTCTGGCGCAGGATCAGCGGGCTCTGGCGCAGGATCAGCGGGCTCTTGCTCGAAGACTGGCTCTGGCTCTTGCTCGAAGACTGGCTCTGGCTCTTGCTCGAAGACTGGCTCTGGCTCTTGCTCGAAGACTGGCTCTGGCTCTTGCTCGAAGACTGGCTCTGGCTCTTGCTCGAAGACTGGCTCTGGCTCTTGCTCGAAGACTGGCTCTGGCTCTTGCTCGAAGACTGGCTCTGGCTCTTGCTCGAAGACTGGCTCTGGCTCTTGCTCGAAGACTGGCTCTGGCTCTTGCTCGAAGACTGGCTCTGGCTCTTGCTCGAAGACTGGCTCTGGCTCTTGCTCGAAGACTGGCTCTGGCTCTTGCTCGAAGACTGGCTCTGGCTCTTGCTCGAAGACTGGCTCTGGCTCTTGCTCGAAGACTGGCTCTGGCTCTTGCTCGAAGACTGGCTCTGGCTCTTGCTCGAAGACTGGCTCTGGCTCTTGCTCGAAGACTGGCTCTGGCTCTTGCTCGAAGACTGGCTCTGGCTCTTGCTCGAAGACTGGCTCTGGCTCTTGCTCGAAGACTGGCTCTGGCTCTTGCTCGAAGACTGGCTCTGGCTCTTGCTCGAAGACTGGCTCTGGCTCTTGCTCGAAGACTGGCTCTGGCTCTTGCTCGAAGACTGGCTCTGGCTCTTGCTCGAAGACTGGCTCTGGCTCTTGCTCGAAGACTGGCTCTGGCTCTTGCTCGAAGACTGGCTCTGGCTCTTGCTCGAAGACTGGCTCTGGCTCTTGCTCGAAGACTGGCTCTGGCTCTTGCTCGAAGACTGGCTCTGGCTCTTGCTCGAAGACTGGCTCTGGCTCTTGCTCGAAGACTGGCTCTGGCTCTTGCTCGAAGACTGGCTCTGGCTCTTGCTCGAAGACTGGCTCTGGCTCTTGCTCGAAGACTGGCTCTGGCTCTTGCTCGAAGACTGGCTCTGGCTCTTGCTCGAAGACTGGCTCTGGCTCTTGCTCGAAGACTGGCTCTGGCTCTTGCTCGAAGACTGGCTCTGGCTCTTGCTCGAAGACTGGCTCTGGCTCTTGCTCGAAGACTGGCTCTGGCTCTTGCTCGAAGACTGGCTCTGGCTCTTGCTCGAAGACTGGCTCTGGCTCTTGCTCGAAGACTGGCTCTGGCTCTTGCTCGAAGACTGGCTCTTCCTGGGACTCAGAACTGGACGGGACCAGCACATCATGGGACTCGGAACTGGACGGGGCCAGCACATCATGGGACTCGGAACTGGACGGGGCCAGCACATCATGGGACTCGGAACTGGACGGGGCCAGCACATCATGGGACTCGGAACTGGACGGGGCCAGCACATCATGGGACTCGGAACTGGACGCGGCCAGCACATCATGGGACTCGGAACTGGACGGGGCCAGCACATCATGGGACTCGGAACTGGACGGGGCCAGCACATCATGGGACTCGGAACTGGACGCGGCCAGCACATCATGGGACTCGGAACTGGACGGGGCCAGCACATCATGGGACTCGGAACTGGACGGGGCCAGCACATCATGGGACTCGGAACTGGACGGGGCCAGCACATCATGGGACTCGGAACTGGACGCGGCCAGCACATCATGGGACTCGGAACTGGACGGGGCCAGCACATCATGGGACTCGGAACTGGACGGGGCCAGCACATCATGGGACTCGGAACTGGACGCGGCCAGCACATCATGGGACTCGGAACTGGACGGGGCCAGCACATCATGGGACTCGGAACTGGACGGGGCCAGCACATCATGGGACTCGGAACTGGACGCGGCCAGCACATCATGGGACTCGGAACTGGACGGGGCCAGCACATCATGGGACTCGGAACTGGACGGGGCCAGCACATCATGGGACTCGGAACTGGACGGGGCCAGCACATCATGGGACTCGGAACTGGACGGGGCCAGCACATCATGGGACTCGGAACTGGACGGGGCCAGCACATCATGGGACTCGGAACTGGACGGGGCCAGCACATCATGGGACTCGGAACTGGACGCGGCCAGCACATCATGGGACTCGGAACTGGACGGGGCCAGCACATCATGGGACTCGGAACTGGACGGGGCCAGCACATCATGAGGCTCGGAACTGGACGGGGCCAGCACATCATGGGACTCGGAACTGGACGCGGCCAGCACATCATGGGACTCGGAACTGGACGGGGCCAGCACATCATGGGACTCGGAACTGGACGGGGCCAGCACATCATGGGACTCGGAACTGGACGCGGCCAGCACATCATGGGACTCGGAACTGGACGGGGCCAGCACATCATGGGACTCGGAACTGGACGGGGCCAGCACATCATGAGGCTCGGAACTGGACGGGGCCAGCACATCATGGGACTCGGAACTGGACGCGGCCAGCACATCATGGGACTCGGAACTGGACGGGGCCAGCACATCATGGGACTCGGAACTGGACGGGGCCAGCACATCATGGGACTCGGAACTGGACGGGGCCAGCACATCATGGGACTCGGAACTGGACGGGGCCAGCACATCATGGGACTCGGAACTGGACGCGGCCAGCACATCATGGGACTCGGAACTGGACGGGGCCAGCACATCATGGGACTCGGAACTGGACGGGGCCAGCACATCATGAGGCTCGGAACTGGACGGGGCCAGCACATCATGGGACTCGGAACTGGACAGGACCAGCACTTCATTGGACCCGGAACTGGACGGGACCAGCACTTCATGGGACCCGGAACTGGACGGGGTCAGCAGCGAAGGAAACTCTGGGCTGGAGGAGGAGGTAAGACCTGGGACTGAGGACCGGAGAAAGGAAGCTGATTTTAGTGCTGATGGCACGGATTTGAGCGCTGGATCCGCCATTTTTGCCCCCAGGTCCCTACTATTAGAAACCAGCTTCCTGGCTCGGGGCCACACGGGAGTCTCAGGCTGAACAGCGGGGAAGCGAGGAACCCTTGGGGCTGGCTCTGGCGGGTCGGCGACTGAACTCCGGATGATGACGGGCGGCGTGGTGAATAGAGAGTGAGCTGGGTTGATGGTTGCCGAGACGTGACGTGCAGACTTGAGAAGACTGACGTGGATTTCGGGCTGAATGTCTCCCACGGAGAGTGAGGAACCACACACCCACAGCGTACGGTCAATGAATTTGACCAAAGGGAGGTGGAGATCTCCCAACAGCAGCATCTGGGCGAGAGTATCGTCCAGCCCACTCCAGAACTCACATGTGAGAGTTTCCTCATTCCAATTGAGGTCCTGAAAAAGATGGAGAAATCCCTGCGTAGTCTTCTAGAGACCGGCCGTCTTGTGGAACACAGAGTTCGTGATTCATCTTATGTCGGTTGGGTCAAGCCTTCTGTCAGGATACAGGCTCGGAGACAGAGGTAAGTGAATGAACATAAACTTTATTTCATCACATACAAGGTGGTGCTCAAAGGTGAATAGAAGGAGGATACTCTGACGTGTAGACTTTCAGGTGAGCAGGTCCTCTTCAGTGTGCTTTACATCAAACTAACTCAGTTCTGTGATACTTGCTTTCTTTCTTTCAGGTTATCCATAGGCGAACGATATTCAGGAAGGATACATGGGTTCAGGACCGGGCAGGGACCGTAGCGTGGATCCTGAGGACATCAGAACATGGATAGACAGGTTAGTATACTAAAGGTAAGTATACGTTACATTACTTGCTGCTGAATGACACGGAGAGTTTCTTAGTGACTGGGTTTGAGTCTGTTCCTGTTGGAGGCTTGACAATGACTGAGGTATCCGTGAGAGTTTTATAGAGCTGGGTGATGAGGTAATTGATTGTAACCAGGTGCGGGTGATATTTTAGGGGAAAGTGATTGCAGGTGCGCCAAAGAGGATTCTGGGGACTGTAGTGCAGAAATAGATGGTGACCCATGACAGTTACTGTTATATCTTGCAGGATATTATCTTTAATAAATAGTTCAATATTTTTCCATAGTTGTTCAGTATAGAAACATGACCAAAATAAATGATAAACAGTTTCTGTGTGAACTTGGCAAAATGAGCATCTTGTGTCAATATTACTTTTATATTTAATCATAAAATATCTAACAGGGTAGAATTTATTTATTATTTTAAAGGACACTTCTTTTACTTTATTAGTTAGAAAATATTTCTGTTGTAAGGACCAAATCTTTTTCCAATTTAAATTTTTAAATAAATTACTCCAATAAGAGATTGCAGGAGAAACAGGAGTTTCAGTTGGCTCAGGAAAAGTAGCAATTATAGTAGGAGAGTGAAAGCAGTTTTTTAAGACAGTACAGATTCCTGTTGGTATAGCTCCCATAACTATGGCAAACTCTTTGAGGGTAACTGGCATATTGTATTCAGAAAGAAATTCAGTGTAAGACATTAAAAAACCTTGGTTGTTAAATAGCTGACAAACTAAAAGTAAGCCGTTACTAAACCATTTATCAAAAAATAAAGATCTATTTTTGTATAAAATATTTTGATTATTCCAAATAAAGAATGTATGGGGGGTGAAATTGTGTTTATATATTAAAGCCCATGCCAAAAGTACCTGTTGGTGGAAATTTGAAAGTATGATGGGAATTTTAGATATGTTATAATTACACATTAATACAAATCTTATACCCCCAATATTTGAAAAAGCTTGTTGTGGGAAGATATTCCAGAAGGAGTTTTGATTTTTCAAATACCGATGAAGCCAATTTATTTTAAAAGTATAATTTAAAGAGCTAAAATCAATCAAATTTAAACCACCTTTGTTATAATTGTTTAGAATAACCGATTTATTCATATAGTGGTTTTTATTTTTCCAGACAAAATCTGTCAGATCTCTATCAATCAATTTACATGTGGACTTATCAACATAAAGAGATTGGGCCGCATAAGAGAGACGGGAAAGCCCCTCGGCCCTTAGTGAGCAAAATCCTTCCTTTAATAGATAGATCCCTTTGAAGCCAGCAATTAAGTTTTTTCTTTGTTTTTGCAATAATCGGATTAAAATTTGTTGCACACCTATTTTTAACTTTAGTTATTTCTATGCCAAGATATTTTACAGTGCTTTTAACAGCTATGCCACATATTGAAGAAACATTACAAATTTTGATGGGCAACAATTCACATTTATCATTATTCAGACTTAGACCAGACGCTTTAGAGAATAATTGAAGAATATTTAAGGCTACAGGGATTTGAGAGGAGTCTTCTAAAAACAACGCTGTGTCATTGGCTAATTGACTTATGATTAATTTTTTAGTTCCTACAGTGACGCCTTTTAGGTTGCTCCTTGTAATATGCAAATTAAGAAATTGTACCGCAATTAAAAATAAATAAGGAGACACTGGACAACCCTGTCGAACACTACGATTAAGGAAAAATCTGGGAGAGGTGCCGTTTTTTAGTTTAATAGAACTATTTCCATTTACATACAACATTTTAACCATATTACAAAAAAACCCACCAAATCCTATTTTTTTAAGAGCTTGAAATAAAAAAACGTGTTCTAACGTATCAAAAGCTTTGTAATAATCTAAGAAAAAAATGAAGCTGTCATTATTAATTATATCAGAATAATCTAAAATATCTAATATTAATCTTATATTGTTAGATATGTGTCTATTTTGCATAAAGCCAGACTGCGCTTCATCAATAATAGAATGTAATATTGCTTTTAATCTTTTGGCTAATACTAAAACAATTATTTTATAATCATTGTTTAGTAACGTTATAGGACGCCAATTATCTATTAAATTAATATTTTTATTTGGTTTGGGAATTAAAGTGATCAGCCCTTGGCATAAAGTAGGAGGGAGAGACGACTTGTTTATGCTTTCGTTAAAGACATTTAATAAGAAAGGAGCTATATTTTCACTGAATGTGATATAATTCTGACGTTAGTCCATCTGTACCATGTGACTTGTTTGTTTTTAAAGATTTAATTGCTTCATCAATTTTTTTTAAAGTAATGGGAGAATCACAGAAGACTTGATCAGCATTACCTAATTGATTAATGGAAAATAACGAATCAAAAAAATTATGAACATGTTGCTTGCTAAATTTAGATGTGTATAAGTCATTATAGAATTTGGCACAAAAATTAACAATGACTTTTTGGTCTTAACAAAGAAATCCATCAATCATAAGCTTTTCAATCTGTTTTTTTTTCCATTTGTTGTCTTTCCAATCTAAAGAAATAAGAAGAATTTTGCTCACCTTCCTCAATCCATCTTTTCCGTGATCTAACAAATGCCCCCTCAGCTTTTTGTTTATAAACTTCATCCAACGCATTTTGATGATGAGCAAGCTCAACTTTTTCACCATCAGATAGAACCATTTTAGATAGAAGATTTGAAATTTTACAAATTATAATACTCTCATCATTTTTTTTCATTTTAGCCAATTTGCTACCAAAATAACGTATTTATTTGCCAATTTCATATTTCACTAATTCCCAATTACTGCAAAAATTGTTTTCCTTATTTGCTATTTCCCAATAACTAGTGATTATACATTTAATTCTATATTTTACTTCTTTATATTTAAGCAATGAATTGTTCAGTTTCCAAAAGGAGGTACATCTTTGCAAGTTAGCAGTATCTAGAGGAATGAATATGGATATGCATTTGTGATCAGAGAGAGGCGATGGAGTAATATCAGAGGATACATTATTTACATCAGAGATAAGCCACATATCGATATGAGGCTGGTTTGAAAGAGAATTGTTGCTCCATGTAAATTGTTTTTGAAAAGGATGAGTTTCTCTCCAACTGTCGAGTAAAGAAAATCTCTGCATAAACCTCTTTAGGTACAGACTCGAGTTAGCTGATGATTATTGCAGTGCATAACGCAAGCTGCTAAGGCAAGGTATGACTGCTTTTGTGGTTTTGTTTACTGTTTTCTAAGCGTAATGTTCCTTGTTTCAGCATTTTGATGCTTCAGGAGCGGGGCTGATGACTAATACAGGCTATCAGTGGAGACCACGAGCTATTAAAACCAGGTTTTAGCCGAGTCGATATTAATCGTTTTTGTTTTAGATAACGTGTGCATTTTTATTGTAGGACTGGCACCGATTGTTATCGGTTTTATTTAGAGTTTTGTTTTCTACTGTTTTTATTTTATATGGTGTTTTAATGAGTTTTTGAACTCTCTGGAAATGGTGTTTTAAGTGTGCTTGTTTGTGACATTTGTTGGAAGAAGCCTAATGACATAGCATGGTGTTCATGAGAATGAAGGATTGCTGAGTTGTTTGTTTAAAGGTGTTTGTGTTTGTTCTTGTAATGTATTGACTGACTATTGCAATAGTGAGGTTCCTTTAAGACGCTGAAAGTCTGGGGAGGGCGTTCCTGTTTTGGGGTGAATATGTGTTTTTGGCCAGTGTTTTCTGGGATTGGCCAAGCTAGATGTTTTTTCTTGCCTTGAGTTCAGTAAAGGTTCACAAAGTTACGAACGTCGTCTCATGTTATTCAAGTATAGCCTACTACAGTTATTTTTAGGTTTTCCCAGCGGCTGCACTCGAGGGGCAGTGGGCGCACGTGTGGTGTTTACTTTTAGTGGATGCAGTGGTTTGGTGTGAGGGTTTCACATATATGGTAAATGCTGAGGCGAATTAAGTATTTGTTTGGAGTATGATTCATTTCTTTACTCCACTTGTACCTCAGTGTACTGCCTGGGTTGTTTTATTTTGTTCTTTTTGATTATTATAGGTTTCTTTGTGTCCATATGGAAGGGACTTTGTTAAATAAAACTGCTGTGTAAAAGCAAGCGTTTATATCAAAATCCTGACTGCTGGTTCATTTTATACATGATTTACACTTTAAGTGTGCGAGGTTACCGAGTTTAAAGTAGGCCTACATATCAAGCATTAATGTAACATCTCATTTGTGCATTAATGGCTGTTATGTTAAAATAAGTGTATTAATTAAGGGAGGTCAGTTATTTTACCTTTGAACACCATTGATGACATCTCCCCTCGGACGCAGTGCTATAACGGCAGTCTTGCGTGCAATTCTCAAGATATCCACAAAATGGCACCATTAATCGGGGAATCCGATATTACAAAACCGATACCCGATTATGGAAAAATGCTTAAATATCTGGAAAAATATCAATAAAAATGATTATCTGTCGATCAAATCTGGTTCCTGCTACATCAGCGATACAGAGGAACTTAGATTTAGTGATTCAGATTCATAGTAACTGGATAATAACTAGAGATTTTGAAGCCCTAAAAAATGCATCCATCCACCCTAAAGTAATCCATACGACTCCATAGGGTTAATAAAGGCTTTCTGAAGTGAAACCATGCGTCTTTGTAAGAAAAATATCCATATTTATAACTTTATAATCACTGGCTTCCAGTAACGGCCGGACGAGAGTCTAGTTTTAGTCGAAGAGTGACCTCTGACCCAATACTTTATCATAGATAGAGTGAATATCTTCACTATGTTCCACTATCTAATGCTTCGGCAATGGGTCACTTCATTAAGGCTTTGTGGCTCTTGTAGTAGCAGCAACCAAGAAGATGTAAGAAAAATCTTACAAGAAGAGTTGAGATTTATTTGCATCCAGGGTTAAGTCGCAATAAATAAAAAATAAAAACATGACTCCCAGCCCATAAATAAATAAATAAATAACTTCACAAACAAAGAATAGCACCTATAAATGTTTTATTAAGATGTAAGAAAAAATATGTAAAGTTGAGAGCTTCACAATAACAAAATAAATACCTGGGTGTATCAGGGTGACCCACGGCCCACAATAACACAAAAATAGTCAATATAAAAAAAGACAAAATAACGTATATCCAAAGAAAAAACTACACTATCAGTGCCATCCATTCCAATTAAAACAGATGGAGGATCCTACTCAGAACACACAACATATACAAGAATAAATGCATAATATAAAAGGACAAAAACATACATACGTAACAATGTGAAGAGAAGTGTGCACTATATTTCACATGAGCTTGATGATCAGTTCTTTCTTAACACAGCCACATGTCCAATTACAAAAGGTTGTGCACACTTTAGGTTAAGGTTTTATTTGTGTCTTTTTTTCTGAAATGTGGCATTTTGTAGGTTCTAATATTATTTATTTTTTACAGAGGCATAGACATTTTTTATATCCACTGTATGACCAAGTAAAACAAGAAATCATGGCTTACAACCTGTGCTCTTAATCCTTCAGATGAAGTTAATGCACAATATGAAAAGGAATATACTTAGATTTTTTACTCTGTAAAAACTTGTACTTTTTTAAATTTCCAGGGGTGCCAATAATTGTGGTAAGCATTTTGAAATGCTTAAAAGTGTATGATACAGTATTTATTTACGGTCTGAAAGACAAATGAAATGATACCGTAGTTTACTTAATTTTTTACTATTTTACAGTTATCAATTATAATCAGTGACAAAAAGAAAAAGCTAAAATAAAATGAACAAAATAAAAAGATAAATAAATGTCACAAAGAAATAATAAACATTTGCAAACAGAAGTGGGAAAGATGTTTGATAAAGTGTTAGCTGCCATGGGTTTCAAAAAGTAAAATACTAAATTATCTGCTATAAAAGAATCACAAAATCATATAGCATGATATTACATTGTTATAAATGTAAAAACAAAGCAGTATATAGAAATTTGACTTGTCTTGTTAGCTCTAGTTCTAAATACAGACATGAAAAATTGAAGCATATTTTGTTAGGTCAAACTGTTCCTCATTAAAGGCTGGGCCTCGTCTCTGCTGACATGGGACACCGTCAAGAGCCTCTGTAACTCTGGATACATGGTTTCATTCTGCTGAAGAAGAGAAGCTTTTACTTCCTAAATATTACACTTGAATTATGTGTTGCTGCTAAATATGTATTTGTAAAGTATTGCTATTGTTGTATGGCTGCAGCCACAAACCTTAGAGACCCAGTGGGATATGCAATGTAACCAATTTAAGTCTTCCAGTAAAGTGTATGCAAGCTGCTTCTGTGCCGTTACACACATACACACATACACACACACATGCACACATACACAAATACACACACACATGCACACATACACTTACTGTGAGCAGCATTTTGAAATGCATGTGCCTGTGATGTTGGCATTGCTGACATGGCCCAGAAGAAAAATCAAAATGAAAAAGTTTGCAGAGTCCTCTCCTATATCTCTTGTTTGTTTATGAGCCTCTTGGTAAAACAGTCCCAAAATTGTAATAATCATTTTTAGTGTTGCATTAATTAATAATTTTTTGTGTGTAGTAAGCACATTCAGTTCTTTTTAAGAGGGCCACAAAATATATGTAATTACTGAGTTTTGCAATTTGTGTACAACTTTTGTAAAATGCAAAGGGGAAGGGCAGGGCAGGAAACCTCTGTTGAATGTGTGTGACCTTCGAGTCCTCAGATGGCACTGCATTAGAAACCACTATGCTACTGTGTTAAATACAGCCACATGTGCTCAGCAGTACTTTGGAAAACAGTTGTCATTTAAAGGGGCATTCGGCAACTATTTCAACTTAATAAAACTGTTTAGAAATCATTTGGATGGTTTAATAACCTGTTCCGGTGAGAATGGTGACTTTCCCCGCTCCCCCCAGCGTTCCCAGGCGGAAAACCAACCTTGCAACATGAGGATTAACGTCCAGGTAAGTTGAAAATAGGAAGTCTCGTGAGAAGCGAGAACGAGCGAGAAACACAAACTGCTTTACGGCAATTCGACACAAACACATACGCCGCCCTCAATGTGTATGATGTATTACCCACCTCGGTAGACATACTCCACATGATAAAGTTGGCCGGCTCCGATAATAACAAACACACAGGAGCAGCGGTAGAAAGGGGGAGGAGGGGCCGCAAGTGAGTTTTCTTACGACATTGTTGTGAAATATACTCCTCACAGCTGTAGGGGGAGCTCGCTGACAAAACATGCGACAACAAAAGTGAAAATCAGCGAAGAAATAGCTAGAGTTTCCGAATGCCCCTTTAAGAGTCTGCTGCTGCATCAAGAAATGCAGCTTGAATCTATTTTACACAAGAAGAAAGCAAAACACTCCTGGGCAGAATCGTAAGTAAGCTGACTGTCTAGATAGCGTAGTGAATGTTTATATACTGTAGTTTTCAATGAATGGGATGCTAAATATAATTTTGGTTTTAATAACATTTTCCCAATAAATAGGCATGTTGTCCACCATGAGTCCTATTCTTTCTGACAACAAAGTATTTAAACGCAATGAGCTCGTAATCACCCTTGTTCCCTGAAGGGGAACTCGTTCCTCATTCAGGGAAGAGGGTTAAATACGTAACCGAGACGTTCCCTTTCAGTCGCTCACGTTCGACTTGATTGGGATCCCAATTAAAACACCACTAATGCTGCCACCTTCCAGTGCCTAGACAAAAGCCTTCTGATCTCCCCGCATTATTGAGGCGGAGACGGGATAGGGTTTTGGCCAGGGTAGTCACTGCTGTTCCACAAGACATCTGGGAAAGCATTCCCTTTCTTTGGTAAAGGGAATACGCTGCAGAAGCCACATCCTGCCCCTAGGGAGGTAACATGTGGAGGATACACATATGGACTTGGCGGATTAACGGGTAGTACAACATATAAAATGTCACTGGGGTGGCTCCAGCCTATAACAGGAAGGAGATTCAACCGGTTAATGACGGCAGAGTGGGCTCTGCCAAGGGAAGACACGAGCTCACCGCAAGGAGCCGAAGCGTGGAAGAATACACATATGGGACCACCATAGGGATCACAACATATGGGACCCAGCCTAACACAGGTTCCAGCAGTGCATACAAGTGTTAGGCCTGGCATTGGACCGCCACGTCCGTTGCTGGAGGAACTCAACAGGGTTCGGCTAAAGAGGAACTCTACTGTATCCAGTCCATAGGAGGGGAATGGCGCAGCAAGCCGACACTTCGAACCGGGCTTACAGTGAAACTGGCTTTCTGTGAAGGGAGCCCACGGGAAGCAACCGGCTCGACACACAGGCTATTTTTCTAGCGAACATATTTGGTGTCGCCCAGCCCGCAGCTCTAAAAACATCTGTCAGCGAGGCACCCTGTGTCAACGCCCAGGAAGGAGCTACACTCTGTCATTTGAGAGGCTCACTACCCAGGTGGACACGGTGCACCTTGGGTAAACACACCAAGATGATGGCAACTACTTTCCAGTGGGCCAGCCTCTGCTTGGAAACAGCCTGCCCTTCTGCTGGTCTCTGCAATAGACATACTGGTCTGAGGTCCTGAGGCTTTGCGTTCTGTCCAGCTATAACCGCAATGAGCGGAAGGGAGAGAGAAAAGCCTCCTCCGGGGCAGCGTTTGCAGGCTCACCACCTGGTCCCGTTTAAGGGAGAGGTAGGAACCTAGGACACATAGGTCTCAGGATACCGCGAGAGTTGGCCGGCCCGAATTCCAGGCACGATTCGTCGACCAAAAATTCGTGCAGGTCCCCTACTCTCTTGATAGAGGCCAAGCAAGCAGGAGAACTGTTCTTTTAAAAACAGGATTTTTAACTCCTGAGTGGCTTAAAGGGATGTCTCTGCAGTGTGGTAGCACGAGAGATAAGTCCCAAGAGGGTATAGAGGGGGCGCAAGGTCGATTCAGTCTGCTCACTCCCCTCAGGAACCTGACGATCAAGGCATGCTTCCCAATGGATTTGGACTCACTGCATCGTGATGTGCGGTAATAAGGACGCTTAGAGGGTGGAGGGAGATAGCCCTCGCTCCCATCCATCTTGCAGGAAAGAAGGCTCACTGGGGAAATGTATCTCTGAGGAGGCCCTGGGGCCAGATGTGTGCCAGTGCCTCCGTGCCGAGGATTCTCTGCTTGGTCAGGGAGTAAAACAACTGACAATGGGACGAGTCCGGAGAGGCAAACAGATGTAACTGTGTGGCCCCGAAGTGGTCCCTGAACAGCTGGACCGCCTGGGGTTTGAGTCTCACTTCTCCCTGGGCCTCAGGCTGTCATGAGGCTGTCGATGGCACGATTGAGAAGGCTGGAAAATTAAGTGGCATGAAGTGACCTCAGAAGCTTCTGACTCCGAGGAGGAGGTGGTGGTGAGTTGCAACATGCGAAGGAAGCGTAGCGCAACGGTCACAGTGTTTGTACAGATCAGTACAAGCCTGCTGAGCAGTGGTGTCTCAAAGCAAAGTATACTGCCAGCAACTCAAGGCAGTTGATACCAATGCAGGCTGAGGCCTGTCCAGACCCCCATTACTGCATGCATGTTGCACAGGCCAGGTGATTGTCTCATGGAGCGTGCTGCTCTGCCACGCCTACCACGGGACTCGGTCTGCGGCCGGCTCCATGCTGAAGCCTGGGTGGAAACTGCTGCGGTGGCCCAACGGGAGCGGAGGCGGCGGCAGCAGATCCCTCATGTCTGCCAGGTTGAGCCAGAGATGGCGCTCTTGGAAGACTAAGGTGGACATCGCCAGACCGATCGCGTGAGGTGCAACCTTCGTGCTGCGGAGGGCGAGGTTGGTTGCAGTGCAGAGGTCACCCATGAGCTCACGGTCTGGGCTACCCTCGTGCATGTTCATGAGTCCCTGGGCCTGGTGGACCTGAAGCAACGCCAATGGCACGCAGAGAGGAAGCGGCTTGCCCACTGGCTTTGTAAGCCTTGCCTGCAAGGACGGATGAGAAATTACAGGCCTTAGAGGGGAGACGAGGATCCCCCTTACATGAGGTACCAGTCGCCGGACACAGTTGCATCGCGACAGACCACTCCACTGGAGGGATAGCCTCATAACCCTTCGCTGCTCCCCCGTCAAGGGTAGTAAGGGGGGAGGAGCTACTTAGGCGGTTTCTGCCAGAGAAAGAGTTTCTGCCCTCGTAAGCTCCTCATGCACTTCAGGGAAGAATGGTACTGGGGCGCCGGGCTGAGAACCAGCCCAGCCTGCCCAGAGAAACCAATCATTCAACAAAGACGGTTCGGGACACGGTGGAGGGTTCAACTCGATCCCGACCACCTCGGCGGCCCTTTTTAGCATAGCTGCCATCTCTTGATCTGGCTCGGGCAATGCTAATCTCCCAGAGGGAGGCAGTGCAGCCGAGTCCTCATCTCCAGAGCCTCGCTCACCCTCCAATGCTGCGATGGACATCCTGTCCTCTGAAGGGACCCCGAACGAAACGGCTAAACGGTCCACAACAGCGGGCGGATTACCCCTCACTGTAATCCTCAGATCACCCAACCCAATTTAGCCTTTTTTATGGGAAGTTGGCCCAGAAGAAACAATAGAGAAGGGCATGGGAGTGGGGACTCCACCTTCGCGAACGAAGGCGAGTCTCGATCTCAAAACCGAGATGGTCACATTCCCGCATTGAGAACATGAATCATCCACAAGAGCTGCCTCAGCGTGCTGTAAGCCCAAACACGTGATGCAGCAATTGCGACCGTCAGAAGGGGACAGAGTGCATCCACTTCCTTATTTATACCCACGCTGCGGGGCGGAGTGTGAGATGCAAATCTCGCACAGCAATGTACATTGGCTCGTTTTAATAATACTTGAAGATGACAGGTCCCTAAGTGTGATCCCAATCAGTCGAGCGACTGAAAGGGAACTGCAGTTATTGAGATAATTAAGTAGCAGATAATTCAGGAACAGCCTCCTTAGACAACATGGGACAGACTTAAGCATGTGGAGTGTGTCCGAAACTGAACACACATCTGTATACTGTATCAGTGTAGACAGTGTCAGTCATTATAATCTGAACACATATCTGTATACTGTATCAGTATAGACAGCGTCAGTCATTATAATCTGAACACACATCTGTATACTGTATCAGTGTATCAGCATCAGTCATTATAATCTGAACACACATCTGTATACTGTATCAGTGTATCAGCATCAGTCATTATAATCTGAACACACATCTGTATACTGTATCAGTGTATCAGCATCAGTCATTATAATCTGAACACACATCTGTATACTGTATCAGTGTAGACAGCGTCAGTCATTATAATCTGAACACACATCTGTATACTGTATCAGTGTATCAGTCAGTCATAATCTGAACACACATCTGTGTACTGTATCAGTTTAGACAGCGTCAGTCATTATAATCTGGACACACATCTGTATACTGCGTCAGTCATTATAATCTGAACACACATCTGTATACTGTATCAGTGTAGACAGCATCAGTCATTATAATCTGAACACACATCTGTATACTGTATCAGTGTATCAGTCAGTCATTATAATCTGAACACACATCTGTGTACTGTATCAGTGTAGACAGCGTCAGTCATTATAATCTGGACACACATCTGTATACTGCGTCAGTCATTATAATCTGAACACACATCTGTATACTGTATCAGTGTAGACAGCGTCAGTCATTATAATCTGAACACATTTGTATACTGTATCAGTGTATCAGC
The DNA here is from genome assembly GCF_051911475.1 of Siphateles boraxobius. NCBI lineage: Eukaryota > Metazoa > Chordata > Actinopteri > Cypriniformes > Leuciscidae > Siphateles > Siphateles boraxobius. The sequence goes on from NW_027509222.1 coordinate 1,188,114, forward strand.
GTTAGTCATTATAATCTGAACGCACATCTGTATACTGTGTCAGTGTAGACAGCATCAGTCATTATAATCTGAACGCACATCTGTACACTGTATCAGTGTAGACAGCGTCAGTCATTATAATGGGTTCTATTTGCTTTTGATGTAACAAGATGCTCACATCCAGTGTAGGCAAATGGCAGGCGTAAAGTGACTGAATGCCAGTGGGCGGAGCCTATGGTGCAATAATGATGATTCGTCAATGTCTTGCATAGAGGTGGTAATATGCAAGTGTAATATCAAAATGTGAAAAAATATCTGTTTTGGAGCTTGATTAAATAAATGTTTTGTTTAAAATGAGGATGACTTTAAGTTATGAAACTTGAAGGATGTTTTAACAGTACAAAGATCTCTTATGTAAAAAAAAATCAAGTTTGAGAGCCACTGGTCAAGAGAATGCTGTAGAAATTAACTTTCTGTATGTGTTTTCATAATTTTTCAGAATACCTGATTGTCACAACATTACTCTGATATCACTCTGTAGTACATGGTCGGTATCACAACATTTAAATGCATTAATGTATGCAAAAGAAAACTTCACATGTGATTAGGCATCTCTGCCTTAGATGAACGTCCAACTTAGGGTACGAACACAACAACGATATGCTTAAAACAGAGAAGTTTTTCCTTTGAGTTTTGCATGTACAGACGGCATCATTGTCAAAACGATCCCCATTCACACGGATCCACGAAAACAACTAAAAACGCTGTATTCTGCTGCCAGGCCAGTAGATGGCGATGAAACACTATAGATTGAACACATAATATGCATGTGCACGAAATCATCTCAGCTTCTTGTTTTTGTTGTTTACATGGAGACCGTTTTCAAAAACTTGCACTTTGAAACCTGTTTTCTAACGTTTGCATATTCAGGCCCCCAAAACGCCGTTGTCGTGTAAGTTTTATGTTTTTAGTTGAAAACTATGTCGTGTAAACAGCCCCAAAAACATTCTAGAAAAAAAAAAACTCTATCTACAAACAATAGAAACACATGCGGTGTTATTTCGACCCAAATTTGGGTCAAATGGACAAACCCAGCCGTTGGGTAATATTTTTAATTTACTTTTTTTATTTATTATTAATCCGACAGGTGGGATTGTCCATATTTTACCCAAATTTGGGTTGAAATAACCCCTCATTTTTTTGAGTGAAGTTATGTTTTTAAGCTAACCCTATGATCATTTATTACTTAGAGTAAAGTTGTTTTTAAGCTAACCCTATGAGAACATAGATTACTTTGAACAAATGCTACACTGTGCCAAAATAGAAGATCAGCAAAATGATAAATACAAGAAACATGTCTACATTATGTTTGCTTCTACACCAGAGGAAATTGTTCAAACAATGTGATTTACCCCTCACCTGGCTGGATTGCTTTGGCAGCAACTTTGCAATAAATTCTCTGATGTTGGCAAAGGTCGGACGCAGAGTTGGTTCCAGGCTCCAGCACATTTTCATCATTGTGTACCTACAGAAGATCAAGTCACTTATAGAGATTTGCTGAGTATTTATAGTTTTTTTTCTAAATCTTTACAAATGCTTATACACTTACATATCATGAGGGGCAAAATCTGGTTGTGGCATGTGATAACCATCTTTAATCATCTTATAGAATTGTGCATCAATCACAACATTAGGGTAAGGACTCATACCTAAAAAACAGGAAAAGCACCATAATACCAACAAGATACCTTCATGAAATGAACATTTTAATAGGTATGAACAAGTAAATTCACTTACCCAAGGAAAAGATCTCCCACAAAAGGACACCATAGGACCAGACATCACTCTGTACTGTGTAAAGACATTCAAAAATGCTTTCAGGTGACATCCATTTTACTGGCAGCCGAGCCTATAGAACCAGTCAAACAGAATGTAAAAAGTCAATCCATGCTGAATTGATTAATGTTTTATGATTTTCTATTAATTTTATTTATACATTAAAGAATTAGTTCACCTCAAAATGAAAATTTCCTAATAATTTACTCACCCCAATGCCATCCAAGATATCCATGTCTTTCTTTCCTCAGTGGAAGAGAAAATACTTTTTTTGAGGAAAACATTTCCGGATTTTTCTTTGAATAATGAACTTCAATGACAACCAACGTTTTGAAGTCCAAATCAATGCAGTTTCAAAGGTCTCCGAAGTGCTTCAACGGACTGAGCACGATCGCAACTGAGGAAGAGTCTTATCTAGCAAAACGATAGGTCGTTTTCAAAAAATTTTTTATATATATATATACTTTTTAACTACAATTATTGCAGATCAGCTTAATCAGAACAATTGTAGTTAAAAAGTATATATATATAAATATGTATATATTTTATTTCTTTTTTCTTTCTTTTGAAAATGACCTATCGTTTCGCTAGATAAGACCCCCCTCCTCAGCTGTGATCGTGCTCAGTCCGTTGAAGCACTTCAAAGACCTTTGAAACTGCATTGATTTTTACTTCAAAACGTTGGTTGCCATTGAAGTCCATTATTCGAAGAAAAATCCAGAAATGTTTTCCTCAAAAAACTTAATTTCTCTTCCACTGAGGAAAGAAAGACATGGATATCTTGGATGGCATTGGGGTGAGAAATTATTAGGAATTTTTCATTTTGAGGTGAACTAATCCTCTAATTCCTTTCCACATTTGTTTATAATTATTCGGTCAGTGTGCCCATGATGACCCCTGTCCGGCACCGAAAGCACCTTCAATGGATAGAATTGGACGGTGGAACATCAGAAGAAGGTCGCCTGGTCTGATGAATCACGTTTTATTTTAGTTCAGGTGGATGATAGGGAGCGTGTGTGTCGTTAACATGGGAAAGAGATGGCAGCAGGATTCACTATCGGAAGGCGGCCGTGGGATGCTCTGAACAATGTTCTGCTGGGAAACCTAAAGTCCTGGCATTCATGAGAATGTTACTTTGACACGTACCACCTACCTAAAGATTGTTGCAGACCACGTACATGGCAAAGATGTACTCTGATGGCTGTGGCTCTTTCAGCAGGATAACGCACCCTGCCACACTGCAAAAATTGTTCAGGAATGGTTTGAGGAACATGACAAAGAATTCAAAGTTTTGGCCTCCAAATTCCCCAGCAAACCATGAAATCCGATCCATCCACTTTGCAACTTGCAGGACTTAAAGGATCTGCTAATGTCTTGGTCCCAGAGACCACAGAACACCTTCAGAGGTCTTATGGAGTTCATGCTTCGATGCATGAGACCTTCACAATATTAGGCAGGTGGTAGGCCCTCAGTTTGGCCTAAAACACACAAGTGCATCTTAAGAACACCACGAGCAAAAAAAAAAAATACAAGGATACAGTCACCAGAAAGCCTGCTTAACAAGGTAAGATTTGATATTTAAAGACAGAAAGACTGTCACAATTCCGACTGTCTTGAGTAAAAGAGTAAGAGAGTGTAGCTAAAGTGAATGTAAAAGATGACCCAGGAACAAGTGTATATGGAAAGAAGATCATACAATCAAAAGGGAGCAAGTGTGTTAAAAGCCTTAGAAGTAAGGAGCAAAATTGCAAATTTTGAGGAACAGGGGAAATGTTTAACCAAAAAAGGTCCAGAAATGATTAGAAAGAAGACCATAAAGCAAAGCCTTACAAAGATTTACAGCACTGGCCTTGATGGCAGTGCTCCTCATTGAGAGGACAGAATGGAGACGGTTAGGCTGCGTCTCATTTCTCTGTCTTACCCCTTCCCCTTACCCCTCCCCCTCGGTTTTGCGCGTTCATGTGAGGGGAAGTGGTGTCTCAATTCTCATTTTGATTAAGGGCTAGGGCCAAGGCGTAGGGCTACATAGCCCTTGAAAAGAAGTTTGCGGAGGACCACACTTGAAACAGAGGGGTAACAGTTAACAACGTAGGAATTTCTCAAAAGTGCCGGCATCAAGTTTATTTTATGGCTGAACGTCGAACTGTGAAGGAGTCGCACAAATGTAAGTATTTTCAGCAGTTTAATTGATATTATAATTATGACACTCGTGTTTTATGATCCTTTTAATAAAATGTTCAAGTGGTTTTAATTGTAATGTTTTTGTTTTGAATCGGTAGTAAACCGCTAGCTAGCAGCTATGCGCTATTTGTCGAGCTGAGCTATGACAATTCATATTGTAGTTTTTAGGTGAAATCAGTGTGAAGTGAATTTGCTTGACATTACTATTCCTTGACTGATTTTAATATTGGACTTTAATATTGGTAGAGCTAGCTTACTACGAGATTCACCTAGCAAGGTAACGGTAACGTATATTTTCCTTTTCCCTCAGGGACACCTGAGGAGACTCGGCGGCTCATCCGCTTCAGGGCAGAGAATGAAAAAGACTTCATGAAGTCCAAAACAATGGCCAAACAACAATGGGAGTGAGTAATTAATCGGGATGATGACGCAACCAGTTATCGAGTGGTGTCTCATTTCTTAGAGGAACGTTCTCACCCCTACCCCCTTTCACTCGGTATCGAGGGGCAAGGGGAAGACGCAGACGAAGGGGTAGGGGAAGGGGAAGGGGTAAGACAGAGAAATGAGACGCAGCCTTAATGTTACGTATGTGGAAGTACTGTCTGAGTAACATTATTAATATGAGTTTCAAGTGACAGAATACTGTTGAAGATAACACCCAAGCTCTTAACATGTGTAAAACAGGAAACTAAGAGAATTATCAATACTAACAGAAAAACAATTAGACGTTTTCACATTATTCTTTGAGTCTACATGGATAATTTCTGTCATTACTGCTATTAAATATGAGGAAATTGCTTGAGAACCAAATTTTAATTTCAGACAGTCAACTAGAAAGTTAAGGCAGAAGAAGAACAGAAGTAGACTTAGTGTGTAGAGACAGGTAAAGCTTGGTTTTATCAGCATAACATAAGCCATATTTCCTTAAACTTCTACCAAGAGTAAGAAGGTAAATGATAAATAGCAGGGGGCCCAAAACCGATCCCTGTGGGACACCAGTATTAATTTGGGCTGGCTTTGATCGGAACTGCCTTAATTGTATGAATTGGGTGTGACCTGAGAGATAAGATTTAAACCAAGCCATGGTTGTATCAATAATTCCTATAGTGTATCCCATCTAATAGGACGTTGTGCGAGATGCAGCAGTTGAATTAAAAAGATTTAATATAGTAAGAATTCCCGAGTCATCCGCAACAAGTAAATCGTTAGAAAACTTGACAGTCTCAGTACTATGAAATAAATGAAAGCAAGATTGAAAATGTTCATACTGGTTGCAAATGGAAGCTGGAGATTTTGCTTAGACTATAGAAAATTTTATGCAGTTTTTGTGACATAAGTGGGGGCTGGAAAATTGTGGCAGTCACAGCTGCAATCTTAACACGTGAAGGAAATCTTTGTTTGCTTTGTTAAGGGCTGTTAAGGCAGTTTACAGTTAAGGGCTGTAAACCCCAAGCAGGGGTTAATTTCCATAATGACCAACACAATCTACCAAGAGCAGAGCAAATTAGTTAAATTAATTTTGCTGATCAAAGATGAGTTTTAAGGGATACTATTATAGACTACAGGGGGACTAATGGCACAAATACCAATGAATTGACGAGCGCAAACCTTAGAAAATCACCTTGCATGATTCATTTAAATACTCTCCTCACACAAATTTTCTGTCTGAAAGGGAAACTGATGCATAAACTGACAACAAATGCATATGCAATAAGGTCAGCCGCAACAGTAACCCTGTCCACGTCTTTTCAGCACCAATCTTTAATTCCAAAAGAGGATTTGTGCTGGAGCAAGCTGTTAGAAATCTGGCCGAAAAATGTTGAATTGTTTATAATAAAAGAAAAAAAATAACTTACATTTCCCTTTACTACATAATTCGTGTCATTCATGATGTCTCGTGCAAGGCCAAAATCACAGATCTTCACAATGTTGCGGGCAGACACAAGAACGTTCCGTGCAGCCAAATCTCTGTGAATACACTGATCATAAACAGCATTATAAAATTACAGTGTACCAAAAAAAGAAAATTTACATAATCTCTCACATAATTAGTCTGACTGTGCAGTTTGGCATCTATAAAAAATAGTTCAAGAATTTAAATTTTGGACTGTATATTACTTAGTTCCATGACAATTAATCATTTTTGTTCAATTTTTTTCTATATTAAAAGTAAAATTTGACTGTGACTGTCTAATTTCCAAAATGACAACAATTAAAAAATAAAAACATTTTTTTTAAAAAGTAGCATTATAAGTAGTGCATAGAACTTCCTCATATCAATTCCCCATTTTGCCCTGAGGTCTAATTTTATATGCTACTTTTTTGTTATTTTGTAGCTCAGCAGCACCAGTACCTATTTATTTGCATTAAATAACAAGCAGCAGGGATATTTAAAAAAATATATTACACATTAAAACTTACAAATTAGCTAAAATTTTGACACACATACAGTATATGTAAAATATAACAGAAATATTACATTTTTGGAGGCTAGGAATTCCATTCCCCGTGCTACTTGATAGGAGAACTTCAGCAAATCAATACTTTCCAATGACCACACGTTCTCCCCTCCTTCATTGGAAGATTCTGTTGGAAAAGTCCAAAATGATAAGGATGCCCAATTTTTCCTATTACAGAACATTTGGTCTGCTTATTACTTTACCCTGACAAAGGTCTTTTGACATCTGTGTTGATTGTGCGTCATTACAGCTCTCTGAGCCATGACAAGTGATCCTAAAAGAAAAAGGTGTACATGTTTGACAATAGAAGAGACACTACAACCACATTTAGGCTGTTCACATGTTCACAGTCCAAATCCGATTATTTGTGCATACCTGATTGAACTCCGATCAGATTTAGCTAGTGTGAATGGCCAAAAAAATCACATAAAAATGCGACTTTTAAAAATCAGTTTAAAGCTACATTCATATGTGGTTTGAAATCTTATTCAAATCGCATTTGTGGAAATCCGTTTCAGTCTGACCACTCTGATCGGATTTCGCATGGTTTATGTGATTTCTCATGCCACGATAAATGTAAAGGTCACACGTTGTTATAGGAAACATCTTGACAGTCGCTGCAGAAACAAGGTTGTGTTGTTGCAAAGTGCAGAAAATGACAACATAACTGTTACAGGTCTGCCAGGTTCCTGCACTACATTTCCCAACACTCCTCTGTTCCCACCTGCACGTCATTCGTGATCACACACACCTACACCTCACACTCATCATCATCACCATCATCACCACCATCATAAAGACACACTCTTCACCTCTGTTCACTGTCCGGTCTCGTTCATATGAAGAGGACTACTTATTTCCTTGATTCTCAATCGACCATTCTCAGCGTCGCCATCTCCAGCGTATGGGCAAATGAAGCCTCATGAAGCACTGAGGCTTTCCCCTGATTATTCCGGGAAAAGATTAGAAGCATCAAGAGTGTTGAAAACAGCGCCATCTTGTGGCATGTCAAACGTATAGCAGCCATAAACCCAAGTGCGCAGCGCCGTTGTTTTATCTATTGAGCACAAATAAAAGCCTGACAACGCTAAATGTTCAGTTTTCTGATAATGTAATTCACATATTAAAGTGTGGCAATTAATTAAATGTAACAATTATATTAATTAATTCTATTAATTAAAACAAATTCTAAAAGTCTAATTATTTTATGGTTTCTATGCTGTTTATATGACAGAATATATGATCATGTAACATAGGCTATAGGCTTATTTATAAAAAAATAAAATAAAATAAAAAATGTAGTAAATTGACTTAAACTTTCAAAAACCTGTAGAGTAGTGGTCTGGGTTCAAACATTCCAACAAGCAACGTGAAGCATTCATGTGACTAGAAAGTGAGGCTTCGTTTTTCATTGATCAATTGATTCTCTGAAAACAATACGCACTCCAGCACGGAGCTTCATGAGACATTGTGCTGCGAACTCGATACGTGCTTTGAAGCTTCAGTATCATATGTAACATCACCACCATCTCTAGCGTCTCCATCTCCAGCATCTCCACTTCAGCGTCTCCATCTACATTGTCTCCAATGTCTGCACTCCATCGTCTTCATCTCCAGTGTTCTTTGTTCCAGCCATCCGTCTCACTCACAAGCAGTCTCCATACCTGTAAGAAGAACCATTCCACTCATCGCTTGCACACCGCTCTCCAAAGTATCATTGTTCATATCACTTACCTGTGTTCTGTATCCGCTCAGTGTTGTCAACTCCTATTAACTTCATTATCCATCTCTTGAGTCTGCTTCCGTAACAGAAGACCGGACCTATTACCGACAGACAACAATATGGGCATCCTCCTCAGTCCCCTAGACCCAGTCGATCTGCTTCTTGTCATCTCCCAGTACCACCACCCGGTTGAGACTTACACAGAGGCAGACCTCGTTCACCAGGTGTCCTGGAAAGAGGCAACCCTCAAATCCCTCTTTTGGGTGAGTCTGGACAATTTCTATATATATTGCCACCACGTGTTCCTTGAGGGAATACATCGACAACATCCTGTGATCGTCCTACACCATAGGAGAAGCAGATTCGGATTCCCTTTCCGTCATGGCCGTCGCCTTTCCAAAGTCTCATCCAACCGAGACCACCCTTCCAGAGTCTCGTCCCGCCAAGTCTGCCCTTCAAGAGTCTCATCCCGCCAAGACTGCCTTTCAAGAGTCTCGTCTTGCAAGACTGCCCTTCAAGACTCTCGTCCCGCCAAGACTGCCTAGACCGCCCTTCAAGAGTCTCGTCCCATCGAGGCCGCCCTTCCAGAGTCTCGTCCCGTCGAGGCCGCCCTTCCAGAGTCTCGTCCCGTTGAGGGCGCCCTTCCAGAGTCTCATCCCGCTGAGGGCGCCCTTCCAGAGTCTCGTCCCGCCAAGACTGCCCTTCCATAGTCTCGTCCATTTGAGGGCGCCCTTCCAGAGTCTCGTCCCACCAAGACCGCCCTTCCAGAGTCTCGTCCCGTTGAGGGCGCCCTTCCAGAGTCTCGTCCCGCCAAGACCGCCCTTCCAGAGTCTCGCCCCGTTTAGGGCGCCCTTCTAGAGTCTCGTCCCGCCAAGACCGCCCTTCCAGAGTCTCGTCCCATTGAGGCCGCCCTTCCAGAGTCTCGTCCCGTCGAGGCCGCCCTTCCAGAGTCTCGTCCCGTCGAGGCCGCCCTTCCAGAGTCTCGTCCCGTCGAGGCCGCCCTTCAAGAGTCTCGTCCCGTCAAGACCACCATTTCAGAGTCTCGTCCCGCCAAGACCACCCTTTCTGAGTCTCGTCCCGCCAAGACTGCCCTTCAAGAGTCTCGTCCCTCTAAGACCGCCCTTCAAGAGTCTCTTCCCGTTGAGGGCGCCCTTCCAGAGTCTCATCCCGCTGAGGGCGCCCTTCCAGAGTCTCGTCCCGCCAAGACTGCCCTTCCATAGTCTCGTCCATTTGAGGGCGCCCTTCCAGAGTCTCGTCCCACCAAGACCGCCCTTCCAGAGTCTCGTCCCGTTGAGGGCGCCCTTCCAGAGTCTCGTCCCGCCAAGACCGCCCTTCCAGAGTCTCGCCCCGTTTAGGGCGCCCTTCTAGAGTCTCGTCCCGCCAAGACCGCCCTTCCAGAGTCTCGTCCCATTGAGGCCGCCCTTCCAGAGTCTCGTCCCGCCAAGACCGCCCTTCCAGAGTCTCATCCCGTTGAGGCCACCCTACAAGAGTCTCGTCCCGCCAAGACTGCCCTTCAAGAGTCTCGTCCCGTTGAGACCGCCCTTCCAGAGTCTAGTACCGTTGTGGGCGCCCTTCCAGAGTCTCGTCCCGCCAAGACCACCCTTCCTGAGTCTCGGCCCGTTGAGGGCGCCCTTCCATAGTCTCGTCCCGCCAAGACTGCCCTTCCAGAGTCTCGTCCCATCGAGGCCGCCCTTCCAGAGTCTCGTCCCGCCCTTCCAGAGTCTCGTCCCGTCAAGGCCGCCCTTCCAGAGTCTCGTCCCGTCGAGGCCGCCCTTCCAGAGTCTCGTCCCGTCAGGGCCGCCCTTCCAGAGTCTCGTCCCATCGAGGCCGCCCTTCCAGAGTCTCGTCTCGTCGAGGCCGCCCTTCCAGAGTCTCGTCCCGTCGAGGCCGCCCTTCCAGAGTCTCGTCCCAAGATGGCCGCCACCGCGCAAGAGCCCTCGTTCAGAATGGCTGCCACCCCTGAATGTCCAGTCTCCGTCCTCCTCCAGCGTTCAGTAGGAGCTCAAGTTTCTGACCCCATCTGGAGTCCATTCCAGCGACACCTGGAGCTCCCAAAGAAAATGTTTTGGGGGGGCCATATAACCTCAATGCTGGCTCTGTCCTGGTCCCCTGAGCTGCCGTCCGGCTCTGCCCTGGTCACCTGCTAGTCCGACATCGCCCTGGAGTCTGCACCCAGGTCATCATCATCACCATCATCTACGGCGTGAGGTCGCGCCTACCAGGAGGGGGAGTACTGTTACAGGTCTGCCAGGTTCCTGCAGTACACTTCCCATCAATTTCCTCTGTTCCCACCTGCACATCATTCCTGATCACACACCTGCACCTCATCATCACCATCACACCACAATAAAGACACATTCTTCACCTCTGTTCACTGTCCGGTCTCATTCATATGAAGAGGACTACTTACCCTGCTATCGATTTCCTTGATTCTCCAATGACCATTCTCCAGTCTTCACTCCAGCGTCTCCAGTGTTCTTTATCCGCCTCACCCACGATCAGTCTCCATACCTGTAAGAAGAACCATTCCACTCATCGCCTGCACGCCGCTCTCTAAAGTATCATTGTTCATATCACTTACCTGCATTCTGTCTCAGTGTTGTCAATAATCTCCTATTAACTTCATTATCCATCTCTTGAGTCTGCTTCCATAACAATAACAGAGACATGTTTTGAAACTGGTGAAGATCCGTATGCCTACCAACAAAACGTAATTTCCATACCCAGACAACAACATAGTGTCGGCCTAGATCCGGACCACATCTGGTACATGTGTAGTCCATGTGTCCCAGATCTGGGCCGACACTATATTGCTGTCTGGGTAGAGACCAATGGAGATTCCGGAAAATTAAAGATTGGCATGGACACACAAATCAGATCTGATCAGTTGCGATACACAGTGTGGACATCAGTGTGGACACCGTTTTAGATCAGATTCCACCCGGATACACAAATAATCAGATTTGGACTGACAGTGTGAGCGTAGCCTTGTTCACAGCAATATCTACAAGTTTTAAATCGGTATAACTCCCTCATGACAATCAATTTAAAACCAGCTTCTGATGGCAGCTGGTCCAATTAGTCCCAACAAGCTGAAGGACCTTTGACCTGGTAAACCGCCTTGCAACAAAAAGTGCCTGACCACCTTAATGTGCTTTTATGTTTTTCCAGTAGGGTAGGAAGAGGAATGCTTTAAATATACTTGGAAAGTTAATAACATAGAATTGATCACAGTTGCTAAAAAAAGAAGTGGTGGTACAAGGCAAGCCTTCCATTATTATATGACACTGACACTAACAGGATTAAGAAAAAGGGATCATATTTCCCCAGTTTTGGAATCTCTACACATGCCACCGGTGAAATTCAGGGTGGATTTAAAAATGTTGACTTGTTTACAAGGCACTATCTGGTCTCGCACCCAAATATATTAGTGACCTTTTACACCCTTACTGTCCAACTAGACCCCTCAGGTCTTCTGACCAACTGCTATTGACGGTTCCTCGTTGCCATTCGAAATCCGAAATCTAAGGGTGACCGTGCCTTTTCGGTGATGTGTCCGAAACTATGGAATAGTCTTCCTTTCCATGTGAGGTCATCTTCATCGCTGGCCATTTTAAGTCTTCTTTAAAAATGCATCTGTTTTCTTTGGCTTTTGAAAAGATCATGAAATAGATCATGAAATGTATGATGTTGTATTTAAATGTGTTTATCTATTCTTGCTTGATCTGTAAAGCACTTTGGGTCAACTTCTGTTGTTTTTAAATGTGCTATAAAAATAAAGGTTGACTTGACTTGACATGAACATACCTTGCAGAATGGGTATTTTGAACGATCACATTCTTGTAGAGGTTTGAATCCTCTAAGAAACCTTGAAGACCAAGAAAAGTGTTTGCAAATGTTTCTGCTCGTTGACGCAAGAAGTTGAGGAGGTCACCGTGACAGCAGTACTCTGTAATCATCAGCATCGGTCCTATATCAGATCAAAGACAAATTCAGACATCAACCGACACTGATCTTTTTACAACTTATACTCTACTGAAATTTTTTTTTTGTATATACAATATTTCAATATATTTTATAACCAGTATTGTGATTGCACAGATGATGTTTAATGCTGAAAAATGACGAGGATTTTGTATATTTTGTAAAAAAAAAAAAAAAATGCCTGCAAAATTGCAATGCAGAGCATCACAAACCTGCAACATGTATATTCTGTTCTGTTTTGTTTTGGTTACATTTTCACTCTGTTTGCTCTGTTCCTGTATGCCTGAGGCTACATCTACATTAATCTGGATAGATTTGAAAACAAAAAAACGCTCTCCGTCCACACTAGCGTTTTCAAGCGTTTTCCAAAAGTTTCTAAAATAACGTTAAAATAACCTTACAGCGCATGTGTAAACCCTCATGAAAGCTCACTGAGATGATACAGACAGAACAAGACATAATCAAGTTATCACCCAATTCTTCTGACTGGATTATTTTATTTAACTAAATATCTCAGCTCTCACTCACCATTATATGTTTGGTGTAAAACGCTTAAACCGCTCTAATGTTTTACCGGAGGACAGCAAATGTGAGAGAATTTTTCTGTCATCTTTGCAGGACTGATATGAAGTAAAATATCTTAGCAACTGTGTGAAAGTGAACAGCACATAACAGACACAATACCGACATAAACATGAATAACTATTGGTACAATATGCGTCACATGACTAAACTTACGTTATCGTTTTTAAATACCTTCGTTTTCACAGTCCACACTACAACACGAAAACAGCGTTATCAAATTTTTCCACTTTGGAGAGCGTTTTCAAAAAGCTTCGTAGCTAAAAACGCCGTCACAGTATGAACGGAAAGCCAAAAAGGAGAGAAAAAGATGCATTTTCAAATGAAAACGTATTAGTGTGGACAAGGCCTGAGTACCTTTAGTTAGTTTCCCTGTAAGTAATTAGTTTCCATAGTTCCTAATTCCTCGCACCTGCTTTGTTTCTCTTTGATTCCCTTTGTATTTAAGCCCTGTGTTTCATTTTGTTCTTGTTAATGTTACGTCTGGATAAATCTCCTACGTATTGGATGCTGTGTACTTTAGCTAAACTCCTTGAGAGCCTGATTGGTGAGCAGCTAAAGGAATTTTTAAACATAAATGATATCTTATCACCTTTTCAATCATGATATTGCTGGGGCTTTGGATAATAGGAAAATATGTGCTGCGCTGTTTATAGATCTTTCGAAGGCGTTTGATACGGTTGATCACTGCATTCTTGTGAATAGTCTAGTGAGCATTGGCTTGTCTAAGCATTCGGTAGATTGGTTTGCAAATTATTTGTCAGGTAGAACCCAAAGTGTTCGGGTAGCTGGTTCTGTGTCTTCATTCTTGCCTATTTACAAGGGGTTCCTCAAGGCTCAGTATTAGCTCCCATTTTATTTTCAATTTATATAAACAAACTTTGTGAAAATTTATCGAATTCTATGTATCATTTTTATGCTGATGATACTGTTATTTTTGTACTGCATCATCTACTGCACAAGCCTTTGAACTTTTGCAGTCTGCATTCAATATTGTTCAGGAACGTTTAAAACAGCTTAAGCTTGTCTTAAATGTACACAAGTCACAAATAATGGTATTTACAAACTCAAAACAACTTCCAGTTTCGTCTGCAAGTATTTTAACTTTTGAAGGAAATGAAATTGAGTTAGTTAACAGTTATAAATATTTGGGTATAATCATTGATTCTAAATTATGTTTTAGAAATCATGTTAGCAATCTGGTTTCTAAGCTTAAGATAAAGCTTGGCTATCTTTACAGATCAAAATCATGCTTATCCATCCGCGCAAGAAAATATCTGGTGATGGTCACTTTCCTTCCCATATTAGACTACGGTGATCTGATATATATGAATGCTTCTGCCCAATGTTTGAAGAAACTGGATGTTGTGTATCATTGTGCATTACGTTTTTTCACTGGTTGTGGTTATAGGACACATCATTGTATCCTTTATTATACAGCTAAATGGCCCTCTCTTTATGCAAGAAGGTACACTCACTGGCTATGTTTCATTTACAACGTGCTTCTTGGACTAGCTCCTACCTATTTGAGTGTCCTTTTAACAAGAATTCACGGCCATTATGGATTACGTTCAAACGATGTATTACACTTGTTGGTCCCCGGTTTCAAAACAGAATTAGGCAAAAAAGCCTTTATGTTTGCAGCACCTTCTGCCTGGAACCTTCTTCAGAAATCGTTAAAAATTATTACTTTTATTTCTTATAGACAGTTTTTTTTAACTCTGAAGAATATGGAGCAGGTAAACATTTGTCAGTGTAATTGTTCATAAAATTGTTTTAATTATTTTATCAGCACAGGGTCTTTGTGATATATATGTATGTGTATTTTATGTGTTTTTATTTGTTTTTTTATATGTTGAAATTTGTCCTTTATGTTTTTTGCTGCATCTTGGCTAGGTCTCTCTTGTAAAAGAGATTTTTAATCTCAATGAGTTTTCACCTGGTTAAATAAAGGATAATGAATGTATTCCTGTGTTATGAGTGATTTTGTATTATTAATTAAAGAATATTGGAATATATCGCTTTCATCATGCTATTTGACCAGCATATAACGTGACAAAACCTCAAAACGACATTGTTTACAAGTCTAATATTGTGAATAGGCAACAAATAATTAAATTAACCAGTTTAGAAGGCATCATGCACTGATCCAATGCTCTTAACTTATGTATAAAATAATATGTAGGTATTTTAATTTTTAATGTATAATGCTAATGTGTCATGCATTTCTGTAATGTTTTTCAATATATATGTAAAATAAACATGTAATTTTTAACTTGTTTGTTTCATAGAATATTTTCCCAAATCTTTTTGGGGAAAAAAATGCTTAAAATTGCTTTAATTTAAACAAGAATAAGATGTATATTCTTAAACAACTTTAATGATAGACATAAACAGCATGTAAAAAAAAAAGAAGCCCACTTAGTTTGAGCCGTTATAGAATTTTTTTTACTAACAGCCCTGTTCACTTCTATTTGTCTTCAGACAAAAACACCAGCATTTCTTGTTGGATGCTGATTTACGGCCCTATTTTTAACAAACCCAGCAGACAGCGGCCTTTAACGGTTAACTGATTATGGCTGTTAGAAAAGGTTAACTGATTAAGTAAGTGTAAATATCAATCAAAATATTGGTAAATATTATAGTTCACTTAATTAAATAGTTTATGTGACTCAAAAATCAAAGGGAGCACATGTTTCACTATAAGTCACTTGCAATGAATTTGATGAATTCATGTGTCTTTCTAAATATGAAAAAAAGTGCTTTCTATGTTATAGTGGCAATCTTACTGATTTCACCTTATTTCACTGCTTAAATGTGAGAATATGCCTTTGACGTACCTTCCTGAGTACATGCCCCCAGCAGATTGACGATGTTTTCATGAGGCCCAATGTAATTTAAGATCTTCAGCTCAGACATGAGTGCTTCTTTTTCTTCAAAGCGAGCACTGGCTGTTTGGGGTGGAGGGACAGAAATAGAAAGATTGAAATGATTCTATCAAGTTCTAAACAAAAACATCTGGTCTTGGGTGATTAGGATATTGGGTTATTGGATTAACCCTCATTCTCCAGCAAAATATCCATGGCTGATTTTTAGTCCCACTCCCAATTTTAAATGGGCTATATGTAGACTTTTCATATATTAATCACTTTTTATTGCCAATGTTTGAACAGCTTGTAACAAAACTTTAAAAATTAGCCTTTGCACGACGGTTGTCTGTGAAAGCCTGTAGACTCTCTGTTATGTGAAGAACTCGGGCTGTTTTTGCAGGGAAAATCAAAAGGATGTGACATTTACGAATTTCCGAAAGCCTCTCTTCCATTCAATGACACATGAAATGAAAGCTTATTCAATGTTCAAAATAATGCCTGAAAAAGTCATTCTGTACTGTAATGTCAATGTGTCATGGAAAGAAAAGGGATTCAACTTTTTTGAAGGAACTCAACACTGCGTCATGGCGTTGACACTATTTGAACGCCCTCGGCGTGCTCCGGTTTCTGAAGCACGTGTGAAATCACTTCAATCCTATTGGCCGACTGAGGTCAGGTGACGAAGCTTAGCGCGTCATCAAGACTATTAAAGGGCATGTGGTTTGGTGTTTTATCTATATCGTCCCTGTGCATTTGTTGATTCCAGACTTCTGTAATGCATCCGCATATGTCATAAATTATATATAGTCCTGTAAACTCTTATATCTCATAACTCCTGTTTTCTATCTGTGAGCTTCCACTGTTGGTCTGGATGAAAGGATAACATTATAGTGAGATGGAGGAATAACCTCCTCAGATCACATAATTTCTTGGAGAATTAATAGAAAATGCTCATTCTTTCTGAAGCGATCTAACAAATTTATGATATCAATATTTGTTTAAATGTGTAAACCTTCGGACATAAAATCCTTAATGGAGTTGAATTCTTCATTTCTGTGCTCACAAATAAACCAAAGCAGGTGCAACTGAGCAAGTATGTGTGTTCTCTTTTTGTGAAATAATGATAAATACGGTTTGATCCAACATGCTTGATGTGCACTCCTGAGACAAATTAATAAATTACTGTAAATCTTTTATAGTAAAAATAATTGGTCAAATGTCGAGTCAAGTCTTCAAGTAAAGACCAAACGTCATGTTAATTTTACAAATGTAAATTTAACTAGATTTTGATCATCGAGTCATCAATTTTGTGAGACTCCAGACTTTCTGTTTCTCTTTCCCTTGTCTTGAGACTACAACATTTTACAGTGTTGTCATATTAAATCACAATCCATAACCACAATCCAACTTTAGCTACCTAGATTATATATCTTTTCGATTATATATTCACTTCAAATAAATGAATTCAGCAAATTTCATAAAAATACTCCAATTTGTCATAATATGTATTGATCTTACGCTTGAGCATTTTCACTGCCACTCGTGTGACGGTTTCATCCTTGACAAGCCCAAAAGCGGTTGCTTGCACCACCTTCCCAAAAGCTCCTGCTCCTAGAACTTGTCCTGAAGTAAAAGCAATGGTTTGTTTGATGCAGCGGTTATTTCTTATCATTACTAACAACAAAACTATGATAATGTAAAACAATAAGCGCATGGTTGCAGTACCAAGCTTCAGCTTATTTCGAGGAAACTCCAGTTTTTTGTTGTATGGAAGTTGGGTGGGGTCAATGAATGTGTAGTTGTTCCCATCATTCACTTCAATGATTTTCCATTGGATTTCATATTTCTGTGCCTTAAAAAAAATAGTGGTGTTAAAAATGTATTTATTGCATCATTTGTGAGTACAACAGACAAAAAAAATACCTTTCTGTGCTTGTAGAAAAGGATCAACATCCATAGGATTATCACAGTGAAGACTCCAGAGAGAACAACAGTGATTAACACTGAAGTTGACCACACTGATGCATTGCCAGGATCATCTATAGACATTAGAGATGCATCAAACAACAGCTCCATCTAAAACGCAAAAAATTGTGCTCAATTGCAAGGGGATATTGACATTTTTCTTACAAATTGTATAAATGAAGCTATCACAATCTTTTCCGGGAATGTTTGTAGCCACACACTCAAAGGTTACATTAGTATGTGTGTTAGTCACTGGTAACACACTCTCCACCAGCACTGGTCCATACCCTCGGGCGTGACCCAAAGTGGACTGGGTGGCTATTAACTCCACAGCTGATGTATGGTTGCATTTACACCTGTCACTCAATAATATTAAAATCAGAAAATTAGTGCATCCTCACATGTTTCTTGTAAAACACACAATCTTATATTACAAATATATCTGACATCCAAAAAGAGGACATACTTTGTGGATGTGTCCAAATGTCCACTGGTATCTTCACACTTAAACCACTGAATCCTGGGTATAGGATAACCAATCGCCACACAAGTGGCAATTCTATTTCCCCACTTAATTTTAGTATTAGGCTTCTCTGTATGATTGGAAAGACCAAAAAAAAAAGATGAAACTATGGTTTTATTATTTTATGTAATCTATTCTTTTTATTAAGACTTACGGTAAACATGAACTGTAAAAATAATTGAGGCATTGACACTGGCACTTCTGGCAGTGAAGATGTAGTGACCGTATTCTTGTACTCCAACTTTTCTCAGCAGGATTGTGGACAAATAACTGTTACTGTTGAATATAAACACACAGGGTCAGTGTCACCTAACAAAACAGAGCTTGTACTTGTTAAACAGGTTGATGCATCTGGGTCTTGTTTCCTGAAAGCGATATAAGCCTAAGTAGATAACAGAATTGTTTTATGATTAATCTTAGTTTTGCTCCCTTTTCCCAAAGCCATTGTAACTTAAGTAGTCCTTGAAAATGGTCTTAGAGTCGAATCCATAGTTCGAATTACCGGGGGGTATTGGGGGGGTCCGACCCCCCTAGATGAGACTTGGACCTTCCCAAAAGGGATGAAAATAATAATTTGGGGGGTACTGAAAAAAATGTAATAAAATATAATGTTTGCCTATCCAAAATTGTATGTATTTAAATGCAGCATTACCATCACGTACCAACAATTCAGGAAATTATCTATACTATTTTCAAACTCCCACCTTGGGCTGCACCATTTCTTGGTACGTTCAGATTGTGTTCTTTGCTATGGTTCTTTGACATCACTTCACTAGCTGTCAAAACGTACATACCTGGTGTGTCAGCGAAAAAATTAAGAGTTAAGTGGCTGAATCAACTTTAATCTCTGCCTATAGTTTTGACTGCCATGTATATTATCATGCTTTGTGGTTAATGTTATGAGCAGCTCGTCATCTAAACAGGTTTTCAGAACTGTCTTAATTTGGTTGTTCATAGTGTTTCTCTCATCTATAATGAAGTCATAGTTTAGCTAGCTAGCTAGCTAGCTAAAAGTTCACGCAGCTCCTGAAGCTCTCTGTACCATGCAAATATTGTCTGTATCTTGTTGAAACTAAGCCAAGAATGGTTGCATTAATGCAAGCAGTTGTTTATTATCTGACGGACAACGTTGTCGGATGGAAACGTGCTCAAATGTGTGTGTGTTTGAACTGCTGCAGAAGCTTTCGCAGAATTTCGCATATAAATTAGTGTTTCTCGTGTGTAAGCCTATAAAATGGAGAGTGACATCACTAGTTGAAATAGCTGTACCCCCCGAAGCTCACGGTATAATTCGAACACTACTCGAGTCTAGGGTAAAACCTTAGACTACTGAGAGCATCATAAGGACAAAGACTTATGCAGTCACCTGCAGGTTAATTGTAAAATAAGTTCTATTTTCAAAAATAATAAAAGCATAAAATAAATTAATGAATGAGCGAATTAGTAAACTCAAGGAAAAACGTAATAACCAATTTAAACAATATTGGGAAACAAGGACATGTATAGTTATTTTTCATTTTCATCTACACAGAACTCTACTATTCATTTAGCTGATCCGTGAATCGTAAGTTCATCAAATAAAGGAATTAATTCTCTCATTAATTGCTCACCTCCATGTCGTTCCAATCGCGCAAGACTTTCGTTCATCTATAGATCACAAATGAAGATCTTTTTGATGAAATCTCCATTAACAGCTAGGCAACTACCAATTTGACGCTTCAAAAAGTTCATAAAGAGATCGTAAAACTAATCCATATGTATCAAGTGGTTTAATCCAAATTTTCTGAAGAGACACGATTGCGTTATGTTATGAACAGATTGAATTTAGGGTTTTATTCACATGTAAACAGTCATCAGCTCACACGTGAACTGAAGATCAAGCATGTTCGCTTGACGTATGAGAACCAATGAGATTCATTCTCGTGTTACATTTACATTTATCAAAAGGATGTGACATTAACGCATTTCCGAAAGCCTCTCTTCCGTTCAATGACACATGAAATGAAAGCTTATACAATGTTCAAAATAATGCCTAAAAAAGTCATTCTGTACTGTAATGTTAATGTGTCATGGAAAGAAAAGGGATTCAAATTTTTTGAAGGAACTCAACACTGCGTCATGGCATTGACACTATAGCAGACGCTTTTTTCATTAAAGGGGGGGTGAAATGCTCAGTTTCACTCAATCTCATGTTAATCTTGAGTACCTATAGAGTAGTATTGCATCCTTCATATCTCCAAAAAGTCTTTAGTTTTATTATATTTATAAAAGAAAGATAGGCTGTACCGAGTCTTTCCGGAAAAACCCGAGCGGGTGGAGGCGTACCGTGTGGGCGGAGCTAAATAATCACGACACGAGCGCGAAGCTTTTGCGTTGAGAGCGTCTGGAAGCTGTGAGTGACATCCGAAAATAAACCATGGCTAACAATCAGATTCAGCCATACATTTTTGATCCAGAATCAGATCCCGAGGCTGAGATTGAAGACGACCAGCAGCAGCAGCAACGACTACAGCAGGACGTCTCTATGTGGTGTGTAGGCCTACTGGAACGGTATAACTTATAACTTAAACAATATAAGGGCTCGTTCATACAGAACGCGTTTTTGCTCACAAAAACGTGAGATGGGCAGTGAAATGGGTGAAAAACATAAGGTCTCGAGCGTTTTTTTAAAAATAGAAATGATTTGAACTTGAGCGCAGTGTTTTTAGAACACCATGTCATGCGCGAGTTTTACAACATTTGTGTGTTGTAAACAGACAGACTGGTTTATGAGGACATGATTTATTTTTACAATAAACAAACTGACACCTACAGTGGCCAGCTAAACAAATGTATTTAAACACACACCATACATCGCATGCTCCATAGATACATTAACTGTATGTGATCATGTTGTTTACTTTCTGTGCTTACACGCCGATAGTTAACAACTCACAGACATTTGAAGCAGTTTTACTCACCGCCTGCGGTTCCAACGCACGACCGTGAACCTTTATCGTTGGGACTGCTCCATCTTTGAGTATTAGGCGATCTGCAAATCCGGCGTTGAACTGGGCCTTGTTTATAAAACTATTACTGTCGAAATGAAGGGAACAAACAAAAACACTTGCACAACTCCGTTGCTGCTCTGGAAAAACAAAATCCATCCACAGGTCCCTTAACGCTGGGTTCTTTGGAAATTTGTGCAATGTTGTCTTGCCCTGGCAACCAAAAACACACTTTTTTTGTGCCATTTTTTTAATTGCAGCGCAGCCGAGCCCAGCGCTCTGATGGGCATAGGCGTACTCTCGCACGCACTAGGCTACAGATGCGCGCGCGCCCTTCCGGGAGAAGTGCCCTTAAGACCCGTATAAGGAAATTCCGGCGACTCTGACGTCACACAGGCCCGTATTCGAAAAAAACTTTCCGAAACTTGTGACAAACCGGAAGGAGTATTTTTGGAACAGAATTACTCCATCAAACTTACAACTTCATTTTTGAAACTTTGTCCATGTTTAGCATGGGAATCCAACTCTTTAACAGTGTGAAAAACTCACTAAGCATGAAACAGCATTTCACCCCCCCTTTAATTTATGTAATCTGTTGTTTTTTTATTACGACTTACGGTAAACATGAACTGTAAAAATAATTGAGGCATGACACTGGCACTTCTGGCAGTGAAGATGTAGTGACCATTTTCTTGTACTGTACTCCAACTTTTCTCAGCAGGATTGTCGACAAATAACTGTTACTGTCGAATATAAACACACAAGGTCAGTGTGACTTAACAAAACAGAGCAGCACGTTTGAGCTTCTGCAAGAGCCAATGAGGTTCAATCTCGTGTTACGCAGTACGTTTGAGCTTCAGCAAGTGCCAATGAGGTTCATTCTCGTGTTAGCAGCACGTTTGAGCTTCAGCAAGAGCCAATGAGGTTTATTCTTGTGTTACGCTGCACGTTTGAGCTTCTGCAATGAATTTCAATTGAATTTGGTTTTCATTGTTCTGCAGTAGATATTACAAAGTAATGTGAGTCACATGTTTCTATGTGATTGGGACGGGAGATATATGTATGTTTTTACATCTGAAATGCAGGAGCAAGACACTTCGGGAACAGCTGGGTAGGAACCTCTGCCAGTGAAGCTCCTGGTGTTGTCTCACTCACTCTACAGCGTAACTTCTGTGTGGTGACTGGGCCTTCTTGCAAGAATAAATACCTTTTAAAAGACAATTTGATTCAGAGTGTCTCTTACGCAGTGATGATGGTTTTATAGAAATGTTTGCCACAACAGAGCCAATGGGGTTCATTCACGTGTTACGCAGCACGTTTGAGCTTCAGCAAGAACCAATGAGGTTCATTCTTGTGTTATGCAACACGTTTGAGCTTCAGCAAGAACCAATGAGGTTCATTCTCATGTTACGCAGCACGTTTGAGCTTCAGCAAGAACCAATGAGGTTCATTCTTGTGTTACGCATCACGTTTGAGCTTCTGAAAGAACCAATGAGGTTCATTCACGTGTTATGCAGCACGTTTGAGCTTCTGCAAGAGCCAACGAGGTTCATTCACGTGTTATGCAGCACGTTTGAGCTTCTGCAAGAGCCAATGAGGTCCATTCTCGTGTTACGCATCACGTTTGAGCTTCTCAAGAACCAATGTGTCACATGTCTGTCCTGTCTTGGTTATGCACATGAGTGTTTTGTTATGTTAGGCCATGTGCTCTTGTTATTGTCTGGTCCCTCCCCCTTGTTATCTGATTATTGGTTTATTTGTCCCACCTGTTATCCTCGTTACCCTCCTTATTTGCCTTCCTATTTAGTCTTCCTGTGTTTGCTGTTCTGTGCTTGTTCGTTGTATTTGTTTCATATGTTGTTGCGTTAAGTTCCGTGCCTGTCTTGCCCTGCCTTGTTTGTTCTGGATTTAGTTAGTATGATCGTGGTTTTCTTTTGTTGATTTGTTTATTTATGTCTTTATTAAAAGAACTCATTCACTCCGCACCTGAGTCCACGGATTTATTCCCACTACCCACCATGACAGAACGAACGAGCCACATGTGGATTCAGCGGAGCGAACTTTGTCCGGCTGAGAGAGAGAATGGGATTTCTCTTTTTAAATATTTATCTCTGTGTGCCCAGAGGAATGAGGAGAGGAGGGCAGCGGAGTCTTCTTCACTGGTCTCTCCTGGAATGGGATCATCGTCGTTGGATCCGTCCAGCGTTGGTATTCGGTCGATGGTTTTGGCCAGCCTCGAGTCTGCACACATCCGTCAGAAAAAGACGGAGGAGGAGAAGGAGACCTGCGTATGCCCAGTCAGAGATTGTCCACGTCACGTCTGCCCAGTCAGAGACTGTTCGCGTCCCGTCTGCCCAGTCAGAGACTGTTCACGTCCCGTCTGCACAGTCAGAGACTATTCACTTTCCGTCTGCCCAGTCAGAGACTGTTCACGTCCCGTCTGCCTCCCGTCTTCCAGAGCCGGAGCCAGTGTCTGCTGTTCCAGAGCCGGAGGCAGAGCCAGTGCCCATTCCATAGCCGGAGGCAGAGCCAGTGCCCGTTCATGAGCCGGAGGCAGAGCCATTGCCTGTTCCAGAGCCGGAGGCAGAGCCAATGCCTGTTCCAGAGCCGGAGGCAGAGCCAATGCCCGTTCCAGAGCCGGAGGCAGAGCCAGTGCCTGTTCCAGAGCCGGAGGCAGAGCCAGTGCCCGTTCCAGAGCCGGAGGCAGAGCCAGTACCCGTTCCAGAGCCGGAGGCAGAGCCAGTACCCGTTCCAGTACCCGTTCCAGAGCCAGAGGCAGAGCCAGTGCCGTCTGCCTTCATGAACCTGGACTATCTGGAGCGTCTGGCTCGGATCCTGGACATGCCCGTGTCTCCTGTTCCAGAGCCGGAGCCAGTGTCTGTTCCGGGGCCGGAGCCAGTGTCTGTTCCGGGGCCGGGGCCAGTGTCTGTTCCAGGGCCGGAGCCAGTGTCTTTTCCAGGGCCGGAGCCAGTGTCTGTTCCAGAGCCGGAGCCAGTGTCTGTTCCAGGGCCGGAGCCAGTGTCTGTTCCAGAGCCGGAGCCAGTGTCTGCTGTTCCAGAGCCGGAGGCAGAGCCAGTGCCCGTTCATGAGCCGGAGGCAGAGCCATTGCCCGTTCCAGAGCCGGAGGCAGAGCCAATGCCTCTTCCAGAGCCGAAGGCAGAGACAGTGCCTGTTCCAGAGCTGGAGCCAATGTCTGTTCCAGAGCCAGTGCCTGTTACAGCGCCAGAGCCAGTGTTTGTTTCTGTGTTTGTGTCTGTTCTTGTGACTGTTACAGTTCTTGTGGCTGTTCCTGAGCCGGTGTCTGTTCCTGAGCCGGTGTCTGCTGTTCCTGAGCCGGTGTCTGCTGTTCCTGAGCCGGTGTCTGCTGTTCCTGCGCCTGAGTCACCGTCCGAGGGGTCTGCACCTCCCTGGCCACCCGAGGGGTCTTCACCGCCCTGGCCGCCGGAGGGGTCTGCTCCGCCCTGGCCGCCCGAGGGGTCTTCACCGCCCTGGCCGCCCTAGTCGATCTCTCCTGTTCCGCCCTGGTGTTTCCTTCCAGTCCCGCCCCGGTTTTATGGAGCGTCTGGTAGCCGTTCCGTAGGGAGGGGGTAGTGTCACATGTCTGTCCTGTCTTGGTTATGCAGATGAGTGTTTTGTTATGTTGGGCCATGTGCTCTTGTTATTGTCTGGTCCCTCCCCCTTGTTATCTGATTATTGGTTTATTTGTCCCACCTGTTATCCTCGTTACCCTCCTTATTTTCCTTCCTGTTTAGTCTTCCTGTGTTTGCTGTTCTGTGCTCGTTTGTTGTATTTGTTTCATATGTTGTTGCGTTAAGTTCCGTAACTGTCTTACCCTGCCTTGTTTGTTCTGGATTTAGTTAGTATGATCGTAGTTTTCTTTTGTTGATTTGTTTATTTTATGTTTTGTCTTTATTAAAAGAACTCATTCACTCCACACCTGAGTCCACGGATTTATTCCCACTACCCACCGTGACACAATGAGGTCCATTCTTGTGTTACGCAGCACGTTTGAGCTTCAGCAAGAGCCAGTGAGGTTAATTCACGTGTTACACAGCACGTTTGAGCTTCGGCAGAGCCAATGAGGTTCATTCTCGTGTTACGCAGCACTTTTGAGCTTGTTCAGGAGCCAGTGAGGTTCAGTCACGTGTTACGCAGCACGTTTGAGCTTCAGCAAGAGCCAATGAGGTTCATTCACGTGTTACGCAGCACATTTGAGCTTCTCAAGAACCAATGAGGTTCATTCTCGTGTTACACATCACGTTTGAGCTTCAGCAAGAACCAGTGAGGTTCATTCTTGTGTTACGCATCACGTTTCATCTTCAGCAACAACCAATGAGGTTCATTCTTGTGTTATGCATCACGTTTGAGCTTCTGCAAGAACCAATGAGGTTCATTCTTGTGTTACGCATCATGTTTGAGCTTCTGCAAGAACCAATGAGGTTCATTCACGTGTTACGCAGCCCGTTTGAGCTTCTGCAAGAACCAATGAGGTTCATTCACGTGTTACGCAGCAGGTTTGAGCTTCTGCAAGAGCCAATGAGGTTCATTCTCGTGTTACGCAGCACGTTTGAGTTTCTGCAAGAGCCAATGAGGTTAATTTTCGTGTTACGCAGCACGTTTGAGCTTCAGCAAGAGCCAATGAGGTTCATTCTCGTGTTACGCAGCACGTTTGAGCTTCAGCAAGAACCAATGAGGTTCATTCTCGTGTTAAGCAGCACGTTTGAGCTTCAGCAAGAGCCAATGAGGTTCATTCTCGTGTTACGCATCATGTTTGAGCTTCTGCAAGAACCAATGAGGTTCATTCTTGTGTTACGCATCATGTTTGAGCTTCTGCAAGAACCAATGAGGTTCATTCACGTGTTACGCAGCCCGTTTGAGCTTCTGCAAGAACCAATGAGGTTCATTCACGTGTTACGCAGCATGTTTGAGCTTCTGCAAGAACCAATGAGGTTCATTCTCGTGTTACGCAGTACGTTTGAGCTTCTGCAAGAGCTAATGAGTTTCATTCTTGTGTTACGCAGCATGTTTGAGCTTCAGCAAGAGCCAATGAGGTTAATTCTTGTGTACCGCAGCACGTTTGAGCTTCTGTAAGAGGTTTGATCTTGCGTGTCAAGCAGGTTTGGTTGAGTTTCTGTTTTTGTTCGCTGATCAATGTGTAAATGTGAATAAAAGCCTAAATTAAATTTGTTCATCAAGTAAAGCGATCAAGTCTCTTTAGAAAATTTGGACTACACCGCTCAATTTATATGGATTAGGTTTACAATCTATTAATGGACTTTTTAAAGTGTCAAACTGTTAGTTACTGGACTGACAATGGATGGACAGAAGGGTCTAAGATTTCATAAAAGATCTTCATTTGTGTTCCGAAGATGAACGAAAGTCTTACGGGTTTGGAACGACATGAGGGTGAGTAATTAATGAGAGAATTAATTAATTTTTGGGTGAACGAACCCTTTAAAAGGCCCATTATCTAGAACCGATCTGGTCTCAGATCACCTTATAATTCTAAGCACAAAAACAAATAACCTAAAAGTCTGTTCAACCTTTTATGTATCCTGAGAAATGTTTCCTCGTGGGTGTGATTCGATTCGGGAGTTTTCCAGCGTGTCCATTTAACTTCTGGATATGCTTCAATTTGCACACTAAGTTTAACAATATCCCCTTGCATCACCTCAATATCCGTTCTATTCACCTTGTGTTCAGAGGATAGGATGGGAGTTAGTTTAATGAAAGGTTTATCTGAAAGAAAACAGCAAGACACAATTTCACAGACAAATCTTACAAAAAAACTTAAGAGTATCACTCTCTGGTGTAAAGAAACCTACCTACAACTGTAAGAACTGCTGTAACACTGTTTTGTCCAGCTTTATTCTGCCCGGTGCAGGTTAAGTTCCCTGTGTCAGACATGTTGACTTGATGAATAGTCAAAAGGGAAGTGAAGCAAATGTCACACCTTTGGTCTTTCTTTGTTTCATGATTCAGTACCTAAGTTGAACAAATATTGATACATTTTTTACCAAAGGGTGCAGTAAGCATTCAGAACAATCTTACAACAATCAGGAACTGAAATGGATTTAGAGGAACTGAATAGTCTGGATTTGAATTGAAATCAAATCCCACTTTATATAAAGTGTCTTTACTATAAACAAACATTTAAATTCTTCATTTGATACAATACGTACATGTCTTTACAGTGTACTTAAGTTTAAAAAAATGCCAGTAACACTTTATTTTAGTGTCCTTGTTACATATGTTACATACCATAGTTATGCCATTCATTTATGTATAATTACATTCAACTAACCCTCAACCAAATATATTTCTTTAATTACATCTATAATTACACTGTTGGCCTTCCCTTACCTTTAACCCACCCTTAAACCTAACCATACCATGAAACCTGTCTCAGTACAATACAACAACTGTGTCAATACAACATGAAAACAATAAGTACATTGTACCTAACAATTATTATTTTTCTTTTGTGAAAGTGAAAGTGAAAGTGAAAGTGACACGTGATGGCCAAGTATGGTAACCCATACTTGGAATTTGACCTCTGCATTTAACCCATCCAAGTAAGTGCACACACATTAGGAGCAGAGTAGTGAGTAGTGTACACACACACACTGCAAACGTGGATACACACACCCGGAGCAGCGGGCAGCCTTGAGTGGCGCCCGGGGAGCGATTGGGGGTTAGGTGCCTTGCTCAAGGACACCTCAGTCATATTCCTGCCGGTACTGGAATTGAACCAGCAACCTTTGGGTCACCAGTCCAACTCTGCTACCATTAGGCCATGACTGCCCCGGTCATTGTAAATGTATACCTAATATAATTTGTGACCGAAAACATGCATATATACTGTTACTTGTCCCTGTTATGGCTGTAGATTGCATCAACCATTCGTTTCAGTGATTTTCTTTTGGATGTGTGGTACTGTATAAATATAAAGTATAGAAATATTTTGGTAATATTTTGTAATCCTTCTGGATGTTGTGATTATGTTTTGTTCTAGATCTCAGCCTCGAGGGGTCTGGAAATTGAAGAGTTTGTTCTCGAAAAACATTACATGTAACAGATTGAAAGAAATCATAAAAGTGTCAATTATAGATTGCTTCATTATTTTTTTTTTAGTTTGGGTGTGATTTGCATCATAAAAGATCTGAGCAAGATATTTCCCCTGACAGTAGAATAGATGGTGAAATCTCCACCTACAGATTCGGAGTCCCTAAATCTAGATGTCCAATTTATCCTCTGTAATACTTGCTACATGTCTATTAAAGCTGAAGAAGCTGTAAGGTTACACATTTGTTTATACAAGGATAGCACAGTCAACATATGACTGGCATATTATGGCAAACTGAACTGTGCTCTGAACACATTATAACATATTTATTTTGCAAAAGTTTTCTCACTTTTCTCACACAGAAAAAATGCTTTAAATAATAAGCGGATACAATATGTTACAGCTGCTCCATAAGAGATGCAATTTTTATGTTTACTGCATGATTAATCCGAAAATAATAAAAGAGAACTCAAATATGATGGCATGCAAAAAGGGCACCAACAATGACAGAATAAGAACACAACTTTATTTACATTTACATTTTGTAAATAAAGTCGTAAATTGTGTGTTTTTTTGTTTTTGTTTTAGCAAAAAAGCACTCGCATTGCTTCATAAAACTGAGGTTAATACACTGGAGTTGCATGGATTACTTTAATGATGTCTTTACTAGCTTTCTGGGCATGACAGTGGTAGTTGTATTAGGAAGATGAACGAAGGTTTTATGGGTTTGAAAGGACATGAAGGTGAGTAATTAATGACAGAATTTAAACTTTTGCGTGAATTAACCCTCTAATTAAAGTGCTACCTGGAATTTCTCTGCTCTTGATATGCATTTATGCATTAATAAAGAGTGGGAGTAGCTCAGTGGTGCTTTGGGATATTTGATTATTAATAAACATAAGGAAGTTTGGAATATCTTTACTAAAATTTCAAAACAGACAGCAGTCTTGTCTGTGATCACAAGCCAAGAGTCTAAACCAAGACACTGTGTAATGAAATTAAAGAACAATTCCGGCCAAAAATTAACCTAGGCTAAATAATACATGGGTACAGAGTCGACCGTTCTCTGGGATGCGTTTTCATGATAATCAAATGTACCCAGTTTTATCTTTAGTTTTAGTTTAACCACAGATTAGCTTATAATGCTAGCGTAAAGGGCATTGAATAAGTAAATATATAAAAATCGCTAGTTAATACCACTAGCAAGGCTCAAAATAGCCCCACACTAACACGGTAGCATAATGAGGGTCTCTACCTGCAAACCGAAGCATCAGAAGGACTCTGTCAATATTAGCATCCAGCATTATGGGGTTTCGTATCCTTCCCCCGAACACGGAGAAGGAGAGGAGGGGACGAGTCCAAAATTGGATGGACCTACGCCAGCAGGGCCAGACGGTGGGTTGTCTGGCTCAGACTTGTTGGACTCTCTCTAGAGCAGGGGTACTCAATTAGAAACCTAAAAGGTCCACTCACCAAATTTTCCTTGCGTCCAGGGTCCGGAACAGTGATAGTCAAAATCCAAAAACAGAACTCCAACAAAAAAGGTTGTAAATCCCACAAAACGTTCAAACTATGTACAAAAGGTGATGGGGTCTGGCCTTATTAGTGTGAAAAGTGACACCTTTTTTGTGCCACCAGTTCTTTAAACTTGGGCATAAAAGGTGTGAGGGCCAGGCGGAGGCACTGATGTAAGTGTTCATTACTGAGGGTGCTCCTGTATTTGTTTTTCACCATATTCATGGTTGAAAAGGCAGACTCACAACAATGTGTTGAGGGAAACATGGTGAGAATTTGAAGGGCCATCTTCTGCAAGGAAGGGACACCTGCTGCAGGGACCATCTTAGTCCAGAAGGTGGTAGGGTCACAGAGAGACTCCTGCAGTGCCAGGTTTTCCTGAAGCTCAATTAGCTCTGATTGAAGAGAAGCAGCACTAGCCCATGGGCAGATTTTCAGGGCTTCAGTTGAAAATTCTGCAATGTTTTTGACAAGGAATGGATTTTCCATGCATAGTAAGACTTGTTTTCCCAGAGGGAAATCTCCAAAGCGAGTTTGGAAATTTTTTATCAGCTTGTCCAGGAATTCAGCATGATTGTGATGATGATGTGTTCCTGCTGTTTGATTTAAAAGCTTTGGGAAGTGAAGAAGGTCCTGCTGTAAGTCACACTTGAACAGATCCAGTTTCTTCTGAAAGGCACAGACAGCTGATGTGAGGTTACACACTGTGTTATTTTTGCCCTGGAGCTTCATGTTCAGATCATTGAGATGGGAGGTAATGTCAGACAGAAATGCAACAATTTCCATTTTTTCTTCATTCTGCATAAATTCCACAAATTGTTTTGCTTTTGCACTCTTCTGATCCAACAGAAAGGTTTCCAACTCTTTCCGTAATGTCCAAAAGCGCTCCAGTACCTTGCCTTTACTAAGCCACCGGACATTGTTATGAAGGAGCAAATCATCAAATTCTGCATTCACCTCTGTTAGGAATGAGCGCAACAAGCGATGCTGCAGAGCAGATGATGCCCTCAAAAAGTTCACAAGTCTCATTACTGTTGTCATGACCTCTGCATACTTTTCTTCAAGACTGGCACACAAAACCATCTGATGAATTATGCAATGATATGCTATTAGGTCAGGGTGATGAGCTCTCAAGCGTGCCACTAATCCCCTCTCTCTTCCAGTCATACATGGAGCTCCATCAGTAGCAATGGAAATAACATGCTTCAGGTCTATCTCTCTGTCTCTCAACATCTGCATCAGTGCTTCATAAATATCATCCCCTCTTGTGTGTCCATGGAGGGCTGTGAGGCCTAACACATCTTCACAGAATTCTCCCTTCTCTTCATCAAAAAATCTGACAAACACTAGAAGTTGTGCGTTGTCTGTGTTGTCTGTGGATTCATCCAAAGCCAATGAAAAGCATTTAGCCTTTTTTATTGCAGACTTCATTTGGTCAAGCAAATCCTCAGCAAGGACTTCAGTTCGCTTTACAGCAGTGGAGTCAGACAAAGATATTTGGTTTATTTTTTGTATGATGTCATCTTTTTGAGTTCCCTCAAACAGGGCAATTGCTATTTCATTCATGCATTCCTTCACAATCTCCGAGTCAGAGAATGGTTTCTTGTGCTTTCCTAAGACCCATGCCACTCTTAATGAGGCTTCAGTTGCACGTTCTTGTTGGGTGGCTGATCTAACTATTACACTGCATGTTGTATGGTATGATGATTGCAGTTGTTTGATTTTTCTGGCTCTTACCTCAGATTTAAGCGGGTAATTGAGGTCAAAGTGTCCGTGCTTTGAGTCATAATGACGTTTCACGTTACCACTCTTGACAATGGCAACCGTCTCATTGCAAATTAAACACATTGGTTTTGTGCTCCCTGCCGGCAGCACAAATGCATAACTGTCAGTCCACTCTGTCTTAAATTCGCGATTTTCAGAATCGACTTTTCTCTTTTTGTCAGGTTTTGAGCACGCCATGATTTTCGCTAGCAAGGAAACAGGTACCGCAGATGTATTAGCGCCTGCGTTGCGATTTGCGAATGACACACACACACACACACACACACACACACGCACACAGCGCGGCCAACGAGTGAGTGAGTTGTCATGGTGATTACAGTTATAACAGCTCCTGATTGGATCTTTGGAATGGACAGACACAGAAGATAGATAAACCACATCTAGTAGGAAAACAATATAGGCGTGAAATCACGCACCAATGAAAACTCGCTTGGATCATGACTAAATTATATAATGTTGATTTTGGCTTCGGTCCAAATTGTATTGCGTCTGGGACCGGATCCGGACCGCGGTCCGCCTATTGAGTACCCCCGCTCTAGAGGTATGGACTACAATGATGCAGCATTGAAAGATTTTTTTTAATGTCTGTCTTGATGACCCATTACCTGGGTGGGAGATGAAGGGGCTGGAGATTCTGGACTTTTGGGGGTTCACCAGATACCTTCATCATTGGAGCCAGTGGGATACACCAGTCACGCCTGTGTCTCCTAACAGGATGATTTTCACCGCCATGGCCGCCCGAAGGGTCTTCACCGCCCTGGCTGCCCGATGGGTCGTCTGCTTTGGCCTGGCCGCCCTATGGACTCTCTGTTTCGCCATGGCCGTCCGAAGGGTCTTCACCGCCATGGTCGCCCAAGGGGAAGTCTCCGCCCTGGCCGCCCGATGGGTCGTCTGCTTCGCCCTGGCCGCCCGATGGACTCTCTGTTTCGCCCTGGCCGCCCGATGGACAGTCTGCTTCGCCCTGGCCGCTGATGGACTCTCTTTTTCACCCTGGCCGCCGGCTAAGCAGTCACCCTTGGTTCCTGTTCCCCTCCATGGACCTGGCCCCCCATCCCTCCCCCTGATCCTCCACCATTCCACCTCCCTCCTGGACTCTTGTTTTGTTTTCTTAGGAGCGTCTGGTAGCCGCTCCTTAGAGGGGGGGGGGGGGGGGGATGTCACAGTGTCTGGTTTGTGTATCCCTGGGTAACCACTAGAGGTCCTCTTCTCCCACGGTGTCCCACTCTTATTTACTACATTTTCCATCATCCTTGTCTGTCTCATCATTGATCACCGCACACAGCTGTTTCCACTCACCCTGTTAGTATCTGTGTATTTATACCTTGTCTGTTCAGTCATTGTCACGGAGTCCTTGTTGTATGTCACACTGTGTCTGGAGGTCTGTTTTCTCTTGTTTCTTGTTTTGGATTGCCTTGCATGGACTTTGACCTTTTGCCTGCCTGGATTTACGTTTACGGATTGCCCAATAAATGCACTTGGATCTTACCTGTTTGTGTCTGCATATCATGACAAAGATAAAGATAAAACTGGGTACATTCGATCATCATGAAAACACATCCCAGAGAACGGTCGACTCAGTACCCATGTGTTATTAACCCCAGGTTCATTTTTGGCCGGAATTTTCCTTTAAGACCAAGGCCAGGTTTTCAAGAGGTTTCAAGACCAGGATTGTTTGATTGATTCAGTTCCTTACCAATAATCTTTTTTTTTTTATGTTTGTAATGAGATTTAATTATTGGAACACTTCACCTTTTCTGATGAGCTCCAGGTGATGTTGAACGAATGATCTTGGTTTTTGAGGTAACAAGGGATATGCAGTGTTTCACCAACGATCCTCACATACTGATGGTCTGGAAGTGACAGCGGCGGCGGCTGTTGTGCTTCTGCAGAAAATACATGGGTAGTGCAGAATTGCTACAATAACAAACGATTCTTGCAATATCTTTCGTCAATGAAGTTTGACAAAACAGCATGAAAAGACTCACACAACTCACTTTCTAGGACAGTGATTTTGAAGACATCAGACATCATTTGGACTCCATCAATCTTCACAGTACACACATAATCTCCGTCGTAGCTAGGCTGAAGGTTTTGTATCAGTATGCCACGTTTGGGATCCGCAGTATAATTCATCTGGGACGGGACGTCTGATCCGTTCCTCATCTTGAGGGAGAACTCAGTACTTGCTGGGTTCGTCACCAAGCAGTCCAGCCAGTAGTTTGAGCCCTCTTTTTCAACTATCAGTGAGTTTTGGGGGGTAGTAAAGGCTTTGACGGAATCTATTGCAGTAAAAAAACAAAACACATTTCAGCCCATGCCAAAAACTGATTATTATCATATTGTTTTGTTTTTTTCATTCCCACAATTATGCGTATTTATTAATTGCAGATGCTTTAATGCATGTTTTAATTGATTAAATGCACAAGTTAAAATAGCATTTCTGATTAAAGTCGATTTTGGGCAACACTTTATGGTAACACTTTATTTTACAGTGTCATTATTACACATGTTACATGTAGTTACTGTAGTAATAACTATAAATTATGAATAATTGCATGCAACTAACCCTAATACAAACCCCAATTCTAACTCTAACTCTATAGTAATTAGGCTACATGTAGTTAATTAATATTACTCAGTAATTAAATGCATAATTACACTGTAACATAGCCACATTCAAATAGAATGTAACCCACTTTATTTTACAGTGTCATTTTTACATGTGTTACATAGTAATAACTATAAATGATGCATAATTACATGAAACTAACCCTCAACCAAACCAAACCCTAACCCTATAGTAAGTACATGTAGTTACTTAATATTACGTAGTACATAAATGTATAGTTACAGTGTAACAAAGACACCTTAAAATAGTTTAACCCAATTTTGTTCTTAAAGTCACAGTTCCTAGAGCTTAGTGTGTGAAATCTGTTAATAAATGAGGTTATTGTTAATATCTCTTTGGAATGCATGATTCTGATTGGTCAGTAGCACCATATACTGAGTTAAAATCATTTTGACTCTAAACTTCACGACTGTTTGTGTCCGGCAAATTTTTACACAAAGTGTAAAAAACAATTAAACTATATGGTATCACTTTATTTGACAGTGTCCTTGTTACATATGTTACATGTGCTTACCATATAATAACAGTAAATATGCTTAATTACATGCAACAAACCTTAAACCAATCTCTATATTAAGTAGGCTACATATAAACTGTAAAAAATGATTTACATGATTTGTTATCACAACATTTATTCTTTTGTCAAATCAACTTAGATAATTTATGTGGTTCAGATAATATAATATTTTGAGTTTCTGTTGATTAAACCAATAACTTCATTGTTCTCATTTTCTAAAATTTAAATGAACTTACATTTTTAAGGCAACCAGCAGGTTACTTACTTTAAGTTAAACCAACAATAATTTTTTTACAGTGAAAATAATATTACTCAGTATTTAAATGTATTATTACACTGTAACAATGTCACCTTAAAATAAAGTGTAACCTAAATTTTAATGTGATGTAGTTACATTGCACTTACTCAAATAAATACTGAGTGATATTAATTAACTATTTACTTACTATAGAGTTAAGGTTAGGATTTGGTTTAGGGTTAGTTACTTGTAATTATACATAATTTGCTGTTATTACCGTAGTAAGTACATGTCGTAACGTGTAACCTTAAAATAAAGTTTGACTAAACAGTAATTTCATGCTTCTTGTAACACTCTGTCTTTCTGCTTAATCTATCCTGAATTCAATATTTATCTATGTTTAGTCCCTGTACAATAAGTGTATCGTCACTGTAAACTGTTAATATCGAAAATTTAACCCCTTCATTGAGGTGCAAAGTTTACTGTGCGATAATTACTGTACACTGGCTATCCAGAACATATATTAGATAATCACTCTAATTTTTATAGTGAACATACCTTTAACATATATGTGTATCTCTGAGTACACGTGTGTTTGATTCTTGTAACTGCAGCGGTATGTTCCCGTGTGTTCTGCGGTGGGGTTTCGGACCGCAAGCACGTTTCGTAAGACGTGTTTCTGGAGTCTGGAGAGTCTTGTCCTCCATATGATCTCCTCCTGTCCCTCACATATCAGACTCAAGGGTTTGTTTGCCGACCAGGCCATCTCAGACTGAATCAGAGGAGAGGAGTTCAGCTTTATCACTGGAGCGGAGAACTCTGCTCAGACACAGAGAAGAGGTCAAGGTCACGGTCAAGGTCAAGGTCACGTTTGTTTATATACACTTTAAGAGCAACAACAGAGCAGACCAAAGTGTTGCACAACATGCAAAATAACACATCACTCTACAATAGAATGCATTAACAAATGTAAAATTAATCATTTAAATACTAAATACTAAAGAGAGAAAAGCACAATACAAAACATCACCAGACCAACATAAAACATAAAGGTGCTAAGAAGTTACGCATAAGCCAGAAAAAAAGAGATATATTTTTAAGAGATGATTTAAATGTAGATAGAGATGATCTAATGAAAAGAGGTAATGGGTTTTTGAATTGATATTTTGGAACAGTCAATAAAAGCAGTGGTAAAGACCCAAACTAAAATTCTCAAGAGAATACAGATATTCTTCGTCACAAGTTTCAAGACTTTATTGTGAGTTTTAAGCACAGAAATTATTCCCCGAAATGTTTCTTTAAGACCCGGTACAAAGTTTAAAAGACATTTTGTAGAATTGCGATTTCATGCATTCATTGGTTTCATTCATCTCATTACATGTCTAAAATACTGTTTGATCGACTTCTGAGATCTAGTTTGTGTAATCTGAGTGTAATCCGAGATGTAGTTTGTGAAAGTGAAAGTGACACGTGGTATGAATACGGGAACTCATACTTGGAATTTGACCTCTGCATTTAACCCATCCAAGTAAGTGCACACACATTAGGAGCAGAGTAGTGAGTAGTGAACACACACACACACACACTGCAGACGTGGATACACACACCCGGAGCAGCGGGTAGCCTTGAGTGGCGCCGGGGAGCGATTGGGGGTTAGGTGCCTTGCTCAAGGACAACTCAGTCATATTCCTGCCGGTACTGAAATCGAACCAGCAACCTTTGGGTCACCAGTCCAACTCTGTTACCATTAGGCCATAATCTGAGATGTAGTTTGTGTAATCTGAGATGTAGTTTGTGTGATCTGAGATGTAGTTTGTGTGATCTGAGATGTAGTATGTGTAGTCTGAGATGTGGTTTTCTGTAATCTGAGATGTAGTTTGTGTAATCTGAGATGTAGTTTGTGTAATCTGAGATGTAGTTTCTGTGATCTGAGATGCAGTTTGTGTAATCTGAGATGTAGTATGTGTAATCTGAGATGTATTTTGTGTAATCTGAGATGTGGTTTGTGTAATCTGAGATGTAGTTTGTGTAATCTGAGATGTAGTTTGTGTAATCTGAGATGTAGTTTGTGTAATCTGAGATGTAGTTTGTGTAATCTGAGATGTAGTTTGTGTAATCTGAGATGTAGTTTGTGTAATCTGAGATGTAGTTTGTGTAATCTGAGATGTAGTTTGTGCAATCTGAGATGTAGTTTGTGTAATCTGAGATGTAGTTTGTGTGATCTGAGATGTGGTTTGTGTAATCAGTGATGTAGTTTGTGTAATCAGTGATGTGGTTTGTGTAATCTGAGATGTAGTTTGTGCAATCTGAGATGTGGTTTGTGTGATCTGAGATGTATTTTGTGCAATCTGAGATGTAGTTTGTGTGATCTGAGATGTGGTTTGTGTGATCTGAGATGTAGTTTGTTTAATCTGAGATGTCGTTTGTGCAATCTGAGATGTAGTTTGTGTAATCTGAGATGTAGTTTGTGTAATCTGAGATGTAGTTTGTGCAATCTGAGATGTAGTTTGTGTAATCTGAGATGTAGTTTGTGTAATCTGAGATGTAGTTTGTGTAATCTGAGATGTAGTTTGTGTAATCTGAGATGTAGTTTGTGTAATCTGAGATGTAGTTTGTGTGATCTGAGATGTAGTTTGTGTAATCTGAGATGTAGTTTGTGCAATCTGAGATGAAGTTTGTGTAATCTGAGATGTAGTTTGTGTAATCTGAGATGTAGTTTGTGTGATCTGAGATGTGGTTTGTGTAATCAGTGATGTAGTTTGTGTAATCAGTGATGTGGTTTGTGTAATCTGAGATGTAGTTTGTGCAATCTGAGATGTGGTTTGTGTGATCTGAGATGTATTTTGTGCAATCTGAGATGTAGTTTGTGTAATCTGAGATGTATTTTGTTTAATCTGAGATGTAGTTTGTGTGATCTGAGATGTGGTTTGTGTGATCTGAGATGTAGTTTGTTTAATCTGAGATGTAGTTTGTGTGATCTGAGATGTAGTTTGTGTAATCTGAGATGTAGTTTGTGTAATCTGAGATGTATTTTGTGCAATCTGAGATGTAGTTTGTGTGATCTGAGATGTGGTTTGTGTAATCTGAGATGTGGTTTGTGTGATCTGAGATGTAGTTTGTTTAATCTGAGATGTAGTTTGTTTAATCTGAGATGTAGTTTGTGTAATCTGAGATGTAGTTTGTGTAATCTGAGATGTAGTTTGTGTGATCTGAGATGTAGTTTGTGTGATCTGAGATGTGGTTTGTGTGATCTGAGATGTAGTTTGTTTAATCTGAGATGTAGTTTGTGTGATCTGAGATGTGGTTTGTGTGATCTGAGATGTAGTTTGTTTAATCTGAGATGTAGTTTGTTTAATCTGAGATGTAGTTTGTGTAATCTGAGATGTAGTTTGTGTAATCTGAGATGTAGTTTGTGTGATCTGAGATGTAGTTTGTGTAATCTGAGATGTAGTTTGTGTAATCTGAGATGTAGTTTGTGTGATCTGAGATGTGGTTTGTGTGATCTGAGATGTAGTTTGTTTAATCTGAGATGTAGTTTGTGTAATCTGAGATGTAGTTTGTGTGATCTGAGATGTAGTTTGTGTAATCTGAGATGTAGTATGTGTAATCTGAGATGTAGTTTGTGTGATCTGAGATGTAGTTTGTGTAATCTGAGATGTAGTTTGTGTAATCTGAGATGTAGTTTGTGTGATCTGAGATGTGGTTTGTGTGATCTGAGATGTAGTTTGTTTAATCTGAGATGTAGTTTGTGTAATCTGAGATGTAGTTTGTGTGATCTGAGATGTAGTTTGTGTAATCTGAGATGTAGTATGTGTAATCTGAGATGTAGTTTGTGTGATCTGAGGTGTAGTTTGTGTAATCTGAGATGTAGTATGTGTAATCTGAGATGTAGTTTGTGTGATCTGAGATGTAGTTTGTGTAATCTGAGATGTAGTTTGTGTGATCTGAGATGTAGTTTGTGTAATCTGAGATGTAGTATGTGTAATCTGAGATGTAGTTTGTGTGATCTGAGGTGTAGTTTGTGTAATCTGAGATGTAGTATGTGTAATCTGAGATGTAGTTTGTGTGATCTGAGATGTAGTTTGTGTAATCTGAGATGTAGTTTGTGTGATCTGAGATGTAGTTTGTGTAATCTGAGATGTAGTTTGTGTGATCTGAGATGTAGTTTGTGTAATCTGAGATGTAGTTTGTGTGATCTGAGATGTAGTTTGTGTAATCTGAGATGTAGTATGTGTAATCTGAGATGTAGTGTGTGTAATCTGAAATGTGGTTTGTGTGATCTGAGATGTAGTTTGTGTGATCTGAGATGTAGTTTGTGTAATCTGAGATGTAGTTTGTGTGTTCTGAGATGTAGTTTGTGTAATCTGAGATGTAGTTTGTGTGATCTGAGATGTAGTTTGTGTAATCTGAGATGTAGTATGTGTAATCTGAGATGTAGTTTGTGTGATCTGAGATGTAGTTTGTGTGATCTGAGATGTAGTTTGTGTAATCTGAGATGTAGTTTGTGTGATCTGAGATGTAGTATGTGTAATCTGAGATGTAGTTTGTGTGATCTGAGATGTAGTTTGTGTAATCTGAGATGTAGTTTGTGTGATCTGAGATGTAGTATGTGTAATCTGAGATGTAGTTTGTGTGATCTGAGATGTAGTTTGTGTAATCTGAGATGTAGTTTGTGTAATCTGAGATGTAGTATGTGTAATCTGAGATGTAGTTTGTGTAATCTGAGATGTAGTTTGTGTGATCTGAGATGTAGTTTGTGTAATCTGAGATGTAGTATGTGTAATCTGAGATGTAGTTTGTGTAATCTGAAATGTGGTTTGTGTGATCTGAGATGTAGTTTGTGTGATCTGAGATGTAGTATGTGTAATCTGAGATGTAGTTTGTGTAATCTGAGATGTAGTTTGTGTAATCTGAGATGTAGTATGTGTAATCTGAGATGTAGTTTGTGTAATCTGAGATGTAGTTTGTGTGATCTGAGATGTAGTTTGTGTGATCTGAGATGTAGTTTGTGTAATCTGAGATGTAGTTTGTGTGATCTGAGATGTAGTTTGTGTAATCTGAGATGTAGTTTGTGTGATCTGAGATGTAGTTTGTGTAATCTGAGATGTAGTATGTGTAATCTATAGTTTGTGTAGAGATGTAGTTTGTGTAATCTGAGATGTAGTTTGTGTGATCTGAGATGTAGTTTGTGTAATCTGAGATGTAGTTACTGTAGGCCTATTTTAATATCAACACGTCAAGCTTGTGATTTTCTTATTCATGTCAGTAACTTTAAGCAGTCCAGGGCCCGGTTTCACAAAGATAGACTTTGACTATGGCTTAGATATAGTAGATAGTCAGACTTCAGATCGACATCTAAATCAAACCGTTGCACAAAGCACTCAAGACTCTGACTGTCATAAGTAGGACAACACTGCAATGCATTCTGGGTAAAATAAGACACTTCATGTTCAAAACAAAAAAACATGGCGGATCGAGTAAGCGCATTCAACCGCTCAGTGCAGTTTACCCAAGCGTAAAACGTGTGTTGGAGGAGTATAACAGTTACGAGGACATTTACTTGGGAAATTTAGCAGAGAATGTAGTAACAAGAAGAAATGTTTAATTTGGAAACGATTGACAGTTAACAGCGTTAATCCGACCGCTGAGCGGAGCGTTAAAGACGTACAGAAAAGATACAAAAACATGGTACAAGATGCCATAAAATAAATATTTAAGAGGAAATATCCTAAAACCCTTTCCCTTCTCATAGCTCTCTCCATAATGTCGTCAGCAAACCACAAATTATGAGCATTTTCCCTTTTCTTTTGGCTGTTTGTACTGTACCTGATTGTTACTGCTGGTTGCCAAGGTAACAGAGTCTTAGACCTGGGTTAGCCTGGGTTAAGGTGTCTAAATTAAAGGAGTAGTTCACTTTTTAAAAAACTTTTGCTGATAATTTACTCACCCCCATGTCATCCAAGATGTCCATGTCTTTGTTTCTTCAGTCGAAAAGAAATTAAGTTTTTTGATGAAAACATTCCAGGATTTTTCTCCATATAATGGACTTCATTGGGTATCAAACGGTCCAAGGTCCAAATTACAGTTTCAGTGCAGCTTCAAATGGCTTTAAACGACACCAGACGATGAATAAGGGTCTTATCTAGCGAAACGATCGGTCATTTAAAAAATAAATAAAATAGTTTTATAAGCACAAATGCTCGGCTTGCTCTGTTCTGTGATGCACGTTCGTGACTCTCCTGTTCGAACTCATTCATCAAAATGAACAAATCTTTTTTCGAGTAATTTCGTTCGTTGAATGAACGAAATGACTAGAAAAAGATTAGTTCATTTTGAAATGACTGATCGTTTCGCAAGATAAGACCCTTATTCGTCGTCTGGTGTCGTTTAAAGCCCTTTGAAGCTGCACTGAAACTGTCATTTGGACCTTGAACCGTTTGGTACCCAATGAAGTCCATTATATGGAGAAAAATCCTGGAATGTTTTCATCAAAAACCTTCATTTCTTTTCGACTGAAGAAAGAAAGACATGGACATCTTGGATGACATGGGGGTGAGTAAATTATCAGCAAAAGTTTTTTTAAAAGTGAACTAATCCTTTAAGTCAGTCTTTATTTTTGTGAAACAGTGTAACTTGCACTAGACTAGTCGGTTACACTTTATTTTAAGCTGTCATTGTTACAGTGTAATTAAATATTTAAGTACAGTGTAATATTAATTAACTACATGTACTTACTATAGGGTTAGTGTAGGATTAGGATTTGGTTGAGGGTTAATTGCATGTAATTAGGCATAATTCACTGTTATTACTGTGGTGATTACATGTAACATCTGTAACAAGGACACTGTAAAATAAAGTGTTACCGACTAGTCTATGAGCAAATTTTAGACTTGTCTAACTCTATAGACCGGTCTTAAATAGCTTTGTGAAACCGGCTCCTGAAATAAATAATAAAGCTAAATCTGCCTTGACTGACTCAACTCTCCCTCTTTATAAAATTACATGACTTCTGTTCTGTCACTGGCCATATGTGAATCAGGGGAACTTTGTCATTAATGTTAGTTTTTATTTTTATTTGCAGGTTTTAACTTATGCAGTGTCGCTTTTAAAAAGCTTTTATAGATATCCTGTTGTGCAGAAGACTTCTTAAATGTATTCAGTGTTTTTCCTTGTTTAAAACAAGGTATTTTCACCAAATATCCTGTGCTGGAATTGATTTGTTAATAAAGTGATGTGACAAAATGTCTGTGTTCTGTATTTTGCTTAATGTATTTATGTTTTTCATGCTTTTTTTTCTTTTTGGACAGTGAAAAATAAAATTGCAACTACAATATACAATGTTTAATTGGGCCAACAAATTGTTCCATTGGCTCAGCATATTATTTCTAATTGAGCCAATGTTAAGACACTTTTTGAGTTGGAAATGTCTGATTTTTTATTGTATTTTTTTACAGTGAGCTGAGAGGAGGATCCGAACACAAAGATCTGAGATGTAAGTAAGAGCAAGACCATTCAGTGCTTTAAATACAAACACTAAAACCTTCAAATCAACTCTATATTGAACAGGTAAGCAATGAAGAGATGCTAACACAGAAAATGTATAGAAATGTGAAATGCTGTGCATTGGTGAAACAGTGAGATTGATTAATTCAATGATTCCTGATGCCAAACAAAGGTATCATCAATAGCTTGTTTATTGTCATTTCATCATGCCATATAAGTCTGTAACACATGCAACAGGTCACAGGTAAAGTTAGATCAAGTTAGATCAACCATAACACACACATAACAAATCATTCATCAATCAATCAAAACATTAATCAAAAAAGTTCATCAAAGTTGTCCTAAGACAAGAACGAGTTTTGTTCAAAATTCATGTATAATTTTGATGAAAGTTTTGATCCACTTCAAATGTTGACAAAATGATATGCACTTCATTACAGTCAGGATTAGGTCGTTTTAGCGAGATTATTGTGACGTTTTTAGCGTGCCTTTTTGTTAGTACAAGTTTAATACAGTCAAAACCACAGACGCCTTTATTCAGACACCTTCAACATTTCTCACATTATCACAGTTTATTCGCTATAGTTTAGAAAATGGTAATAAAATATGACCAGAACTCAGTTGATATTTCACTGGTTTTGTCCGTCCTTCTGTTAGACTCTCTCACACATGAATTATGTTGAATATCTGTCAGCTGTTAAATTTAACTACACAATTAGATAATA
Organism: Siphateles boraxobius; assembly: GCF_051911475.1. Classification (NCBI taxonomy): domain Eukaryota; kingdom Metazoa; phylum Chordata; class Actinopteri; order Cypriniformes; family Leuciscidae; genus Siphateles; species Siphateles boraxobius. Next base: position 1,231,181 of record NW_027509222.1, read on the forward strand.
CCAGTTTAGCTCAACCAATCACCAAGCAATGCTTCATGTTGTTCAGTCTGTGGTGTAAAAAGCTGCATTAGCAATTAAAGAAAAAACATGATCAGCTCAAAGTGTCTGGATAATATTTGGTCACAAATTTTTATACATTTTACCGATAGTCACTGTATGAAGAATTTTTGGGGATAATATGACACAGTTTACTTTATTTTGCTCTCCTCACTTACATAAATGAACTAAAGTGTCCTGCACACACTAGTAAAAAATTCAAAAGTGATATCTGGTGTCTGAATATTTTTTGGTTTGACCGTATGTCATAAAATGCTTTAAAAGGCGTTGATCCTGCATGTTCATTGGCTCTTTCTCTTGAGTTCCTCCTGCATCATGGTCGCGATGCGGGACGTTTGCAGGAGCAGAGCCTGATGGTTCTCCACGAGGAGGCTCTGAAGACGGGCCATGCTCTGCAGGTGATTAATCTCCTGCTCGCCCCGATCGCTCACGACCCGCAGGACCTTCAGCACCTCGGCCTGAACGCTGGCCGCCTCCTTGTTCTCCTGCACCAGCTGATTCAGGGCCTTCACCATCTCCCCGAACCAGCCCCTGCTCTCCTGCTCCTCCTGAATGAGCTGAGCGAGAGAAAGCTTCAGCTCGTCCAGGCCACAGCACGCGGGGGACGCCGGGGACGCCGGGGACGGGGACGAGCTCTCATCCACATCACTCACTGTCATATCATACGGGCGGATTAGCTCTTCATTTGCTAAAGGGAGCACACATACAGTAAGCTGCAAAATTTCCCCACAAACAAGTTATAGAATTATAAGTCACACTCTAAAAATGCCCAACTTTGGGTCAAATATGGACAAAACCAGCCATTGGGTTAAATTTTTTAATTAGATTTTTTTAACCCAAAGTTGGGTTAAAACAACCCAGCATTTTTTTAGAGTGTAGAATTATTACATTAAATTACAGGGAACTGGGCAAGATAAGCAATGACTTCACATTACATTACAGGTTCAGTATACTCTAAAAAATGCTGGGTTTGTTTCAACCCAAGTTTGGGTCGAATATGATCAAACCCTGCCGTTGGGCTGATTAGTTCTTCATTTGCTAAAGGGAGCACACATATAGTAAACTGCAAAATCTCCCCACAAACAAGTTATAGAATTACAGTGTATATGTCACACTCTAAAAATGCCAAACTTTGGGTCAAATATGGACAAAACCAGCCGTTGGGTTAAATTTTGTAATTACATTTTTAACCCAAAGTTGGGTTAAAACAACCCAATGGCAGTTTTCCTCAAAAGTGACCCACTGCCCTGAAACCCTATAATCAAACACACCTGAGCAAGATAATCAAGGACTTCAGAGTTACTGAACTCTAAAAAATGCAGGGTTGTTTTCAACCCAACCGTCGGGTTAAAAATGTAATTAAAAAAATTAACCCATCAGCAGGGTTTATCCATATTTGGGTTGATAAGTTCTTCATTTGCTAAGGGGAGCACCCATATAGTAAGCTGCAAAATTTCCCCACAAACAAGTTATACAATTCTAAAAATGCCCAACTTTGGGTCAAATATGGACAAAACCAGACATTGGGTTAACTTTTTTGAATTACACTTTTAACCCAGAATGGCAGTTTTCCTCAAAACTGACCCACTGCCCTGAAACCCTATAATCAAAAACACCTGAGCAAGATAATCAAGGACTTAGTTACTGAACTCTAAAAAATGCAGGGTTGTTTTCAACCCAACTTTGGACAAACCCAACCGTTGGGTTAAAAATGTAATTTCAAAAAATTAACCCAACGGTAGGGTTTATCCATATTTGACCCAAATTTGGGTTGAAACAACCCAAAATTTTTTAGAATGTAGAATTATTACATTAAATTACAGGGAACTGGGCAAGATAAGCAATGACTTCACATTACATTACAGGTTCAGTACACTCTAAAAAATGCTGGGTTTGTTTCAACCCAAGTTTGGGTCGGATATGAACAAACCCTGCCGTTGGGCTGATTAGTTTTTCATTTGCTAAAGGGAGCACACATATAGTAAACTGCAAAATCTCCCCACAATGAAGTACTGTAAAAATGTATTGTTGGTTTAACTTAAAAAAGTAAGTAACCTGCTTGTTGCATTAAAATTTTAAGCTCATTGAAGTTACAATTTTGTATTAATACAATGAAGGAGATTGGTTTAATCAACAGAAATTCAAAATAGTATGTTATCTGAACCACATAAATTATCTAAGTTGATTTAACAAACAAAAAATTGTTTTGACTACAAATCATGAAAAGATTTTTTTTGCAGTAATGCTCTAAAAACCATAATCAAAAACACCTGAGCAAGGACTTCAGAGTTACTACACCGCAAAAATAAAAAAAACATGATTTGTTGTAAAAAAAAAAGTTTTTGTTTTGTCAAATCAATTTGGATAATTTATGTGGTTCAGATAACATATTATGCAACACTTTACAATAAGGTTAATCAGTTAACATTAGTTAATGTGTGTTACATGAACTAGCCATGAGCAATAGCATTTGCTACTTTATTTGTTAATCCTTGTTCATTTTAGTTAATAAAAATAAAGCTGTTCGCTGTTTGTTCATGTTTGTTCAGTGCGTTGATTAATGTTAACAAGATTTTAATAAAGAAGTTCATTCTTCGTTCATGTTAACTAATGTATTAATGTTTATGTAGTTCATGTAATATTAATGTAGTTAACTAATGAACCTTATTGTAAAGTGTTACCCATAATATTTAGAGTTTCTGTTGATTAAACTAATCTCCATCATTGTATTACCTCAATTTTTTAATGTCAATGAACTTATAAATGTTACGGCAACCAGCTTACTTCTTTTAATTTAAACCAACAATAACTTTTTACAGTGTATAATTATTACATGCTTTGAGCTCAACTCTGCAGAGCCGGAGCCCTGCATATATACAGTCAAGCCAAAAATTATTCAGACACCAGATATCATTTTTGATATTGTTTTACTAGTGTGTGCAGGACAATATAGTTGTACATTTATGTAAGTGAGGAGAGCAAAATAAAGTAAACTGTGACATTCAGGTGAAACTCGAAAAATTAGAGTATCGTGCAACAGTTCATGTATTTCCGTAATTCAAATTAAAAGGTGAAACTAATATATTTAATATATATAACTATATACATATGCATGATTTAAAATCCTTTTTTTTTTATTGATTTCATGTAATATTCTAATTTTCTGAGATTTTGAATTTGGGGTTTTCGTAAGCTGTACGCCATAATCATCAAAATTTTAACTTTTGCACGATATTCTAATTTTTCGAGTTTCACCCGTATTATCCCCAAATATTCTTCATACAGTGACTATCGGTAACATTTATACAAATTCAGGACCAAATATTATCCAGACACTTTGAGCTGATCATGTTTTTTCTTTAATTGCTAATGCACCTTTTTACACCACAGACTGAACAACATGAAGCATTGCTTGGTGATTGGTTGAGCTAAACTGGTATTATCTAATTGTGTAGTTAAATTTAACAGCTGACAGATATTCAACATAATTCATGTGAGAGAGTCTAACAGAAGGACGGACAAAACCAGTGAAATAGTTTCTTGTCATATTTTATTACCATTTTCTAAACTATCGCGAATAAACTGTGATAATGTGAGAAATGGTGAAGGTGTCTGAATACATTTTGACTGTATTAATGAAGTTTATGAAGTGATATGGTACTTGTTTGACATGGTACATTTCATCTCAAACTACTTTAATGGTTTAATGACCTCGTATTAATTGAAAGACTACATGGATTGCTTTTAAAATGTCACACTGCAGGAGCATTTAAATAATCCAGTGAAGGCAAAAAGATGGTTAAAAATGCAAAACATTTTCCAGTAAAATATATAAACATTCTTAAAAATGCATTTTTTTCTGTTGTAAATGATTTATTTTTACAAAACAAGACAAAATAATGGCAACGGGGTGAGAAAAATGAATGCAAAGTTTATAATCTTTCATCAAAATGACATTTCTTCTCTTCCCCGATGACGTGTTTACAGACTGTCACTAACTATGTTTCCATCCACCTGTTTTTTTGTGCATTTTGCGATTTCACATTTAAAAAAACACTGGATGGAAACGGCAAGATGTGCATCAATTCTAAAAATGTGTACATACATATTTTTTTCATCCAATAATAAGACATGCGCATAAACTACGATGGAAACACATTTACTGAATAAATCCCTCGATGCGCAACATAAAACACATGTGACTTTTCCTCAGCGTCAGCTGTGATTGGATGACTGGAGTAACCAACGGACCAATGGCATCGCAGCATCTCTAATGTTGGTTTGGTGTTTCTGAAAGTCAAAGTGTGTGATGAGGATGATTTGGTTAAATTCCCTCCAGAAGCGTCACACACACACACACACACGAGTGTGTTCCCGAACACCAGCATCCGAACGCTAGAGATCATGACAGCGTTTACTGAGTTTCTCTGACGCTCGACACACACTCGTTTATGATGGAGGGAAAAAGAGCCACAATGCAGAAACTTACAGTTTTATTACTGATATTTTCAGGCAGTTTCCCAGGAAGTGATGATTTTGTTCTCCTGAACACATTGGATGGAAACGCTGCTTTATTCGAAAATGTTTTATGCGATATTTCAAGTTAAATATTGCAACTTCGGATGGAATCTATTGATATGATGATTGAGTCAAAATAGAATCCAAATATTAATGCCATTATTTTAATATTCATAAATAAGGATTCGTACACATTTGTACATGTGTAAAGTAGTTCATACGTAAATAGTTTACGCTTTTACTGTCATACGTCAGTATTGTACGTTTCAGTGTCTGTGAAAAAAGAGCCACGATGGATTTCCCGATTTTCGTGTCAATTTCCCAGCAATTGACGATTTTATTCTCTTGAACACAAGAGGTGGAACCCAGACAGAAAAATAGTGTCGGCCCAGATCCGGCCCACATCCGGACCGTGTTGAATCCACATGTACCAGATGTGGGCCGGATCTGGACCGGAATGCTGCTTTATTCACAAAGGTTTAATGCGATATTCCAATTCTGTGCATAAGTTTATTCGCATCTTTGAAAGGAAACACATCTAATCACATGAGACAATGAAAACCACAACCATCCGATCAATCCCCGATGGACAAAATCAGGTCCCGTCCTACAATTTCAATTGGATATACGTCACAATAAGGGATAAAAAGCAACTTCCGTTTCATGCCGACTTTAATTTACCATACTGGAAAACAAAGTCTTATTATCTTTCACAATTTTGCTTCTCAAGAATACCTGTCTTGCTTTAAGGATGGTTAGATATTTTTACTGGAAAACAAGATTTAAAAAAAGATTAAAAGCTTTTTGCTCCGCAAAAAGAAGAAGTTCCTACAGAACAACATGAGGGTGATTAAACGATCACAGGATTTTCATATTTCGGAGGCTTATATTTCTTCCAAAAAAGTGTAAACTAAGACATACAGCAAGCGTACCTTTACACATGCAAACACATTTCAACATAAAGTCTTGATGTTCATAAAAAAAAAAAAGTTCATTCTGCATCAACGACATTCCCCAGTGGTGTTGAACTGAGGTGGACACCACTAAAAGTGAAACGTCAGAATGTGGTTTGTGGAAAATGTAAGCGTGAAATACGAAGTAGAGGAAATTGCGAGACACGACTTTGGATCGCAGTTTTTGCAACAACGCAGGGTCTTGTCACATTTTTGAAGAAGGGGCCCGAGCTTTATTTTTAACTTTAGAAAGGGGAAACGAGAGCGAGGCCTGAGATGTGTGTGTGTGTGCCCGGGGAAACGTCTGGAGCGCTGTAGAAGAGCCCCTCTGATTGGGTCCCTCAGGAAACACATTGCACCGGTGGCCCATTGCACAGCCACATCCCAGGGGTCTGTTTCCCATTCCCACTTTCACTTCTGCTTTGAGTCGGACAGGACACACCAGCGCTCGACAGGACTGTTACAAAGCTGGCCATCAAAGCCACAAACACAACACACCTGTCTTAAACACACTCTGTTTCCCTGTTTCTCTGTTTCCCGTGCACACACTTTATGCACCGTATTCACACACTGCTGACATGGTGTAATGCAACATTTAACTCATGCACTATGGGATTATTGATATCGAATGCATATTTTAAGAATTGTTTTGGACAACAGACAGCATTAAAATTATGGGTGACACTTTATAATACTGTTCCTTCATTAATGAATAACTACATAGGAACAAATGAGTAACGCACTATTAACTAACAAGAAACTCTGATTAATGAATTAGTAAGTAATAGCGCTCAGTTGAATGTGGTAATTCACTATTAGATAATCAATAACTACTGTTTTTCATACCTCACTGAAGACTATAAGAACTACTATATAGAAGTTCATAATTAATATTAATAATGCATAATGTATAATAAAAGGTAACGGTAACCCATTAGTAATGTTACTACATCCTTCTAAAGGAACTACTGATTATTTAAATCAGTTTTCTAAAGTGAAAAACATAATAACTCCCTAATATTGACTGAAGTCATTGTAGCTTTTGAGATTTGTGTAAGGTTTTGGATAGTAATAACTCAAGTGTTATTACATCTTTCTAAAGGAACCACTAATTAGTTGTTATCATGTTTTTCACTTTAGAAAACTGATCCAAAACATTAGTAGTTCCTTTAGAAGGATGTAGTAACATTACTAATGGGTTACTGTTACCTTTTATTATAAATTATGCATTATTAATATTAATTATGAACTTGTATATAGTAGTTCTTATAGTCTTCAGTGAGGTATGAAAAACAGTAGTTATTGATTAGCTAATAGTGAACAATCACATTCAACTGAGCGCTATTACTTACTAATTCATTAATCAGAGTTTCTTGTTAGCTAATAGTAGTTACTATAATGCTAATAGTGTGTTACTCATTTGTTCCCGTGTAGTTATTCATTAATGAAGGAACAGTATTATAAAGTGTTATCACATACAGTAATAAAGTACTTACAAATCAGTTGCAAACTATTAGTGTATAGATGAAATATTGTAGTCTCTACATTGTTAATATATTAATAGCCTATATACAAATAGTTAGTTAATGCATTGTCACTGTAATTAACTAAATTATTATTGTTTAATTAGCTATGTAAAGAGTTGGATAATGTTTTTATGCTTTGTTAACAACTTATTAAATGTGAATAGTTCTCACTTTAGATTAGGTCACAGGAAATGGAAAAATGTCAGTTTAAAAATCAGTTTAAGAGTCCCGTAAACAAGTGAACCACATATGTCTACGTGTGTGTGTGTGTGTGTGCGTGCGTGCGTGCATGCGTGTGTGTGTGTGTGTGTTTGTGCGTGCGTGCGTGTGTGTGTGTGTGTGTGTGTGTGCGTGCGTGTGCGTGTGTGTGTGCGTGTGTGTGCGTGCGTGCGTGTGTGTGTGTGTGTGTGTGTGTGTGTGTGTGTGTGTGTGTGTGTGTGTGCGTGTGTGTGTGTGTGTGCATGTGTTTGTGCGTGCGTGCGTGTGTGTGTGTGTGTGTGTGTGTGTGTGTGTGTGTGTGTGTGTGCGTGCGTGTGCGTGTGTGTGTGCGTGCGTGCGTGTGTGTGTGTGTGTGTGTGTGTGTGTGTGTGTGTGTGTGTGTGTGTGTGTGTGTGTGTGTGTGTGTGCGTGTGTGTGTGTGTGTGCATGTGTATGCACGTTTGTGTGTGTGTGTGTGGGGGGGGGGGGGTTGCTTAATGTATTTGTAAACATCTTAAGGAAAACTGAATATGAATGCAATTAATGTCTAATAAAGGTAGGTTTAAAGCACTTTATTTATGACATTTTTCCTTTTTTCTAAAATCCAAAGTGAGAATATTTACAGTTGTTGTTAAGAAAGCCTAAAAACTTTGAAAATGTATAAAAAAATTTAAATATGAGCAAATTAAACTATAAAAATAGTGTTAATTACAGTGACAATGCATGAAGAACTCACTATTTGCCTATTAATATATTAACAATGTAGAGAATATAATATATTAACTATAAACTAATAGTTCGTTAATGAGTTGTAAGTACTTTATTACTGTATACTTATTATAAAGTGTTACCAAATTATGTCTTAAATTGCTCTCAGAAGGAGGGTTCAATCATAATTATATCAAAACCTGATATCATTATTAGTTTATGGATCTTTGTAGTAATTAAATTAATTACATATTAAAGAAACAAAATGTTTAAACAAAGTGAGAAATAAAACAAACAAAATTAGTTTAAATTATAGCTATTATAAATGTTTATGTAATAAATTGTATATGTTAAAGTTCTATAAAAAAATAAAATAACACAGGATGCTTGGACTTGTTGGAAGAATCATTTTACCAGTTTACAGAATTAGAATTAGTCCGAAGTAAACAAACAAACAAACAAACCAAATAATAATAAATAAACATTTTAAAATCAAAGTTAAACATCCTTCATTTCTTTTTGCCTTTCACAACTGGACATTAACAGTCTGTTCCCTGCAGGCTAATGCCTTTTGTAAATGAAGCCTTTGTCAGCATGTGTCAGGCTGATGCCATGCTAAGATTTGAGTTCTTGCAGAAGACATAAAGCGTAATTGGGGAGAGGAGGTCTAATTTTACACATCTATCAATAAGGTTGGTATAGAGATAAGAATTGACGTACCTTTAGCCATACAAGGCAGTAGAGCAATGAAGAGGGTGATACAGAGCATCCTCCGGTTCATCTTTGTCTCTTTAGGTTGGTAAAAACTGTGGTCTGCTGGTCTGAAACACTACAGGAAAACTGCCTTAGGTGTGATGACACAATTTACTAAAGCCTCATGCATTTTAACTTCCTCTCCAGACTGCTGAACTTTGAGTCCACTAAAAAAGCAACTTAGCCTTTTTTTTTTTTTTACAAATTAGTGTTTTCTATGCATCAGATGTAAGATGGATTTCGATACATTTTCCTTTAAATTAGTCATTACACAATAAGCTGTTGCAATTATAACTGACATTTTAAGAGTGTTAACTATTGTGTCATAAGTAATATCATTATGTAATTAGGAAGTATTGTACGGACTGTTTGGCAGAAGAAATAAGAATAAAAGAATCAGAGCTATAGTTTAAGTAACTATAAATGAATTAACAACTTTTAAGTTGTTACTATAAGGTCAAAAATTCAGGTCACTAATACACTGATGAGCACAAACCATTATGACCAGTTACAGGTGAAGCAAATAACACTGATCATCTCCTAACACATATTTGTCACGTATTGCTCTGAATACCAGCCTGGTCTCATGAAAATGCGTCTCTATAGCACATATTGTGTTTATCGTGCAATTTATATGCAAAAATGAGTTTTTATGTGCATATGATACATAGTTTTAGCGTACATTTGATACGCACTTTATTGCGTGTAATACACACGCACCCCACACCACTAATCCTAACCAAACGTATAAAACACACACACACACACACCACTACTAAACCTACCCTAAACCAACCCATGCACATAAAAACAAATTTTCGCGTATAAATTGCGTGCACAATGCGTGCTATAGCGTACATTTAGTGTGACGAAGAGCTTTTATTTGGGATTATCCACAGTCGTAATGCATAAACAGGCACAGGGTTAAAATCATGGGCCAACAATCCAAACATAAAACAAGGTTTTATCTAAACCATGAAACCGGGAACAAGGACAGAACGGATCAGAATTGCAGTTGTAACACAAACATGACTTTGCAACGAATGAGTGGAAACACAGGGCTTATAAATGCAGAGCTAAACAAAATAATCACACACAGCTGAACATAATCACACATAATGAGTCAGGCAATGGTTACTGGGAAATGGAGTTGATGACGAGGTAGCAAAGGAGACGGAAGGAGTGCCCTCTGGGGTGGACGGACAATGAACATAAAATTTATCATTTCCAATTTCAAAAAGAGCAATTTTTGAAGGGGAAATAAATAATACAGCCAATGATACTTGAATAGGATATGTTTACAGTGGCAAACAACACAAAGTGATAGTTGTTTCAATGTGAGTTAAGTTCATTGGTTCACCACAGGGTCATATTAAAATTATTAAATTATTTTGCATCCTCCACATGGTATTTTAGGTTTCATCTGGGACAGAGGACGTCTCTTACTTGGACATTCAACTGCAGCAGCCCACTGATCTGCCACTTAACATTTGCTTAATATTAGACTTACTATTCAAAAAGCTACCAAACAGACTAGATAACGTTACACATAACATACACACACTTGTGTGAGGAAAGGGTTGCCAGGTTTTCACAACAAAACACAAATGATACTCAAAACTAGCCCAATCGTGTTTCGAGGGTAAAATCTGAGGCTTTTTTGGCGTAGTTCGCCTAGTAAAAATAGCATTTCCGGGGGGTAGATAATAAATATTGCGTTATTGATGTCACTTAAACCCGTGGACTTGAAAAACATCCCATGGCAAGAGCCTAAAGCACTGTGAGGCAGGGGAGGGGAGACTCAGATTATTTCTAAATATAAAAAGCTTTTTTTTTTTGCCCCGTTTTGTATCCTGAGCATGCGCTGATGAACTCTGAGAACTCGGAGATACAGGGTTACATTATGCAAGTATAACCGAAACAAATACTCATTTGTACCGCTGTCTATTAAATTAATTAATGAGCAACTGCAGCAGGAAGATAAATAACGGCTATAGCTGGTACAAGAGATAGGAAGGTACACTGAGGGGCTGTGTTATGATATATGATATATGTACTGTTTTTATGATGCAGGATTTTAGGATTTGGAATGTTCGTTAATGTGGTATGTTACACATGTTGTGTTGATGTTGCAGAAGTTTCCCTAATCTAAAACAAATTTCTCCTAAGGGAGACAATAAATGCTACCTTGAACCTTACTACTTACACAATTATTCGATATTTGAATTATATATCACTATATTATTTACAATACACAGCGTGGTTTTTAATATTTTTAGGGGGGGACAATCCTCAGATGGGGTGAGTCCTGACCCCCCCACAACCCCAAAATTTCCGTCTATGCCTACAACAGACACTAGAATCCAGGAGGGAGGTGGAACAGGGGAGTGATGGAGGGCCAGGCCCGTGTGGTGGAAGAAGGGCTGGGGAGCCAGAGCGGAGCAGACGGGACTGAGATACGTCACAGCAAAGCTGGAGACAACCACAGTGGAGCTGATGACCACCAGGGCAGATCAGGCAGAACTGGAACAAAGAGGAGAGAGAGGTTAGTGTTGACCTAGTGTCCGAGATGAAACAGGCAGGGAGTTCAGTAATGGTCTCCATGCAGGCCCGGGGTGGGTAATCAGGAGAATCAGGAGAATTCCCGGTGGGCCACTTCACTTTTGGCTCGGTAGTGTTACGATCCCAGATTCTGCAACCTCCCTTGTTAGCCAACCAAGACCGCTTTCACCCGAGTTCTAATTTTCTCCGTTGCACTACATTCCCCAGAAGCCCCTCTAATCACACTCACAGAGGCGCCTCCAGAAATGTTTCATAGGGGTGGCCAGATGGGGCCACTTAAAATCTTGGGGTGGCACACCAAAACTATAAACCATAATTTCAGAATTGTATTCTACTGTTGTAGTAAACCGGCCTGTAGAAAACTATCAGAAAGACTTAAGGAAACTCCTCCTGATATACTTTGGTTTATTGTGTTATATTTAATGTTACTAATGATATCAGTAGGGCCCTACTAATATATATTATATTATATATAATGATATATATTATATAGATATGATATATATAAGGGCCCTCACCCCATGGCAAATTTCCAGATACTTACATAATTGTGATGAATTTAATCCTTTTTAAGTTATTATTTTGCAGTGTAAGATTACAGTTAACACCTTTAAATATTACATAAATGTATTATGAATTTTTAATAAACTTAATGAGTGTATAAATTAGCATCAAAAAGTAATTCTTGAAAAAATCTGCACAGTGATTTTTAAAATCTAAATATGTTAATAAAAACAAATTACTATTAGTTATCTTATAAAATTCAATCAGGCAATCATACATTTCGCAATTTTATATTTATATAGGCTATTTGTCAAGAATTCAGAATTGCATATATACACTACACTACAAAGAAATAATATACAATTAAATTATGCTTATTTTAAATGTATTGAGCAGGCTAGCTATAACGAAATATATTGGCTTTTAATAATATTCCAGTGCGCAAACCCATGATAACATGAAAAAACAGAGCGCACACAGCGTGTATGCGCATCGCGGGATTCGCGGGGGCAGAAATGATGGGTAACACTTTATAATAATAGTAGGCTACATTACTTCAGCGCTGCGCTGCATAAGTGCGCATTTAAAAGTTCACGTCAGAAAGCGAAGAAATGTCGAGCGCACAAATCCTAGTGCGATTTGTTCCTTTGTTTCAAAGTTTTAAATTCCAGTTATTGTGCGTTTGATGCCAATTCATAGTCCAACAAGCACACGGTAGTGAGTCGTTTAAAAACAGCAGCAACAAACTCCCCCAAAATAAAGTAATTTTATGCAAATCTACAGCCTTTTATCTACAGATCATGCATTATAATGTGAATATATCATATTGGAGAGAGTTTTACCGTGCATCCAAGAGGCGCGCGCGCTGTTTGAATATGAATGGAGAATGACTGACAGCCGCAGAGGAGGGAAAACGAGTTTCCGTATACTTTAATGATGTAAGTAGACTTCTGTCCCTCACATTAATCCGTGGAATGACTTCAGATGACTTTGTCACCCAAACTGACGTGAAAAAAGCAGGAGGCGCCGAAAAGCGCGCTGTTTGCATCCCTGCTTGTCAAAACGTGGCAAAGACACATCGAAAAGCTGCTGTAACAGTATACTGTAACCATTTGGCACTTAAAAAGCACGTCACGACACATAATTCCCCGTCTTCTTTTACTAAAGAATATTTTTGACTTATTTATGAAATGCATAACTGATGCTACTAAAATTTATACTGGTCATTGGGGTGGCCAGTGGGGTGGCCAGGAGTCGGCCAGGGGTGGCCACGGCCACCCCTGGCCACCCCCTGGTGGCGCCACTGCACACTCAGCTGCAACTCCTAATGACTCTCATCACCTCGCCCAGCTGCAGTCTATCACCCAGACTATTTAACCGCACCTCGAACGGCTCTTAGTGCGAAGTTTTGATTTTCGTTTGTGAACATTTCTGAGCATTATAAACCCCGGATAGCCTGACTGATTACTGACCTATTTTTGCCCCTGTCTTTTTTCTGCCTGCCTCGACCCTCTGCCTGGAGTTCCGACCTTGCCTGTTATCTGCCTGCCCCGATCCGCTGCCTGGTATCTGACTACGATTTAGGCCTGCCTGTTCACTGTGTTTGCTCTGGTTTACCTCTGTTTATTTCTGATTGTTTTCTAATAAACCTTCGCTGCAAATGGATCTATCTCAGACTGGTGACTCACAACAGAAAACTTCGCCACAACCAGATCCAGCAGCGATGTCAACCTTGTCAGCTGCCTACTCAGCCCAAGCGGATCAGATTGCAGCTCACCATCACCAGCTGAGTCATCTCACCTCACTGATGGATGAATTAGTCAAGGCTGTGCGCAGACTCCAAGCCTCATCAGCTGAACAACCGTCCCCACAAGCCGTTGCTGCCGTTGTCAGCCCTGCACCAGCCCCGCCCACTGCTACTGCACGTCTCGCACTCCCGGAGAAGTTCGACGGGGATCCCGATAAGTGCAGGGGCTTTATTCTTCAGTGCTCATTGTTTATCGAACAACAACCGGCCCTGTACTCGACAGACACGGGGAAGATTGCATTCGTGTGTTCTTCGCTGACGGGAAAGGCCTTGGAGTGGATAACTGCAGTTTGGAGACCCGATGGTTCAGCTTTTCCTTCTTTCTCTGTGTTTCTTCAACGCTTCAGGGAGGTCTTTGAGCATTCCAGGGAGGGAAAGAGTGCTGGTGAGCGCTTGCTGGAGCTCACGCAGGGAAAATCTACTGCTGCTGAGTATGCTCTCGCGCTACGTACCCTGGCCGCACAGACCGCCTGGAGTGATGACACACTCAAGACTATTTTCCGCCGAGGTCTGAACCACGATCTTCAATCTGAGTTAGCCTGCCGTGACGAGGGCAGGGACCTCGACCAGTTTATCAACCTAACCATCCAGATTGACAATCTCATGAGAGCTCGCCGTGCTGGTCATCGCGCCGTCCCCGCTGCTCGAACCGTTCAGACCACCCGGGCCTCGACTCCCGCTCGCCCCGACGAACCGGAACCCATGCAGGTTAATGCCTACCATTTGTCTACAGAGGAAAGAGAGCGTCGGTTACGGCTCCATCTGTGCCTGTACTGCGGCGAGGCTGGCCATCTGCGCAACTCCTGCCCATCTAGACCCCGTCCGACCGCCTCACGCCCGGTGAGTTCAGGCCTAGAGACCTCAAACCTCACCATGTCTGTGTTGGTGCCTGTGGTCATAACGACAGACGGCAAGCGGATACCTGCCAGAGCTCTGGTGGACTCTGGCGCCGCTGGCAACTTTCTTTCAACTGACTTTGCCCGTTTGCACCACATTCCTCTAACCCAGTGCTCTTCTCCCCTTGCAGTCGAAGCCATCGACGGAAGGCCATTAGGCACCGGACGTATCACACACCACACCCAGGAACTCCAGCTCCAGACAGGCGCCCTTCACACCGAAGCTAATTTTCCACGGTCCACGCACTCCAGTAATCCTCGGCCTGCCCTGGCTCCGCAAGCATAATCCCCAGATTCACTGGAGAACAAACCAGATCACCCGCTGGGATGCGTCCTGTCACTCCAAGTGCCTTACTCCTGTTACTCCGTCCACCATCCAGGTCATCGCCGTGCCCGCGGAGGGGGCAAAACTGAGCGGTCTTCCCTTTGAATACCATGATCTGGCGGAGGCCTTTAGCAAAGCTGGCACCTCTCTGCTCCCTCCTCATCGCGACGGCGATTGTGCCATCGATCTGTTACCCGGTTCGGTACCACCCAAGGGCCGTATCTTCCCTCTCTCCCAACCAGAGTCCGAAGCAATGAAGAAGTATATTGAGGAGGAGCTTGCTAAAGGTTTCATTCGCCCTTCCACCTCTCCGGCATCTGCTGGCTTCTTCTTTGTTCAGAAGAAGGACGGAGGCCTCCGACCCTGTATCGATTACCGGGCCCTGAATGATATCGCTGTGAAGTTCCGCTATCCGCTCCCTCTGGTACCTGCCGCCCTGGAACTCCTTCGTACCGCAAAGTACTTCACAAAGCTTGACCTGCGCTGCGCCTACAACCTTATCCGCATCAGGGAGGGGGACGAGTGGAAGACGGCCTTCTCCACCAACACGGGGCACTACGAATATCTGGTTATGCCGTTTGGCCTGGCGAACAGTCCTTCCGTTTTCCAATCTTTCATCAATAACATCTTCAGAGACATGCTCCACCGTACTGTCATAGTGTACATCGACGACATCCTGATTTACTCCGACACCCTCTCGGACCATGTTCAGCACGTTCGGGCCGTGCTCCAAAGACTCCTCCAACACCACCTATACGCCAAGCTGGAGAAGTGTGAGTTCCACCAAACCTCCATTTCGTTCTTGGGGTATATCATCAGCCCAGATGGGGTTGCTATGGATGAGAGTAAGGTCAAAGCGGTCCGTGACTGGCCCCGCCCCACGACCCTGAAGGAGCTGCAGCGCTTCCTTGGGTTTGCTAACTTTTATCGACGGTTCATAAGGAATTTCAGTGCTGTGGCTAACCCTCTCACCTCCCTGGTCAAGAAGGGAACCCATCGTCTCCCGTGGAACGACTCGGCCACCCAGGCCTTCAACTTACTCAAGCAACGTTTCACCACTGCGCCTATCCTGCACCATCCTTACCCCGGGCTACCATTCGTAGTGGAGGTGGACGCCTCTAACACCGCCCTGGGGGCCATCCTCTCCCAACGTCAAGGTTCGCCCCCCAAGCTGTACCCCTGCGCTTTCTACTCCCGTAAACTGAATACCGCTGAGAAGAATTATGATGTGGGTGACCGGGAGCTCCTTGCTATGAAGGCCGCTTTCGAGGAGTGGAGGCACTGGCTCGAGGGCGCCCTCCATCCCTTCGTAGTACTCACCGACCATAAGAACCTGGAGTATCTGCGTACTGCGAAGAGGCTAAACCCCAGGCAGGCCCGTTGGGCACTCTTCTTTACCCGGTTTCAGTTCACCGTCACTTACCGCCCAGGCTCCAAAAATGCAAAGGCCGACGCCCTGTCACGTCAAGACGATCATGAACTCACGCCTCAAGACCCCACGACTGTGTTGGTGCCCCACCTCGTTGTCTCCCCCATTCAGTGGGACATCAACACAGAGATTGAACAGGTCAACTCCCACACAGATGTCCCACCAGGCTGTCCACCTGATCGTGTCTTTGTCCCCGAGACTCTTCGGAACCAAGTCTTGGAACTTGTTCACGCCCATCCAAGTTCAGGACATCCAGGAATCACGGCCACCATCCAGCTTCTCCAAAACCGATACTGGTGGCCCTCCCTAGCCGCTGAGGCCACAGCCCACGTCCAACACTGCCGGGTCTGCAACACCCAGAAGTCTTCGCGCCAACTACCTGCCGGCCTCCTCCACCCACTTCCTGTTCCGCAACGTCCATGGTCACACATAGCCATCGACTTTATTACTGATCTTCCAGTTTCTGAGGGGCACACCACCATCCTCACCGTCATTGACCGTTTCTCCAAGGCCTGTCGTCTAATTCCACTCGCTAAGCTTCCCACAGCTCTGCAGACCGCCGAACACCTCTGCAACCAGGTATTCCGGTTTTATGGCTTACCTGAAGATATTGTTTCTGACCGAGGACCCCAGTTCACCTCACAGGTTTGGTCTGCCTTCTTCAGGACCCTTCAGGTTAATGTCAGCCTCACTTCAGGATATCACCCGCAATCCAACGGTCAGGCTGAACGACTGAATCAGGAAGTGATCCGTTTTCTGCGCTCCTACTGCCACCAGCGCCAGGAAGATTGGAGGCGTTACCTGTTCTGGGCCGAGTATGCCCAGAACTCCATTCGAAAGCACTCCACCGGTCTGACTCCCTTTCAGTGCGTCCTAGGCTTCCAGCCACATCTCTTCCCATGGTCAGGCGAACCCACTGATGTCCCCGCTGTGAACGACTGGCTTCAGCGCACCGAGGAGACCTGGAACCAGGCCCACACCCACCTTCAACCAGCGGTCCACCGTCAGAGAGTTCAGGCTAACCGCCGTCGTCGGCCAGGGCCGGAGTATCAACCGGGCCAGTGGGTCTGGCTGTCAACCCGAGACTTACGTCTTCGGCTCCCCAGCAAGAAGCTCAGCCCTAGATTCGTAGGCCCATTCAGAATCACTCAGCAGATCACTCCTGTCTCCTACTGTCTAGATCTGCCTAGACAGTACCGCATCGCCTCAACCTTCCATGTCTCACTTCTCAAGCCTGCCGATGGTCCTAACGAGGGCGAGGAGGGAAGTTCCCATGACCAGACTCCTCAGCCCATTCTAGTGGAAGGCGAGGAGGTCTATAAGGTTCAAGAACTCGTGGACTCCAGACGTCGGGGCAGGTCCTTGCAGTACCTCGTGCATTGGGAGGGGTATGGTCCTGAGGAACGCTCATGGGTTGAGGCTTCGGACATCCTGGATCCCAATCTGATCACGGACTTCCACCTGGCCCATCCCACCAAACCGGCCCCTCGACCTCGTGGAAGACCTCGACGCCATCGGGCTCCTCGCGCCGGGAGTCGCTCGCAGGGAGGGGGCTCTGTTACGATCCCAGATTCTGCAACCTCCCTTGTTAGCCAACCAAGACCGCTTTCACCCGAGTTCTAATTTTCTCCGTTGCACTACATTCCCCAGAAGCCCTCTAATCACACTCAGCTGCAACTCCTAATGACTCTCATCACCTCGCCCAGCTGCAGTCTATCACCCAGACTATTTAACCGCACCTCAAACGTCTCTCAGTGCGAAGTTTTGTTTTACGTTTGTGAACATTTCTGAGCATTATAAACCCCGGATAGCCTGACTGATTACTGACCTATTTTTGCCCCTCTCTTCTGCCTGTTTTCTGCCAGCCTCGACCCTCTGCCTGGAGTTCCGACCTTGCCTGTTATCTGCCTGCCCCGATCCGCTGCCTGGTATCTGACTACGATTTAGGCCTGCCTGTTCACTGTGTTTGCTCTGGTTTACCTCTGTTTATTTCTGATTGTTTTCTAATAAACCTTCGCTGCAAATGGATCTATCTCAGACTGGTGACTCACAACAGGTAGAGTATTTTTTAATTTAATTTAATTTTTTACATTTGTCACGTTAGTCTATCTTCTCTTAAATTATGCTACACACATTCCGCATTCTGACACCGCAGTGCGCAGCCTCTGCGAGGGTTGTACCATGTGACGGAGTTCTCCCCTCTCCTCCCAAATAGAGTTGGTTGGGTCCATAGCCCGTCTTCCAAAACGTTTTCTCAGGTAGGCTACTGATAGCTGGGCCGGCCCTACCGTAACGGTACGCGTCAGGGAGGATTGATGGGAGGAAGAGGCCAGGAGGGGCTGAAAAAGCCAGGTTGAAAAAAAGAAAGGCATTGGAGGAGGATGCGGCCAAATGTGCCAAGCTTACAGATTTATTTTCAAGAGGACAAACACAAGTGGCAACAGGTAAATAGAGATAGGCCTAGTAATGATTAGCATTAGCAACGCTGAAAAGTAATTATTCAGCTAATACCGCTGTCAACCTATTCACATGCAAAATATGAAATTTAATTAAAATATTAGCCTTTTTGTATCACCCAATATATGGCGATTCATAGACTGTGAATATTATGCAAATATTGATAACAAAACTCAAGCTTGATCTGTGTATGCAGTAAAATGACCTCTTAATTATTTTTTGTAGCTTCTGAGCAGCAGATAAGCCAGTCCCCCGCTGAAAATGAGGAGGCCATGACTACAGGGAGAGGTAGAGAGGATACCAGAGTAAACCATATGAATTAAAGTTATTTAATGTAAGAAAGAGCAGTATATGACGGTACATGATAAACCAATATGTATTGTTTGTTCAGAAGTGGGTGTAACGTTAGTGAAGTAGTAAATTACCACAATATGATACTCATGCAGAAAAATGATAATGACCATGAAAATGACAGCCCCCATGAGGTCTCATTCCAACAAATCTGGCCTACTGCCTAATCTGAGTCTGACACCCCGGTATATGCCCTTCTGGGGCCGGTTTCACAAAGATAGACTCTTTGTGGAAGAGTGGGACATATTTCAAATGCTTTATTTCTTTCTTTCTGCTTTTGTTAATTTATCAACCTATCCTTGAGCAATAGTGGAATTTTTTTGTTAACTTCTCAGCTTAAGTGAAGTATTATTTAACCTTTACATTATTTGTTGAACCATGGTATTAATAAAAACTACACCATAGTAAGAGCTAAATTGTTGCTTTTATTTATCCAATTTCCACCACCATGGAAAAAGTGGGCCGGTCTTAGACCTGAAACTCCCGGGCTGAAAAGTGGCCCCACTCCGGCCCCGTCTCCATGGCATAACAGCGCAGGTAGGGCGTTCCAGATTTACCTCTGTGGTCATGACAGGACAGACTTAAATTCCTAGGTGACCACTGTGGTCATGTCGGGGAATAGACAGAGAGTGTCAGGGCCAATAGAGAATACAGGGATGACCTCCGTAGACGTTTCTGGACCAATAGAGAGTACAGGGATGACCTCCGTAGATGTTTCTGGGCCAATAGAGAGTACAGGGACGACCTCTGTAGACGTTTCTGGGCCAATAGAGAGTACAGAGACTACCTCCGTAGATGTTTTTGGGCCAATAGAGAGTACAGGGATGACTTCCGTAGATGTTTCTGGGCCAATAGAGAGTACAGGGACGACCTCCCTCGATGTTTCTGGGCCAAAAGAGAGTACAGGGACGACGTCTGTAGATGTTTCTGGGCCAATAGAGAGTACAAGGACGACCTCCGTAGACGTTTCTGTGCAAATAGAGAGTACAGGGACGTCCTCCGTAGACGTTTCTGGGCCAATAGAGAGTACAGGGATTACCTCCGTACACGTTTCTGGGCCAATAGAGAGTACAGGGACGACCTCTGTAGATGTTTGTGGGCCAATAGAGAGTACAGGGACGACCTCCGTAGACGTTTCTGGGCCAATAGAGAGCACAGGGATTACCTCCGTAGACGTTTCTGGGCCAATAGAGAGTACAGGGATGACCTACGTAGATGTTTCTGGGCCAATAGAGAGTACAGGGACGACCTCCGTACATGTTTCTGGGCCAATGGAGAGTACAGGGACGACCTCTGTAGTCGTTTCTGCGCCAATAAAGAGTACAGGGACGACCTCCGTAGACGTTTCTGGGCAAATAGAGAGTACAGGGACGTCCTCCGTAGACGTTTCTGGGCCAATAGAGAGTACAGGGATTACCTCCGTACACGTTTCTGGGCCAATAGAGAGTACAGGGATGACCTCTGTAGATGTTTGTGGGCCAATAGAGAGTACAGGGACGACCTCCGTAGACGTTTCTGGGCCAATAGAGAGCACAGGGATTACCTCCGTAGACGTTTCTGGGCCAATAGAGAGTACAGGGATGACCTACGTAGATGTTTCTGGGCCAATAGAGAGTACAGGGACGACCTCCGTACATGTTTCTGGGCCAATGGAGAGTACAGGGACGACCTCTGTAGTCGTTTCTGCGCCAATAAAGAGTACAGGGACGACCTCCGTAGACGTTTCTGGGCCAATATAGAGTACAGGGACGACCTCTGTAGACATTTCTGGGCCAATAGAAAGTACACGGACAACCTCCATAGACATATCAAAGCCAATAGAAAGTACAGGGACTACCTCCGTAGACATATCAAAGCCAGTAGAGAGTACAGGGACGACCTCCATAGACGTTTCTGGGCCAATAGAAAGTACAGGGATTATCTCCGTAGACATATAAGAGCCAATAGAGAGTACAGGGACGACCTACATAAACGTTTCTGGGCCAATAGAGTGGAATAGCAGTGGTTCCCAAACCTGTCCTGGCGAACCACCTACACTGCACGTTTTCTCTGTCCCCCTAATCAAACACACCTGATTCAACTCATCAGCTCATAATCACATGGGTTAATGAGCTGATGAGTTGAATCAGGTGTGTTTGATTAGGGAGACAGAGAAAACGTGCAGTGTTGGTGGGTCGCCAGGACAGGTTTGGAAACCACTGCAATAGAGAGTACAGGGACGACCTCCATAGACATTTCTGGGCCAATAGAGAGTACAGGGATGACCTCCATAGACGTTTCTGGGCCAATAGAAAGTACAGGGATGACCTCCGTAGACATATCAGACCCAATAGAGTGTACAGGATCGACCTACATAGACGTTTCTGGGCCAATAGAAAGTACATGGATGACCTCCGTAGACATATCAGAGCCAGTAGAGAGTACAGGGACGACCTACATAGATGTTTCTGGGCCAATAGAGAGTACAGGGATGACCTCCGTGGACGTATCAGGGCCAATAGAGAGCACAGGGACGACCTCCATAGACGTTTCTGGGCCAATAGAGAGTACAGGGATGACCTCCATAGACGTATCAGAGCCAATAGAGAGTACAGGGATGACTTCTGTAGATGTTTCTGGGCCAATAGAGAGTCCAGGGATGACCTCCATAGACGTATCAGAGCCAATAGAGAGTACAGGGATGACTTCTGTAGATGTTTCTGGGCCAATAGAGAGTCCAGGGATGACCTCTGTAAATGTTTCTGGGCCAATAGAGAGTCCAGGGATGACCTCTGTAAATGTTTCTGGGCCAATAGAGAGTACAGGGATGACCTCCGTAGTCCTATCAGAGCCAATAGAGAGTACAGAGATGACCTCCGTAGATGTTTCTGGGCCAATAGAGAGTACAGAGATGACCTCCTTAGACGTTTCTGGGCCAATAGAGAGTACAGGGACGACCAACATAGACGTTTCTGGGCCAATAGAGAGTACAGAGACAACCTCCTTAGACGCCAATAGAGAGTGGCACACTTTATATGCACTTTCGGTTTTGTGGACTTACAATGCACGTGCATGTCCATTAAGTCCATGAGACCGTAGGGTGTCCCACTTGTCATTTTAGTTTCAGAAGGGTGCTCACGAGCGCCCCCCATTGTGGTCAATATGCGCCCTCGATGTGCATTTTTGCAGAGCCCACACTGATGCGATACTTATTCCCGACAGTCAAAGTCGCATTACATCACGAAAGTGAGGCCTCGTAGGAAGACTGGGAGTGCTTAGGGTGCCATTTGGGACAGGGGCATAGTAGACAGAAAGTTCATGAGTGGGCGCCGCCACCTCTGGCAAAACTAGATCAGGTGCCGCTGCCTCGGGAGAAGCGTACACAGCCCAGACGCATATAATGGCCATTGCTGTAACTGGGAGTGCAATCGATGGTGGGAGAATCTCTGAGACCACAGACTTGATACCACCGACTCGGGGTGCACTGGACTTGAGGTCGATGTTTGGACCACTGAGATGCCAGCCCACTCGCACCAACATCATCGGTCAGGCAGCCAAACTGGAAACCAGTCTCAAACGCCTAGGGACCGTCTTATGCTGAGTTCACACTAAACGATATTAGGCCCGTTTTTTGCTCCCCGACAGGTTTTGTGAGATCGCCGACAAATACCCGAAATCAAAGGCAAATCGATGCTCGTTCACATGAGTGACAATCACACATTGTGAATTATCAAAGACTCACAGGAAGCTGATTGGAAGCAATGTTCATTGATTGGAACACAATAAAGAATAACACTTTCTGCATTTTAACATCAGTGAGCATGGATTTAATTCACACGCATCTAATTACTTGCTCACTTCACCGACAGTGAAGGACGTGATAGAAGTAGAAAGGCAAAAACTGCCTATTTTGGGCAATTGATTGTAGAATCAGGAGAAAATAGCTCATCTCTTTGGAAGTGCATTAAAAAACTTTCTAAATGTTGGAGCTGAACATAAATTGAACACTTAGTACTTATTAGTACTTGTTTTCTAAAGATCTTGGTAAATTTGATAATTTATCTATTAGAGAACGTAAATTCCTCTCAAGTTGTAAACTTCTATTATAACCCCAATTTTAATTTAAGAATTATAGGCCACTTGTTATACTCCATGTAATTTTTAAAATTCTGATAACTTAAAAAGTCATTTTTCTTACAATTTATGTGTATGTTAAAGCTGAAGTCCGTAGCTTTTTTTGTGTTCTAAATTGACAACGTTTATATAATAAATGAGAC
Organism: Siphateles boraxobius; assembly: GCF_051911475.1. Taxonomy (NCBI): domain Eukaryota; kingdom Metazoa; phylum Chordata; class Actinopteri; order Cypriniformes; family Leuciscidae; genus Siphateles; species Siphateles boraxobius. The sequence goes on from NW_027509222.1 coordinate 1,254,481, forward strand.
TGCAGCTTTAAGTGAAGTGGGACACTTTATGATTCAAGCACTTTTGTGAATACATTTTATTATATCACAGTAAAGAATAAAAGAGAAGTGCTACACAGGGTGTAAAATCACGGTGCTCTTTGGTTGCTTGGGATAATTATGCTCAAAATCAGAAAATACTCCAAGGCACTCGACTTTGTGTAGAAAAAAGTATAAAAAGCCTTTATTAAATCATGGCTTTTAACATTAAAATTGGTGAGAGATACACCTACGCGTTGCGGCTATGTGCCTTCGTCAGGGTGTGTGTAACAAACAGAGACAAAGGTACATTTTAAGTAGCGGTTAATTAATCAAATAGCAAACACCTGGTCACACTATGCAAAGCAACCTGAAGGGAGAAAAGTTCAAAGAATGGAATAGTATCTCACACGTTATGAAGTTAAATCAAACTCAATATAAAAATATAAATAAAAATAAAAAAATAAAAAAATAATAATATATACACACACACATATACATACACATATACATACATATATATACACAAACAAACACACAAATACACACATGCATACATACATACAACACATACAAAAAAAAGAATTATGCACAATTTCATCAATATCTTGAATACGGTATACAGATCAAAATAAACGAATCAATATTATATATTCAATGAAATAAGGTATTTTAGAACAAGTGACAATGACCAAAGTACACTAATCAGTTGATGTATACATCAAATAATACATAATACATTTTATTGCACAAAAAAAGCAAAAATCTAATTCTCCTTTTAAGCCTGGAAATGTAGTAGCTTTCAGTGTATAGATCCAGAACGACTCTCTTTGTAATAGCCCTATCTCCTCCTCTTATGGACTTGGGGACATGTTCAATTCCAATTATCTTCAGTGTACTTGGGCTACCATGATTTGTATCTCTATAATGTATGGCCATAGGGTATAGAGGATTGCAGACTCGAATAGCATATTTATGTTCTGATAATCTTATCTTTAATTTTCTAGTAGTCATCCCTATGTAAAAGCATCCACATGGACACTCCAACCTATACATCACAAATGAGGTATTGCAGTTTATAAAAGATCTTATTTTCAATTCGGAGCCCGAGGTTACATCTCTAAACATTTTAGTCTTAATCATATTATCACAGTGATTACAGTTTCACACCTGTAATTTCCTTTAATTTCCTTCCTTTTGTCTTTAATTGTTGGTGCTTTCCGGAATGCAATGGAAGGAGACTCAGGCATGACTTCCCTGAGATAAGGATCAATCAAAACTATTTCCCAATTACTCTTTATAATTTTCTTAATTCTGTTTGCCTCTGTGCTATATTGTGTCACGAAATAAAAAGAGTTGTCTGAATCCTGTGATTCACGTTTTTGTCGCAATAGTTCGGCTCTACTAATGTTTCCTACTTTATTATATGCTTTGTTAATCACACTATTTGTGATCCCTAAATCTTTGAGTGATGTCTTGTGCCCTGATGTTAAAATCTTCTTCCTTATCGCATATTCGTTTCAGCCTCTGGAACTGGCCAAAAGGAATATTATCGGTCATCCATGCGGGATGGAAACTGTCTGCCCTTAATATGTCGGTTTCTTTCCTAAAAATAGTAGGCCTAGTTTGCATCACTCCATTACTTTCTTTAAAGATTTTAAGTCCAAAATGTTCATCTGTGTATGTGAAAAATCTAGACTCAACTTCAAATTTACATTGGTATTATTTAAATAAGTGTGAAAAGCTAATAAATCCGCCTCCGATCCTATCCATATCAGTATGATGTCATTTATATATCTGCCCCACCACACCACATGTTTTAAATATGGGTTTAAGTCAGAAAATACAAAGTTCTTTTCCCAAAATCCCAAAAACAAATTTGCATAATTAGGGGCAAAACATGCACCCATAGCTGTACCTTTAATTTGTTTAAGGAAATTCATCTTGAAACAAAAAGATGGTGTTTTTCAATGTCCATTCTGCTAATTCCACAATAAAACATGCCTAAAAATTGGCCTAAAAAAATTGGGTCGCGGCTAAATGACCATGGAAAATGTGGGTCCCATGACCCAACAAGTTGAGAACCCCTGAAATAGTAGGCCTACACACAAACAGTCTTATTTTAACAAGAATACTTAGTATATGGCTACCTTGCATTGAAACCATTAACGGTGCCTCTTTTGATGATCATTGATGATAACAGTGCTTCAGGTAAAGTAAAACTTTACTTCATGGCTAAAGTAACGGTGTACGACCAAGAAATCAATGTAGCTTGCAGGATGGGCTCCCTCTGTTGGTGAAAATAAAAACACTTTTTTGCAGTGTTTTGAACATGATGTAAAACTGGGAGACTTTTGGGCACAGGATACCAAAAACCGGGACTGTCCCCCAAGTGAACAGGGGAGAAAGCATCAGACGTTACTGAGAACAGACTTGCTCATTTGAGATCATCTGAACTTGTTATAAATGAATACCGAGGTCAGGTTCATATTCTTACTTTTCTTTTCTCATAACATTACTTCACATGACCACTAGATGTCATGCTGAATTCAGACAACAATATGTCCATCCATGAAAGTCAGCATTAAATAAAAATATACCCCCTAAACTTATTATGCTATATTCTGTTGCATAAACATGATCAGTCTTTTTCTTGGTCAAACTTGACCACTGACTCCAGTAGCAAAATTACAGTCTACATTGATTCATGAAACTTACTGTAGAAATTAAGCAAATTTCCTTTTCGACCCACTTCACCAAGCCCTCATTGGAGAATGCATAACAGTTCAATTGAATAATGTGTGCCTTGATAACCAATCACATTATAGCCTTGACATCACTGAATTCCTGTGATTGTCAGTTATTGTTTGCTGATATCATTAGAAATGAATGACTGAGAACTGCAATTTCTTTGGAGTAAACTATCAAAAATAGATCAATCCAAAACTATTTTTAAAATTTTTTTTGGGCCTTAATCATGGTTGCACCCTATTTAATTTTTGACAGGAATGAAGACGAGGCTGTGAGGGATAGAAGTAAGTACAGTGCATTCAGTCGATTTACTGTTGTTAAACAACATTTATTGTCCAACTGACAAAACATCTTTCTGAGAGAAAAAAAAACTTTCAGTAGACAAAAATTCATGATCTCATATCTCACAGCCTTGTTTTCATCCAAGTTAACTTCAATATGGTGTTGATATATAATACAGGTTGAAGATTATGAGGCACATCTAGGGAGACTATCAAGCAGAAATCAACAAGAAAACTACAAAAGGCCAACAAAACTGGAACACAACCTTCAATATAAAAGTCCAGACACAGAGAGCTTAAGAGGTACGCTTTGACATTTACCACAATATTATGTTTGATTGGCTCACAAGATAAATTTGCATCTTCAGTGACTACAAACTGATTCAAAATATCACACTGAAATGTGTTCTCTAACAGAGAAACAAGAAAATTCCATTATTCAGTGACAGGCTTTATTTAGTATTATAATTATTAATGAAAACTTCTTTAGAAACATTACAAGGGGAAAAATGTAACGTAACCCTATTGAAGGCAGTCTACTGTTTTATGGTTTCTAAGCTCCAGATGCATTATTATTATCGTCATCATTGTTTTTATATATCTCAGTTTTTTATTAGGTATTGTTCATCCTTTTTTTCATAACATGAAAAGTCATAGAATCCAATTTACATACTAATACTAGATTATTGCAGAGGTTGCAGATATAAATGATTAGGCCATTGTAATTACTGAACTACAAAAATTGATTATTGCAATTCAAATTTGTTAAGTGCTTTTAGTACATAATGCAATTGATTTGTAGTTGTCTCTAAATTTTAAGCTGGATAGGAGAACATTGAAAGCTTACACACTTCAGCGTTATATTATTTATGTGCAGATTTAAAATGCTTATCAAAATGTTGGGATTGGTTTATCACAATGCGGGCCAGTGGAAGATATAGTTTTATTTGTATTCAAGAGGAATGCGTAGATGCGTACATAACACAGACAACACATAACATGTTAGATTATCGACTTATCAAAAGCAATCACAGACATCACACACAAATTGTTTTTTTTAAATAAGATGACGTATATGACAATTATTAACACGCTGTTTCTGTGAGAGTCTGAAACTGCTTGACAATCTCCATCTTGTCTATGCATTCATTTGTCCAGAGTAAAGTTTTTCCAGATGTACGAATGCTTCCAGATGGACGTGATTCTCCAGGGTTTACGGCTTGTTAGTCGTGCACAAGCACAGGGTCGTAAGGTCACGCACTGTTGAACAGGCAACATGACTGATAAAGAACGCGTTCCTTTGTTTCCTTCAGTCTGAAAAACATCAGATCTCAGGCCATAGCAACTCGGAAGATCAGAACTGCACATAACGCAATAAGTGTTGCATCTTTAATGTAATAAAATGTTCATGATGAAATCACTTTCCCAAAATGTAATTAAAATCTTGAGCTCCACATTATGAGAAATGTATTAGCTACATTAAAAACTCACCATATTGTCATAATTGTAATAGCTTATTATTATTGTTTATTAAACATAATTTACAGTGTATTTTTAAAATCTAGTCTTAAACTACCTATGAATGTACCAGATTTAAATATTCATGCAATTATTATTAGTATTATTTCCGGGGATATTATTATTATTACTAGTAGCATTGTTATTTATGTTATTTATTTTACTTTAATTTTTTTTTAATTTGACTACATAAAAAGGTTACATACTGTGACAAAATGACAAACAGTGTACAATACCAACACTGTAGCCTACAAAGTAAAGTCTATGTTGTAAAAAAAACCAAAAAACTAATGAAAGTATCACAAACAAAAAAAACACTGAACAAAAAACATAGAGAAGAACTTCTAACGTGACGTTTACCTCAGGAAAATTTAGCAAATAATGTTTTTAATTTATTAGTTATCTAGAAAATGAAAAGCGGCTCTATAGAGATTTATATCACTAAAATTATAAATAAAATATACATTTTTGTAGAATATAAGCAAGTTTTAAACAACCGTTCAAATGTCTATATCTCCCTTTTTTTAAATGTATGCTTAAAAATTATAAAGCAGAATGTTTCATATTTTTTTTATTTAGTGCATAAAACTTAAAATGTGTTTCTGGGTCCAAGCGATTCGAAACGGAGCACGTCTTAATCACAACATTTAATGAAAATGTTACTTTCACAATGTAGCCTGATTACATTTTGTGCTCAAATTTGTTATATTGAAAGATAATTATTATATTGTTTGACTATTACATTATGTGCTGGTATAACCTTATGAACTGTGCTTACATTATAAGCTGCTACATTGTGTTCATAAAGTAATATATTTGTCTTATAATACGCACAAATAAATCATATTTTCACAATAATAAATGAACATGCATCATTTTTAAAAAGGTAAATTCACAGATTCAAGTCTTTTACAGTAAATCTATTTACAAAAATAGTCAAAATATGAAAAGAATGCTATCTAGGTTGAGAGGGAAATCTCAGATCTCAGTTTTTTTAATGCAATTTAAGAGTGGCTTTAGAGTGATTGTGTTTCCCAGTGCAATATGCATTGACTTAAAATGAGTCCTGATGTTTGTTTTTCCCTAAACTATTGAGTTAGCATAGTGGATTCATGAAAAAAGGCTTCCTGCATCATCAGCCGTGTGCAGACATGCAACTCTTCAGACGACAGCTAGAGTCAAATACACACCCATAATCCACTTATTCTGATATAAACATAATCTTTTAAGCCCAATATCCATGTGCTGTATGGTTCTTGACCTGGATAACAGATCTATCTAGTCTTAGCATGCTATAAACAAGAAACGTTAGTATTTTTATCTGACTTGGAGCTGTTTCAAACTAGAGCAGAACATCTAATCCTCTTCGTGTGGAAGAGCACAAACTGTGCATGAAACGTCAAAATCTGAACTTCAATATTCTCCAATGTCATAAGCACAAATGATTATTATTAATGGTATCTGAAGTTGAACTCAGGACATTTGTGAGCTGTGAGGGAAAAGTGTCTCGAGGGAACAGCATATGTATCGCCTGGAAGTCATTATAAAGGGAAAATACTGTGGCGTTGGGTTACTTCTTCATTACAGCAGTCTCTTATTCCCTGGGGATTTTCCAAGAGAAGCCCAGCGTTTAAAGTAGCAAACCGCACCTTTTCAGTTTAGACTATATTTGGCCCGTATTGGACCTGAATGTTAGTATTAGCTTCACATTGCCAGACTCATCAGCATTATTATGCTTGTTGTTGTCATCTGTTGACGTTGAACCATAGATATATACACTAGATGTCTCCTTGGGGTTCTAAGCATGCGTCAAAACCGCCGTCATCTTGGAACAGGGGTCTTGTCATAGGAAGTACTTGGGTAACGCTGATTTCAGGAATGATGCCGGACCTTTGTGGTGCGTATGGATGTTCACACGGACGAATTTTAAAAACCAGACAGCAAGGGATTACATTTCACAAGAATGTGAAATTTTGTAAATTTTTTACAATTTCTCTGGACTCAGTGATAAATACATGTCTGACCATTGGAATGAACCAAAACAACTAGAAAATCACATTCATGACGATTTATGGTAATTTTATTTCCGTTAGACCTTTTCCTACATTGAGCTGATGCATTAAAGAGGAGGAGCTCCCCTGATCCATGATGGCGGCTCTATTGACGCATTCGTTCCAATGAACTGCCGTAGCCAAGGCCACATCTAGTGTATATATCTATGACGTTGAACAAGGAGAATGTGGCTGTTGGTCGGTGTGGAATTGGCCCCGCCCCTCCTCCACTGTGATTGGACGGCTGTGTAAAAAGTGACAGTGATGAGCGCCGCGTTTTACCCCAAAGTTGAACATTCTTCAACTCTCGGCGACCAGTAAAAAACGCCGAACGCTCAGCGCTTGAGCGTTAAATACACGCTCAGCGCCTCGTTGCGCTCATGGCGTTTAAAAAACGCGGCGCTCATCACTGTCACATTTTACCCAACCATCCAATCACAGTGGAGGAGGGGCGGGGCTAATACCACACCGACCAACCGCCACATTCTGCTTGTTCAACGTCAACAGACGACAACAACAAGCATAATCACAAAACAAAATAATTTAAAACAAGAGCCAGAGAAAATACGTTACATTGTATCGACATTTTATTATAGAATCAACACAGAAACAAAATATGTGTGAAATGAGATACTAGTAACACTTTCGCGGATATTCCGTATCATAACAAGCAAAGCGTCTCAACTGAAAAAAAAAAATGTTGCGCTACCAAAACGCTCTCAAGCGCCCATAGCTAGGCGTTTTCAGCAGAGCGCCTAGCATTTTCAGCTGGCTAAAAACGCTTTGGTGGACACGCGGCCTTAGCTTCACATTGCCAGACTCATCAGCATTAGGGCCGTGTGTCCACCAAAGCATTTTTTCACGCGGCTGGTGTATTTTTTAAATTGTTTTCAATGGGAGCGCCGCGTTTTTAGAACGCAATGAGCGTAACGAGGCGCTGAGTGTTTTTTTTTTACGCTGAAGCGCTGAGCGCCCGCCGTTTTTTACTGGTCGCCGAGAGTTGAAGAATGCTCAACTTTGGGTAAAACGCAGCGCTCATCACTGTCACTTTTTACCCAGCCGTCCAATCACAGTGGAGGAGGGGCGGGGCTAATACCACACCGACCAACTGTCACAACATCCTTTCTGTACAACGACGTCAACCAGCAGAGCTAACCGAACAAAAATAAAAACAATATAAATTTTACTAAAAATACATTTTTAGTATGAAACAAATTATCTGCGAAATCAGTTACAAGTAAACTGTGCTGCGGATATTCATAGCAACGAAGCGTCTCAACTGAAAAAACGCTGCGCTATCAAAACGCTCACAAGCGCCCATAGCTAGGCGTTTTCAGCAGAGCGTCTAGTGTTTTCAGCTGGCTAAAAACGCTTCGGTGGACACACGGCCTAAGTTGGGTCCGGTTTGCACCCATTGGAAGTAGAAAAATCTCTCAGACCACATTAAAAACCAATCTGTTTGTTTTATGCAATATAACAGTGGCTTTAGAGCTGATTCCCTGTGCACTATGCATTGAATGGTCAGTGAAACAATGTTAGTAAAGCTTAACTTAAAATGAGACGTGATGTTTGTTTAAGTTAGCATTGCTCTAACAAGATGCCTCAAGCTAATCCTGGCCAAACAAACCAAAGAACAGGCCAGTGAACACAACACAAATGCCAGGAAACAAACACAACTCTTGACACGGGCCACACAGTGCCCTTGGTGAGGAAGATGGATCACTTTATAGTGTGTGTTCAACAGTACACAAATCTTAGGATTCTTTTCTTGTATATTTTATGACTCTTATCTGCACCACAAATCAAATCTCAAGCAGGGTTCATGAATCCTGCTTATTACACACTTACTTAGCAAGTCAGTCAGCATGAAACAGTTAACTGTTAGCATTAGTGTGATGCGAGAGATATGAGCACAGAAATGATATATATCACTTGTACAATTTAACATACAAACATGTTTTTGCTTTGTTTATTCCCTCAATGGTTTTCTGTGTCTTTCATCATATTGACTCACACAAGCATGAACTAAGCACAAAATTGTTTATTTATTTGGTGGTGTGTGTTTAAAGGCTATATAAAAGAGTGATTTGTGTTCATTTTGTTGCTAGTCCTCAGACACTAGATGGAAAAAATGTTAGAAATTCTCTAAGCGATTAACAAGCTTGGCCGTGTGTTGACTGGACTTTGCCCTTTAGCTAGAACTATATAAGCCCATAATGGCTGAATGACTCCGTTAAATTTCCAGGTTTGGGAGTGGAATAATAATGATCATGACATGATTTTTGTAGTAATAACTAATACAGTTTTTCTCAAGCCTACACTCTAAAATTAAAAAAATGTTTGGTTGTTTCTTCTACCCAAATGCTAGGTGGAGCCTGTTGGGTCGTTTTGTTGGGTTATTTTTTTCATAGCTGGCTATTTTTTTGTTACCCCAGCCATTGGGTAAGTGGCTGGGAAATCTCACTGACCGCTGAAACAACAGACCCTTCCGCCTCCCACCCGCCATCCCTCCCTCCGAAGCAATAACCCAGCAGTGGCTTTACTACATCAACCCATCTGATGGGTTACACAGAGCGCTGTCTTTTTGCATCCTCGTCAGGAGAGAGCAGATCTCAATGCCACCGAATTGCTGCATTACTTCAGTAAATTAAAGGGGTTGTATACAAATTTGTTTTAAAGCGTAAGTTATTAAATATTTAACTTTTACAAAGCAATTTAATTTAACTGTTCAAGCTGTATAATTGTTGAGTTGTCATTCTTTTCTGCACTTTTTTATTCATACACATGTACACGTTGTTTTAACTCTTGCCTATAATTTTTGTTCACTGGGTGTTGTTGCTTATTAATAAATGTTCAGCTTTTGTTTATTACTGTTGCCCTGTGTTGTTACTATAGTAATTCTGTGTGTGATTTTAATTTTCAAAGTATTCTAGGTTTATTTTAAGCCAGAAATATAGTAATTTTTAATCAATAGTTGAGTTTAATAAAAGTAACCCAGCATGTTGAGTCAATATTTAACTAAACACGCTGGGTAAAAACAACCCAACGCCGGTTTTGTCCAATTTTGACCCATCTCTGGGTTACCACATAACCCAAATTGGGTTGTTTTTAACCCAGCATATATATATATATATACTTTTAAATGTGTGAGTTCAGCTATGTTTAGGGTAAGAAGCTACACAATTTCTCTGTATTTATTAATTTTTTTTTTATTACTTTCATAAATGGACAAAAGACAATCTCAAAGGTGAGGGAATGCCCTTATTGGTTGTTGAAGAAACTCAATCAGGAATTCTGTGAAAATCAAAAATGCTGGGTTATTTTTTTCAACCCACATTTGGGTCAAATATGGACAAAACCTGCCGTTGGGTTGGAAATTTTCAAAATTTTCAAAATTCCAAATTTGGGTTAAAACAACCCAGCATTTTTTTATAGTGCAGATTCTTCTAAAGTGTTCAGACCAGTTTGTGTGACCTCGTTCTGTCAGGTGACCTGACAAAAGAAATGCTTTGAAAGCATTTACGATTGTTCTGGTTAATCTTAAACCTTTGATCCGATGCCCTCTTTTCCCATGCCAGATTCCCTGTTTCCCATATGTTTGTATGCATTTGTCTATGATTAAAAAAAAACATACATGTCATCATCTCACAGACCATCAGCTCCCATGTGTGAACCCTACTTGGACTTTGGCATGTCAATTTTTTTGATATAATCCAACCATATCAGCGGTCTAGTCTTCTGTCACGTCACAAACAGGCAAAACACAGCAGAAGTGCAGCTTTTAATAAGCGTTGAAGCAGATTACCAACACAGATGGGGGAACACACAGTCAAACATGCATTGTTGTGCTGTATTTATTTTGGAAAGGCTTTACGTGGAGTTTTTATAAAACATAATAGTGTTATGTGTGTAAGCAACTAGTTTAATACCAGTTTATGAGATAGAATAACATGTTTTAACTTGCTACCTTGGGATTCCCTTGTGAAAAAGAAGTGCACTTAATGGTACTGAATATTCACTCGTTAAAAACTTGCAAATAATATAATATTACTGAAATTAATGTACACTTAAGAGTACAATTTAGGTGTTTTTTAAAGGTGTAGTAAGCGATTTCGGGGAAGCACTGTTTTTGATGACACTGAAATGAACACACCCCTCCCTTCATTGCTCCGCCCCCAAAATAACAAATACGCTATGCAACACAGGCTGGCGGATCAAGTATGGATGAATCAACAATTCAACAACAATAGCATACAACAGCTTGTTGCAATGTTACTCACATATCGAGCAGATACGTGGTAGGTGGATCGCTCCAATACACTTAGTCTTTTCTCCCGTTTATAAAGCCGGAACTATTGTATAAACCCAATGGGTGTTTTTCAGCAGACACACAAAAAGGATTCTGACAAGACATCAGGAGGTTCATCTACGGTTGTCAGGAGTTCACCATGTCTGTCTAAGACCTCTCGCCATTTACCATCTGGCAAACTTCTCCCGCTCCACACAAGCCAATCAGATAACGGACACATTTGCGCTGACCAATCGGAACACGTTTTCTCTTCAACCAATCACGTTTTGCTTGACAATCAGGGCAGGAACATATTCATTTCGCACCTCTTGAAAGAACTGTACTATATGGAAGCTTGTTTCCGACACGGAATGAAACATTTTAAAAGATGATTGCGACTTTTTATTGGTGACAATTCCGATTGGTGATTGCACACGATATAAACTCGCAATTGTGAGAGAAAAAAAGTCAGAATTGTGGGATGAAAAGTCGCAATGACCTTTTTTATTTTTTATTCTGTGGCGGAAATAAGCTTCCATAGTAATCTATGGGCGCATTTGTGTGGTTAAAATAGCCTGTTTCCAAAACAGCGGTAGGAGTTTAAGGCTTCTTTAAATTTCCATCAGGATCAGTAAATCTGGATAAACTCAGGATTGCAGAGGACAAATGGTTTGCACATTTGCTTTGACGCGTCCAGTGTAGACCAGCATCAAACTGTTGCAGACGAGACATGATGTAAGATATGGCACAACTGCTGATTTTGCCTTTTAAAGCACAATTGTGGTGACAAATATAGGACATGCATGTAGGACATGATGTTTAAAAAGACAAAAGACCATCAGAGATGCAACAATATGAGACTCAACATCACTGTAGGGAAGACTGCATTTAACCCATCCAAGTGCACACACATTTGGAGCAGTGAGTTGTGACTGAGACACACACACTTCCTGCCAGTATTAAGAATCAAACCCACAACCTTCAGGTTACAAGTCTGACTCTCTAACCATTAGGCCACAACTGCCCCCCTTCAGCGAGTACTTGAGTTTTGTGAGTGGATAATGCAAATAAAAATCTTGCAATGATATTGTAAAGATATTGTCTTCCCTGATTTAAAGCAAAACGTGATTGGGTGTTGCAAGAACGTCCTACGATTGGTCAGCGCAATGTGGCCGTTTTCTGATTGGCTGTATATGTTGGATGAAGTCTTCGTGTGCACGTCTTGAAGCTCGAAATGTTTAGAAGTCCACAAATGTTCAGGAAGCGATTCTCAAGTGAATGCCAGGCCGAGTTGTGTTCGTGACATAAAAACATATTTGTGAATATATATTTTCTTGTTTGCAAATCGAACTTTATATATTTGTGAATTTAAGTCATTTTTGTGGAACTCCTAACATATATTTGTGGATCTCATTCTATTTATTTGTGGATCATCTTAATATTTGGAATAACGGAATGATTCTAACCCTGTTATAATGTACTTAAGTCCTTTAAGTGGACTTAAGTACATTATTTGCATTAATATAAATTCAAACTTTAATAACATTTGTAAATAACATGCAATTAAGTGTACTTCTTTTCACATAGGGCACCATGACATAAGGCACTTTGTACCTATACCACTGTCTGTCATGCTGAAGGCTATACATTGAACACTGGGTGACAATAATGTAAAGCTGTCACAGATTCAGTCCACTGATGTCAAGGGAAGTTTAAAATGCAGTAAACATGATGTGGAAACGAGGAAGCATAGAATCAACGAATGAAATGCCTAAGGCTGTTTGTCGGAGAGTATTATTCACTTGCTCTGCATATATGACATCAACGTCAACTCCTTTTTTGACACACAGCACTGTTAATTATTAAACAGGAACATCTGTCAAACACAAATTTATCCTATTCATGGGAAGCCAAAAATGTGTAATTTCAACTTTTAAAAATATTCTATTTTAGTATGAAAAGCCTTTCAATTGGCCCCCATTTGATGTTTTCTTATTCCTTACTTATTCCCTAAACATGTGTTAACGCACATATACTGTACTCTGAAGACATTGCGTCACCAGTAAATACATCTGCTACTAATATAGGGTTATGCTAACAACATGAATGAAACGGTCGAACTGTCTCCAAAATATTCACTGACTTCAGGAAATGGTTAGGGAATCTACATTACCATCCCGCCGATTCTCATACTGTGAAGCAAATGATTAATTTAGAATTCTTGGACAGTTGTTTGGAAAAACAACGTTATAAAGAGCTGATGTCAAAGAAAATTGATTACTGAGAAACAAACAGTGGTGAATTTAAAGTCCCACTGTAGTCAATCATACTATCCCATAAAACTCATCTTTGATCACCAAAATTACATATTTAAAAGTTTTTTTCCGTGAATTATTTTTTCTTCATGCCTTAAAATATCTTGAATGTAAATCGACACCTTTGCCTCATTAGTATACATGATTCTATGAATATGCAAATCAGCCCCGCCTCCACTCACTCACTCACTCAGACGATCACACGTTGATCTGATTGGTTACAAGGTAGTTTGTGACGTCAGAAACACCAGCGATTTCAAAACGTGTTTTTGAGACTTTCTTTGATTCACTGCAGTTTTAAGGAGAAAATACTCAGCTCAGTCTTAAAGCACATTAAAAACACCACAGAGACATATAAACAATATTAAATGCTGGATTTTCACCACAGGAGGACTTTAACTTGATCCTTTTACTGGTGTTTAAAATGTTCAAACCTTCAAATGAAGGTGAGGATTGCTCATCTGCATTAGTTGCAAATAGTAGGCTACTGTGACCATTGAGACACATCTTTTCTTTTTCCTTTTTCCCCCAAGTTAGTCATCAATATGATTCATTCATATGAATACTGCTGGTAGGCCTATTTCCATTTGTCTGATATACAATTGTCTTGAGTAACGTTACAGTCCATAACCTTTAAAAAACGTTAGGGAAAGATGTGGGAATGTTTATTATTATTATTAATACATCGTTTCAAATAACAAATAGGCATTAACATATGATCATTCTTTAACAGTATAAGACAAAGCAGCATATCGTAATAATTACATAAACAAAATAAAATATAATCCATATTGCCAGTAATTTAGAGAGTTTTAAGGCACTCTTCCTTTTCGAATTGTTTTAATGATTGAAATAATCATTTTTAAATGCCGCAAAACATTGAGAAACTTTAACAAATTCACATTTGTGTAGATAAAACTTGGCTTCAATCAACCAGAGCCGTTGAAAAACATTCATATTCAACGGCTCTGCAATCAACGAACTGTTGGGCGCGTTGAGTTTGTATACGGTTGTCATGGCGACGCTGGCCCTTCCTCCCCAGGCCAGAGCCCTGTGAGAGTGTGAGTTCAGTTGCTCCTCCTCACTTCTCAGTCAAGCACTGGTTTTATTAAAGAGTGAATGAGGACAGCGCAGTTTCCCTGCTGTGGATAACTACTGGATACTGTCTGAATCAAATATGTCTCACACTGTGACTCTCGCCGGTCCCTCGCCGTGGGGTTTTCGACTGGTGGGTGGACGGGACTTCAGCACACCGCTCACCATCTCCAGAGTAAGTCTTTTCTCTTTCTTCGCTTTTAATGATGGACTGTTTCTCAATGCGACTGAGGCGATGCTCGACCTCTTTACAACCGGCGTGCTATTTCATTGTTGTAACGTGGACTTTTGGCTTTAACTTACTTCTCTAAATGTGGGTTTACTTCTCTAAATGAACTCGATGAACTTTGTTTTTCTTGTTTGTCGCGTCGGTTCGCCTCGCTTATACATTAGTTTATCTCCCACTCTGTAACAAAGATATTTCAATTTCATTAAGTTATTATGCTCAGTAAACTTAATGGAGTTCTTGTTTCTGTCCCGTTAAAATATCAACGTTATCTCCTAAAATTTATTTGGAGAAATAACGGAGAAAAGTAGACAACAACTGTTACCCAGGGCCAGATAGCAACAAAGTCTGGGCCGAGTCTGGCTCACATTAGGCACTTCTGGCTTAATTCTGGCACTGTTATTTTTTCCACTTGTGTCAAACTATACTAGGCTAAGCTCTGGCTGGAGTCTGGCTAACCAAAAGAAACAAAAATCAAATTGTACCTGTTTGGCTGAGCCCTGGCTGGAGTTCGGTCTGCCAGAATAAGAAAATATTTGGCTGAGATCTGGTTGGGTTTTGGTTTGCTGAAGAGTAAATAAAAGATCTCTGGCATGAATGTGCTGTGCTGTAAAATAGCCATGTAAGATGTGATGTTAATTGGTAAATATTTTATATCATTATAAGGTTATTTGTCAAAAATATTAAAATGAAATATGTTTGTTATAGGCCTAAGTTAGTTAAAAATACCTATAGATATTTATTCAAATAGTACTTTTACACATAAGGAGGCAGGTTTTAAAGGAAAGAAGACTTGATTATTCTGTTGGCAAGATAGTTATAGTTGACACTTATTTGAGCATATAGCTGTACAATTAATTTGGCCTTTGAACAATTTAAAGGATACATGTTTGAGCTCATATTGAGACCTCTTACCTTGTAGACTTTGGTACCTTGGCATTTTGGCCACAGTTTAGATTCTTTTATTTTTTTGTAATATGCTGGAGACTTGAAGAGAAGTCTCCATTTAATCTAACTGATGTCTAAGAGAAACATTTAAAATATTTTAAAGTAATCTTCTGTGTTAATAGGCCTATCACTTTCCTTTGGGCATTGACTTCGATGCTTCTCAAATGAATGAAAAGCTGAATCATGCTCGACAAACCCTATAATTTACTGCACATTTGTGGTGAGTAAATGCCTATGTCAGAAGAAATCTTATTCGACTGCCTTACACTTACATTTAGAAAAAGGGCAGCTGGTTTTCACCGATTAATATTTACAGCCAGTCAGGGCTTTATCTGTGGTCATGGATGTTTAGTCTAGTCCAACCAACCTTTCACCCGTCCACATGAATGGATGGAGGTGATAATGGTACAGTTTAGTAAAGTAGCTTGAACTGCTCTCATCCACTAGAATATAATTGTTACTGTATCTTCTAATCACTCTGCAAAAAAGAGAGATGTTCTTCCTCAGTATTTTTGTCTCGTTTTCAAGTGCAATGTCTAAAGATTCTTAAATCAAGATGCAATTACTGGAGAAGATACAAAATAACATAAAATGTGAAGTCTTGTTTTATGTAGCTTATGCTTAAAACAAGAACAAATATTTGCTAATGACTGACTCCATAACCTGCCCATAAACAAACAGTTCACAGTTCTGAGAGCATTTTTTAACATCCTTGGTATTTCGGTTATTTTTACGAAGGCATCAGGTGTTTCCATCGCCGACAAGTGACTTTATGTTGCTTTGCACAGTAACGATTTTACACATTGCATAAAACATACACAAACCTGTATTTCACAGAAGAGATGAACCAATTTGGCAACACCTGAGAACCGTTCTCTCCTGAAGAGTATGCAAAAGTTTCTCAACCGCTGGGTAACACAAAAACTACCCAAACACTGAAAAAATAACCAAATAACCCAAAAATTACCCTACAGGCTCAACCCAGTGTTTGAGCTGAGAAATAACCTTGCGTTTTGGTGCTGAAGAAACATCTGCAACATGTAAAGATAGCAGCTTGATGCTGAAAGCTGGTGAAAGGCTCATCAGCACCACAGGATTGAGGAGGAATCTGGAAAAGTGAAGCTACCGCTGGAAGGCTTGGCTTCGGATATCTTGCATTTAGGTATTTGAAGGCTTCCATCTGGCACTGTGGATAGAGTTCCCAGTAAATGCTGAGATTAAACCTCAGGTTTTGTTAGGGAAAGTGTCTGTTAGGGTTGCAGATGTTAACTTGCCTGTTGCCAATGGAAAACCTCCAAATGGAAAAGAGGTAACAGTTTAAACTAGGGGTATATCGATCCCCTCATGTCACTATACTGAACTCACGATACGATATTAATGCGATACTCCGAGATATATGGTAAAAGGTTAACAAAAAATGTACTGTTGATTAAAATACTAATTTGGTGTTACATTGTGTGTGTAAATGAATAGGTTTGGTGCTGAAACCCAAAGCACAGGACAATAGAGACACCAGAATATCAATATTCATGATTCTGAAGCTGAAAATACAGAATTATTTTAGATGAAAATGCTTGCACTGACTAGATATAATGTAGGCCACTTTTTACTGGTAACATCAGTCATTTGTTGTTATCAGGACCCACAAATATTCCCTCATTGCATTATTACACATTATATTCAACATTATATAGTAGGTTCATGTAGTACTGACACTAAAACTCAGAAAACTTGAGTTTTTTCTCACAGTAATTTTATTTTGGGTGAATTATCATATCATCATAAGCATGTAATACAGCTATCATACAAATTGTCACTATCCACGATACAGATTGATGAATTTTTGTATTGCGATATATGTCTATGCAAGCTGTCCGTGTGGAAATTGTTTTGGGGGGTTATTTTTTCAGTGTTTATGTAGTTTTTGTTATGGAGATATTGTGCTTAATTAGCAGTTACTTGGGATATCCACAACCTTGGACCATTGGTTTGTTGTAAAATGCTTTTGCTTCTAAGCTAATGGGTTAAACAGTTGGTGTTTTCCTGGTGAATGTGAAAGTGCTGAGGTAAAAGTTCATTGAATCATTGCCAAGTGCAATACACAACAAATTGTTAGCACTTGTCCGGACCAACTGACAAATGTGGCTATCCATTTACAGGAATTCAGAACGGTGCAATGTTTTCACTCTTTGCCAAGTCTTCACTGCAAAAATACTGCGAAAATCAGAATATCTTTTTCATTCCTACGATAAACTTTAAAGTAGCCTGAACCAGATAGACGTACGCCGTCTTATAAACATATTTACTCTGCTAATCTTCAATGTCTGACTGGCTCCCTTTGGGATTGCACAGGGCTAATTTATTGCATCCAGGGCCTTCCTCTTGTTTTTGCTCTGTAAGGGCATGCATTAATGCTGGCAGGCTGAAACTCATTGTCCACTTTTGTTCAGCTCCACATTTATAACACAGACACATTCCAGGAAGCCATGTGACATTATTCAAAATGAGATTAAGTAGCAACTAGGAGATTTTGAGGCACAGGATTCATCAAAGTTCACAGCGTCACGGGCATGTTGCCAAGCTACAGTGTTAAAGTGGAGTGTCTTTTCACATACTTTCTATGGGTGGGCTCAAATGGTGGGTTCTTGGTTGTAATTGGAAAAAATGGGTTGCTCTGTTCTGACAGGGTCACAGAGAGTAGGAAGGGAAAAAAAACAATGCAAAAAATCAATCAAACTCAATGGTATTTCAATGCAAATTGGCAGAGGTCACCATGGGCATGTTGTTCTCCCATTCTTGAAAAACAATGACCAAAACTACACAAGTTAAACCAAAATATGTCCCAGTTTACAATAAACACGGGTTGAGTTGCAGCAAGGATAAACATGGTTGGTGCCGGCCACAATGAGAGCATGAACCCTTCGATTCAATGTTTCGTGGGAAGCAATTTTGTTGGCACTTGATGTCCACTGTAAAACCGGGATCCTGAAACTAAACCGGTTCAGAACAACTTCTCTATACTTACGTTTTTCATAAGAATTTGAGAGTAATCATTGATTTTCCTCTACTTTTTTATTTTTATTCCAAAGGTAAAGTAAACAGAAGTGCAAAAAGTTAAGCAGTTGTACATTGAAGGCTGGCTCAACATTCAGAATATTGGTTACACTGAAAGCAACATTTTTTAGTCTTTACTCTTTATGTCCACTGATTTCCAAATCACAGTGAACCATTATGAATCAGCAGCTTTCTAGTGTATGTGGGGTTTGATTGAATTCCCACTGTAGTCATCAAACGTTTTAATGGATATAAAGCTCATAATTCAATCCTGACTACAGTGATCCTGTCTCCTCCGCATCCTCTCTAAATGTAGGCTATGTATAATGTTTTTTACTGTAAAGCTTAGCTTTTTTTTTTTGGCCAAAACAGTGAGGTCACATTACATAACTTGTTCTTTGTGGCTCAGCAGGGTAAACCAAGATGTTTCAAGATAAAGCACCATGTGTCTTAGTATTACTCAGGACCTTCATACACATGGAACGAGGCCTGTTAAATGGGATGAATTAGCCTTATTAGTAGGTCAAACTTCTGTTTGCTAAATATTTAGGGTTGTATGTGCTTGGATTATTATAGGCAGGTGAATGAGTCCTTTAGTTAATGACTTGGATGTGGGCTACATCCCACTGGAATAACAACAGCCCTTGGTCCCTATTCTTAAGGCAAGTGTTCTGTACTTTGGAACAATTTCAGGCAATTTCCTGGCTTAACATCTAAACTGGTCTTTTTAAAGGTCTATGATTACAGTTAATTGTATCTATAGTTAACTATAGTGTGTAGTGGTGGATACAGTGCTTACATTTATTTACTTTCACTATGCAGAAGTATTAAAATCTCTTCGTTACAAAAGCAAAAGAGTTTACTTTATTAAAATGTTTTAATGCCTGTTTTCTACCATCCATTTTTCAATCCAATTGTCACTGGTCAGTGATTTCTACTTGTAATGTTCTATAATGAAATTTTATCGTGAAACACTTTTTTTTAAAGAAAGTAAGAGATGATGAGTAAGAGATGAAGTGTAGTAGATTTACAATATTGACCCAAACATCAAATGGTTATTGGGTATTTGCATTTCAGTTTGTTAGATCTCGAAGACAGAGGGTACTGGCTGTGTCAGAGAATGAGATATGATATGATATGATATATGTTTATATTGATATCAAGTGTAGAGAACATGAGGGCTAACATATAAATGCTTTTTTGAAGGAATAAAGCCATTGTTTACTGTAATTGAACAAATTACTGTTCAGTACATTAAAAAAACCTTGCTTCTCATCAAAACTGCTTGTCATTAAATCCACGGCCAGATCAATATTTCACCATAAAATAAAAAAAAATACCCCCCCAATTATGACATTCTTTTAATGAGTCTATTATATTCTTCCTCATTGTTAGAGGAAAAATCCCTTTCGTTACTGTAAAGGCTAGACTGGAAAAAAGATTTTGGAAAAAACTGACATTGCAATATTTTTTTTTCTGCAATAGGCTGTAGGTATATTGTGATTTGAAAACAATTTCACCAGATTAATTGATTAAACAGGGCTCCAGACTAACTTTTCCAATGGTTGCACTGGTGCTACCAACTTTCTCAGTCGGTCGCACCAGCATATGATTTGGTCGCACCTTTTTTTTTTTTTTTTGCTACATGCCATGGGATTAATCAATGCATGCTGATGAATACTGGTTTTAATGGACCAAGGCTAGCAAAGGCTTTCTGGGTTGCAGCAGAAATACCTGTAATATATTAATTATCATTGCCAAATTTCAGGATTTTCATGGATTTTGGACAGTAATTTTAATCTGTAATTTTAAGCATTTTACATTTAAATTATATACAATCTATCTATTTACATTTGAATCATATTCTATCATTCTATCTATCTATCTATCTATCTATCTATCTATCTATCTATCTATCTGTCTATTATCATCTTTCTATCTTTTAAAAATCATTAAACATTCAAATGTATGCATTACATTTTAAAAGATTAGAGTATTATAATAAACTGATACAGATTTTTCGTTATCAAAGTTTATAGTTGTAACAAAAAGCAGAAATCTCACACTCCTTACCTTCTGCATTTTATAATAATTTCCTTTTCCTCTGTCGAGCGATCATGAGAGTAATCGCTCGACAGAGGAAAATATAACCGCTGAAAAGACGTAGGAGGAAGGGGCTCTGTGTTTCGTGAGACCATTTTTATCATTTTTATATGCCTTAATTCGTGAATTCGTAATTGGCGCGTTTCACCATCAGTGTGCAATGCGCGTGGTGTCTAAGTTCGTCAATAAATAAACTGCACGTGTCTTGCGTAATAACACTGTAGACGTAACTTCTCTCCGTTAATGTCTATGGCGAGTCACGCCGGCACTGGGCTACTCCGCAGCCGAGACGACCCCGGGATAAAATAGTCCGAATATAAACACTTATTATAGGTGTACCGCAGTTATTCAGAATAAGTCAAAAACACGGTATGGAAAATGGATTCATGATGTAGCCGACTCGTTCATTTTGAACATAAGTTACGGACTGCAGCAGCTGATACAACGGTGTTCTGTTGCTCAAGCGTCCACTCGCACAAATGCGACCACATAACATTTTAACTCGCACATTCTCTAAAATTGGTCGCATATGCGACCAATTTGGTTGCAGTCTGGAACCCTGTTAAATGAATAGCTCTTTTTAAAATCAAACTAATTATTTGGAATTAATTTAAGCTCTAGATTGATTGAGGAGATTTTGTAGGGGTGTGAATCTGCATAGAAAATAATAGGCTAAACAAATTACAAGCATTAGGCAAATACAATAGAACAAAGACACAAATTAAATAAACAGTGTTTATGTTTTTCAGGTAAGTCTAACAATATTCATATACAGAAATTGCATAATCAAATTTCAAATAGCACTGCATAATCTTTACTGTATAAATTAAATAAAATTAATCTTTGTTAAAGCTACTATAGTGATTTTCTCTTTGTATTGTGTTGTTTGATAAGCATTAATGACACAGACAGCTGCAGGTATATTAGGCTGCTGTGACTTTAAGACAAAGTGCACGGATCCAATATAATGATACCATCCATTTTCTTTCTCAACTTTTTATGTTCACGTAAAACGCAAGCAACTGTGTTTACGTGGACACTCGCCGAGACGGGCAGTTTGTCGTAATGTTGCGATATGTCCGTTCAAGCACAAAAAGAAAAAACTCCACTAATTTTTTTTTTACTTAGCCTATACCTCAACACTAGAGGTAGTAAAACACCAACAGCATTTTTTCCTTTTCACACAAATTATTAGGGATGCCTGATATATCGGCCGCCATATCGGTAGCGGACGATATTTTTTTTATTTTTAATGTTATCGGCCCAATGAGAAAATGTGGCTGATATATTTAAGCCAATAAATAAAAGATTATTTCCTTCAGCTGAAACACTTCAGATACACACTGTTGAACAGGAGGGTTTTGAATTGCTTGAAATATGATTGGAGTCACTTCAAACTAGGAAAATACAGTAAAGTGCAACATGTATTGTTGCATACTTTTTATGTATTAATGTGCAACAAGTCTGTCATATAGACTACATAAAATTTTAATGAGAAAATTATAATTGTGTGCTTGGGACATGGATTTTAATGGTGAGACTTGTGTTTTTGTAATCAGGCTCTAAAAAACGATACAAATTTGGATTTGCATTTATCGGCCAATATATTGGATATCGGCTTATCAAAGTAAGTTATCAAAATAATTGGTTATTGGTATTGGCCAAAATTTTAAAACAGTGCATTCCTATAAATTATGATTACAGGGACAGATTTTTTGATTAAGAAAGACTTTGCTCAGTTCCTTGCACAATACTATGGTATGTTAAAACCTCAAAACACTTTTACCATAGTGCATGATTTATAAACTAATACATTTGGACATTTTCATCACATAACCAGCTCTATATTTATGGCTTTTCTGATGTAGTAAACATGCTCAGTAGCTCATCTGGTCCAGCATTGCACCTGTGTGAAACAAAATTAAAGAGCTCTAAGACTTCTAGAATCAAGTTTAAATGGCATGGTTGCTTTAGCAAATATGTTTTTATCTCTCGTTTGCTTTTGTTAACATTATCAGTTATGTTTAGGGTAAGGTTTAGTGTAGGTGGTACTAGGGCTGTGCGACATTGAAGAACAATTATATATGCAACAACTCGTTAAATAATGTGATATGATAATGGTTCAAGTGTGTAAAATCAATTAAATTTATATTTAAATATATAAACACTGAAAATGATATAAGCAACATACATGTTTCATGTTCTTTCTGTGAGAAAAAAAGTATCCTTAGAACTTCTGAAAGTGAACAACAGTGTTTTACTGTAGCATAAAAAAATACATAAAAAGTATCATTTTAAAGTCAATGTAAACCAGGGTTTTGAAACTGTTCCTGGAGCCTCCCAGCACTGCAGATTTTGGACATCACCCTTATTGGACACAGCCAGGTAATCAGCTGATAAGTAGATCTCAAAGCTGTTCAGATGCGTTTGATAAGGGAGACCATCAAAATGTGAAGTGCTAGTTTAAAAACCCCTAACAGTTTGATAACCCCTAAAGTTAAATCAATAAATACCAAGTAATATACCTGACAACTTAACATCAAGAACATCCAGGTCAACAAAAACACCTCAAACTAAGGGTGGACAAATCTTTTTGTTATTGTACTTTCTGTTTGTTATTGAAAATAAAAACAAAGATGCAAATGACAAACAATAGGACAAATACAATAAAACAAATATTCCAGTTTTTTAGGTAGGCCTACATAAGGTTTATTTAAAAAGAGCACTAAAGAACAACAAATTATTAATCAAATGTGAAAATCTAAGACATAGTCTTCACTCTATGAATTAAATATACATTAAATCTTATTAAAGCTACAAAAGTTATTCAGTCGAGAGCAGCGAGTGATTTATTATTGGGGATTTCCAGTGTAGATAACATCACTTATTAAAATGGGCCCTATTGGGCCTTTTGTCGCATCGCTTTGTCCTGTGTAGACACTGTGTTATGGTGTTAAAATTATTCAGTTATCACAAGCCACTGTAATATAGACATCACAATATGCACATTTGCTATATTTTGATATTTCCCATATATCATGCTGTCTTATCGTGCTGCCCCCTCAATATAGCATTAACCTTTAGCGCTATTCACCTCATATTTAATTTCTGAATTGCCATGATACGTACAACAGCCTAATTTTCCATTGAGTTCAACTGTGTAGTTGTGTGTTTATGTCATGATACTAACATTCCTGAAGCTTAGTAGAGTAAGGTGCTTGCAACACCAAGATCATGGGTTTGATTGAATTTTATTAATGCTGATTTTTAATAATAAAAAAACAGTTTGCTGTAAGTTGTAGTGATGAGAAGGAGTTTTTGTTTTGGTGCTTGCATTACAGTAAAAGACGGTTACAGTTATGTTCAGTTAGTTTCTGTTTTCATGGACTTTTGGTTTGTTATTTTCAATCACATGTGTTTCTTTGTCTCAGGGGCTGTTTTTACACGACACCGTTTCAACTAAAAGCGTAAAGCATTTTGGCTGTTCGTTTACTTTTGTTTATTGAAACCTTTTTGAACTCTCCTTCATCTTCGTAACAAACACAGAAATAAGATTGTGATTTTGTTAAATGTTCATGTGTTCAATGAGAATTTAGCGGGAAATGGTTCTTTATGCAAAATACTATTTAAAATTTGGGGTGAAAGGAATCAGAATTTCCTTTGTGAGATTTACACAAAGCATAATGCCACTGAACACTGACAGGCAAGGTCTTAAAGTAAATATGGAATTGCCTCATAAGCATGGATGCATTACATTGAATAGTCCCCACATCTCACACTAGTCAGAACTGAGTAATTGATCATCTGTCATTGGTGTAGTTGTAGGCTGTGTTTTATTGATGGTTTCCAGTGAGTCAGTAATGGTACCCTTGGCTGCAGGCGTTGCAGTGTTTGCCATGGGTGTGGTACTTCCTTAACCTTTCTTCTGTTTTTCTTTTGTTAGATAACACCTGCGAGTAAAGCAGCGCTGAGCGACTTGTGCCCTGGAGACACCATCCTAACCATCAATGGAGAAAGTACCGAGACCATGACACACATGGAGGCTCAGAACCGCATTAAAGCCTGCACAGATCAGCTTGTGTTGGCCATCAGCAGGTACTGCCTTATAAGCCTTACTATCCTTACATACAGGTGCTGCTTGTTTTCACAAAGATATAAGATGAAATGCACATCTGTTTTTCTTTGAAGAAGCACTCATGAGCTTCTATGAATGATTGATTTAGAAAATTGTCTTTGAACTTCCCATTTTTGCCGTACCTCTGTATATATTTCTATGGCGTCGCTGTCGAAGACTAAATAGCTGGTGAAGTGGATTTACTTATTGTAGAGTTAACAAAAGTTATCATGAACATTTTAATGTTTGAAGCGGATGTCAGAACAAATGTCAGAAGATTTTGTGAATGTAAGAAATGTCAGCAAGAAGGTTTTGAAATTTTAGGATTCCCCCATTTAAGTAGATTGGTTGGTCTTGAATGGAACAGACTTTTCCTGAAAGGGACTTTGTTTTTAGTCAATTCTGTGTGTTTTTTTTTTGTCAATTCTGTGTTGATAGAACAGAACCAAACTGTGCTTAACCATAAAAAACTTTGAACATAATTTCCCCTAAAACTTTAAGCTGTCACTATGCCATCGAAATGACATGATAAAAGATGATCCTTTTCACACACACAAAATGTTAGCGTGAGAGTGTGAGATTCACCGAGAGGCATCATCTGCTACATCTTGCCATATTTGGTATGTGTTCTCTGAGCAAGCAGCTCGTGTTATTTGGAAAAGCCCTGACCTCTTGGAAGACCTGCTCATATATCATCTTTCGACATTAAGTGGTACATTCACATAGGAGTAGTAAATTTATTTATGGATACTCTGGGTTGTTTATACTGTGCATTCAGCTGGGAACGTTTTCCTCCGATTACATTTAAAAACTATCAGCCTAACTTGTTTTTTACACCAACAAATTTTCATTACTAGAGTAACTTTAACTAGATTTTTACTAGATTTACTAGACAACTAGTTGTTTGCCTGTGCAAAACTAGGATTCTATGTGTTTGCTAATGTCTTGTTATTTTTGATGCATCGATGCAGGATCGATCACATCAGCATCGCGACACATCGTAAAAATTATTATATTCCATCATCTAGTGGGTTGGGTATTTATTCAGATCCTAAACCACAATAGTATGAGCATTAGTAATAGTGATGCTTGCCTTGCCAAACACCAATAATTATCATTGATCTAGATTGTCTGTGCCATTTGGAAATTGAACTCTAAACAGTCTTAGAGAGAAAACAGAATTCCACGTTTTGTCAACATTAGTCTTTTTTCATGGCCTGCATAGATAGCTCTGTGAAGGTCATGTGACACCATTGTAAATGCAAAAGCATGGCCCCCTGTATCTATTGGTATGTGACCTTTAGCATATGCCAATGACTCATTTGTATTTGTCTGCACTCTTGCTGGCACGATAAGTACACAGGCTGCAGCTTCTGTTTTCCGTGTGCTTGGATGGAAATGCAATCACATGGGACACGGCACCCAGAATCATCCTGAATCATATTCTCCTTGAGACCGTAGAGACGTGAAAACATAAATTACTAAAGACCCAACCACTGTGTTTCTTGTTCACACTGTTTATCTTGTTTATTTAGCATAAAAAATAAAGCAGTTTATATATTATTATTATTATCACCCTATTATTGTTATTATTACCCTATCCTGTTTCAGATTAGAAATGATGAACTGAAAAAATGCATGACAAATTATGAATATACCTGAATTGGTTTAACCAAAAAAAGTGCTGCTTCTTTAACAAAAAAAAAGAAGAACTTTAATAACAAAAAAAAAAATGTCTGTTTAGATTCAACAACATGTGAGAGAAAGCATTACTTAATCAAAATATAATGTCTGCTCTGCACACAGAAATTAAAGCAAAAATTGAAGACCTGACTGGTCGAAATGCTGCGCTGTTTATAAACAAAATATCAAGCTGTAATTTCAGTGTGCAGTTGTTATCTACACCAGCTAAACACCAGCGATTTCAAAACGTGTTTTTGAGACTTTCTTTGGTTCACTGCAGTTTTAAGGAGAAAAGACTTATGAATTTACACATGGTTTGCCTTAAACCATGTTAAAAACACTTTAAAACAACATTAAAGGCTGGATTTTCACCACAGGGGGACTCTAAACATTTTAAACATCATATTTTCTCACATCAGGCTCAAAGAGAGACCACTATAGGTTGATTTGCCCCCAAATCCCCATGGGTCATGGGTTATTATTATGACATTTCTTTCTGAATTTTAGTCTTTCTCTTCAGAAAAAAAATTAACCAAAAATATTAATTGCAAAAACGTGCTTTCTTTAGAGCAGTGTTTCCCAAACCTGGTCCTAGAGAACCCTCAACACGACACATTTTTGATGTCTCTCTTATCTGGTCACCGTGATTTTTGTCACCAAGGAAGATTTTTTTTTTAAATCCTGGAACAACATTCATGTCCTAAACCTAGCACCACCCCTAAACCTAACCCTACCCATAAGTTATCCCTAAAATCAGAGGGGAATGATATGTGAATAGCACTGATGTAAAAGCACCTAACCTTGGTCGTAAGCCTAAATTTGACTTGTCCCTCAAAATCTGATTGCTTAAATGGGTTGTTGATGTTGATCCAGGAACATGTTGTACTTGGTGATATCACGTTCACCCACACCTATCTGAGGTCTTGGAGTCTTTATGAGCTGGTGAGTTGAATTGGGTGTGTTTGATTAGGAAGACATCTAAAACATGCAGTTCTGGGAGTCCTCCAGGACCAGTGGAGCCACTGCTTCAGATTAATTATCCATCCATAGCAATAGCAAGCAAATCAAAGTTGTGATGTAGACTAAAGACTATAGGTGGCTATTTCATAAAAAGGGACATGACATTTGTCCTACCTTCATGAAGGCTGTGATACTCCAAGCCATTTCACCTGCGTCTGGGCCAAAAAGTTGTGCTTGAACACACTACAAAGACTACAGCCAACGGCTTACTAGCACATATGTTCTGCACCTGTGTGAGAGAAAATAGTAGTAGTCTGTATTTGTCATTAGAAAAAGGAAAGGGCTGTAAACAAAGCAGTGCTTGCATACTATTATGAATATGAGTTTTGTTGATAAGTTGGTCTTCGTTTTCTTTGTTACAGTCGGGCATGTTGTTATGAAAATATTCACGTATTTGAATCCTCAGGTAAGATGAAGCAAAATAAGAAGAGCCATCTGTGTGTGCTCTCTCAACTTCACATTTTACTATAACTGTAACGATAACCAAATTAGCCTCCAAACCAACGCACGATATCGTTCTGTTTATTATAAGCGCGTGCCTCAGTTATGTCGTCTGCAGCTTTACAGGCTCGAGCTCTTTAAAGCAGGATGGATTGTGATTGGCTGTTAATGTTTTTATCACTCATCAGCTGGAATAGTTATGAAAATTATTCCAACGTTTCCCTGTGTTATTATCATTATGGTTGTAATTTGGATTCTTCTATTCTTTTACATTTAGAATGATTTTTTTCATTATCATATAGTTATCGTCCTTGATGTAGCTTTTAGTCGTTTGCTCGCTTTCATCACTTCCATGTTTCTTCTCATGCAATGGTTCACTGTTCTGACCAGCCAATCAGAGTGGTCTCTTTCAACGATGCCAATTCAAAGTTATTATCGGTAACTAGGGGTGTAATGGTACAAAAGAAGTCACGGTTCGGTACGGACCTCAGTTTTGGGTTCACGGTTCGGTACATGGTTTGTTCCACCTAGCAGCATTTAGTAGGTAGTCCAGTACAGCCTCATTTAGTAAACATAAAGCACTCTTGCATAGCTCTTCTTTTTTAGGGCTGATAAAAAACAAAAGTTATTTGGTCACAATCAGCTACAAAACTGAAAAGCATCTCTAGTGTTATAAAAGTAGAATAATGAAAAATCAAACTTGTGCTGAGATTAGTTTTCTTTGCACGTGAGAGTGTATTAACATGCGGTGATGATGGAGGATGCACATAGTTCAATATTACACTTTTTCAAGAAATCATGGAAAGATGAGCAAGAAAGAGAAAAAGAGTTAATTTTTTAGACACCTGATGATTCATATTTCCAGCACATGCATATTTCATCACTGGACTGTAGTGAGACTTCAACGACACCAATCGGCACAATACCGAATTATTTTTTCTTTTTATAACAGCAGAAAAAACTTAAAATATGGTCATAAATATGACAGTAAGACATGATTCAAAACTGAAAAGGGTCTATTTTTATTTGTGTACACTCACAATAAAAACATCATTGTGCTTTTGTAAAATGAAGAAAACGAACAGGTTGCCGTCCCGGTTTCCCCTCTGTGAAGTTCACAAAAATTTAATCTAAACTTAGCATATGCTACTAGCAAGCTCTTGTGTGCATCTGAACTCTTGTTTTGGGCTGATTTCTTCTTCTACTCTTTTTCCTGTTGTGGCGGTTAGCAAACAGTGTTGCATTACCACACGCCCCCTTCTGGACTGTAGTGTGGATCGCCTGTGACTGAATGTCTTCGTCTGAATGTATGTACCGAACCGTGACGTCCGTACTGTGGTACATGTACCACTACACCCTTATCATTAACTAAAACTAAAACCATAAAATAAATGTTACTTAATAAAATCAAAAAATAAAAGCTAATTGCTGTTTTGCTAGTTGCCTTTTAGTTCATATTGAAGCACTAAAATAACTCAAACTAAAAACAAAATAGGCCCTATGGCATAAAAAGTAACAAAATGGCCAAACACAATAAAATCACTAACTTTAACCAAAATGAAAACAGAAAGTATAAAAAAAGCCGTTGGTCCCACTAATGCCAACGTTGCGAAACCGTAAATACTGGGCCGACAGACACTCGACAACGGCCCGGACTTTGGCCGATGGCTTGGTGTTTGTGTCAAGCTTTCATCATGTGTTTTGTTTATTTTTATATATTAAAGTGTTGAACGTTCGCCTTCTTCTCTGAACAACACACCTTCGTTACAGTGCGTCACAGCCTTAAAGGATAACTTTGTATTGTTACAATGTCAGCAGTAAATGAACAGTGTGTAGATTCATCGTGTTACCTAGATATCAGTTTATTTGTCAGCAAAAGTGTGCAGGAATACGCAAAACGCTTCACCTGGCAGACTTTTGACAGCTCCAGAGTTTTATTGAAAACGTCTCAGGTTACTATTGTAACCATAGTTCCCTGAGAACAGGGAACGAGACGATGCGTCCATCGACGCCATGGGAACGCCCCCAGCGTGACTGCGTCTGAAGCATCTATGTCAACTAGTCCAATGGAAAGAATGAGCGTCACGGGCGGGTGACGTCATGACCAGGATATGATAAAAGCACATCCGGTGCAAACCGGCATTAGCTTCGAAAATTGCCGAAGCAAGCCGATCACAGGGATGCAGGAAGTATGGCAGGGTGACGCATCGTCTCGTTCCCTGTTCTCAGGGAACTATGGTTACAATAGTAACCTGAGACGTTCCCTTACGAAGGGAACTCAACGATGCGTCCATCGACGCCATGGGAACGAGAATACCCAAAGCGCCAGAATTCCAAGTACCTGAGTGTCAGTCTGTTGTAACTAAGCACTAAGCACCTGAGAACCTGGGGCAGCATCCAGGTCCACGCTGTAAAACCTCATGAATGTGAGCGGTGAGGACCAGCCCGCCGCATCACAAACGTCTTGGAGAGAACTCCAGATAATACGCTTAGAAGCCATACTCCTAGTGGAATGAGCCCTGACCACCAAATGGTTGGCCAGAAGACTCACAAGCAAGAAGAATAGTCTCGACTATCTATATGCTCAATAGGTTGGATTTTCTCGACAGAGAAGTTCGATGAACATAAGTGTCCAGTGCTCGCACTGGCACAAGAGGTTCAGCTTTTCCTGGTCCGAACAATGGGGGAGGACAGAAACCTGCAGCACAATAGGCCTCGGAATAATGGTAGGCACCTTTGGAACATATCCATGTTGCGGGTAAGATTGCCTTGGCCATCCCGGTGCACTCAAGGCAGGTGGGGACCGAAAGGGCCTGAAGGTCTGACTCTTATAGGGACGAAATAGCTAGCAGAAAATAGTCTTAAAAGAAAGGAACTTCTCTGAGACCAAATCTAAGGGCTCGAAGGGAGCCCCAGATAGGCCTTCTAGAACTATTGCAAGGTCCCAAGCCAGCACCTTAGTGCAAGTTGCATGCCTCAGCCTCAAAGTGCCACGAAGGAAACGAGTGATCAGGGGGTCTCGACCCAAAAATGTACTACCCACCAGGGCGTGGAAAGCCGCAATGGCCGCCACACATATTATACCTTAAGCGTGGAAGGACATAGACCTGATACAAAGCGTTCTTGCAGAAACTCGAATACTGTGTTTACTGAACAGTTAACCGGATCCCACTGACGCTGGTAACACCAAGAAGTGAAAAACTCTCGAAATAGTGAATATAGTTTCCTCGTAGCGGGAGCTCTGGAGCTTAGAATGGTCTAAACAACCTCGGTTGAGAGACCACTCTCTATGAGTTGGGCCCCCTCAGAGGCCAAACCCACAGTTCCCAAATCCCCTGCCGGGGGTGCAATATTGCATCCCCTGCCTGAGACAGAAGGTCTCTCCTGATCGGGACCTCCAAGGGAGGTCCGTCGAGGAGAAAAATTAGGTCCGCAAACCAAATTCAGCTCGGCCAGGCTGGTGCTACTAAATAGGCTTATTCCATCCTGGCGGATTCACTCCAGAACTCCTGGGAGCAGAGCAACGGAGGGAAATGCGTACAGACGTAGCCTCGGCCACGTCTGCACCATAGCATCCAGCCCCGAGGGGACTGGTTGAGTGAGGGATAACCAGAGTGGACAGTGCGTCGTATGCTGAGACGAGAACAAATCCACTTCTGCCTGGCCGTAAAACTCCCATATTTGCTCCACCGCCTCGGGGTGGAGTCCCCTGGCCTCAGCCCCTGCCTCGACAGGGTGTCTGCTCCAATATTCTGGCCCCCCCTGGAATATACACTGCCCTCAGACAGCGTAATTTCTTGAGGGACCAAAATAAGAGGCCACCAACGTGTTGTCTGTGGGTCAAGAACCAGAGTTTCCTCCATATAACCAAGGCGCGGGGATACTGCCGCGTGATCTGGATCGTAAGGAGTGGGTTTCCCCTCAGGGAGAACCCTCTGGTCCTGAGCCACCTCTGTAAAGGTCTCACGTACAGCAGGTCAAAGGGTATCACATTGGACGCTGCTGCCCTGAGGCCTAACAGTCACTGTTCCAGAACAACACATGATGGCCCCTCAGGTCTGGGAGGAGATGTCTCAACGCATTGAAGACGACCATCATCTCTAGGCAATTCATGTGCCAAGAGAGATGATGACTCCTCCACAAGCCCTGAGCTGAGCGGCCTTCCAATACCGCTCCCCAGCCGGTGAGGGAAGCATCTGTCGAGATCACAACTCGATGGCAAAGAGCTCCCAACACCGGACCCTGGGTTAAGAACCAGTGTTTCCTCCATATAACCAAGGTGCGGAGACACCGCCGCGTGATCTTGATCATACGAAGTGGGTTTCCCCTCGGGGAGAACCCTCTGGTCCTGAGCCACCACTGTAAAGGTCTCATGTACAGCAGGCCAAAAGTTATCCCGTTGGACGCTGCTGTCACAAGACCCAACAGTCTCTCTAACTGTTTTACAGTGCGTGACTGGCCTAGCCTCAGCTCTTTTGTGGCTGTTAGGATAGCAGCTACACGAACGGGCGACAGAGTGGCCCGCATCGTCACTGAATCCCATACCACACCAAGGAAAGTGGTTCTCTGTACTGGAGAAAGCACACTCTTCTTGGCATTGAGCCTCAACCCCAACATCTGCATAGGAGCGAGAACGACACCTCGGTGCCGAACCGCTAACTGTTCTGATTCCGCTAGAATCAGCCAGTCATCTATGCAATTCAGAATGCATATACACTGCAGCCTGGCGGGGCCAGAGCTGCGTCTACACGCTTCGTGAATGTGCGGGGTGATAGAGCTAGACCGAAAGGAAGTGCCTGATACTGGTGTTCTTTGCCCCAAAGAAAACCTCAGGAACCTCCTGTGCTGAGGGAGGATGGAGATATGGAAGTATGCGTCTTTTAGATCTATCGTGAAAAACCAGTCCTCGGATCTGATTTGAGTCACGATCTGTTTGAGTGTCAGCATTTTGGAATTGAGTTCCAGCACCAAACACTCCAACAGACGAAGATCTAGTATGTGACGCAGCTCTCCATCCTTTTTTGGAACAATGAGATAACGACTGTAAAGACCCGACGCAATGTCGGGTGAGTACACCTGCTCTATAGCTTCCTTTGCTAACAGGGCCTTTACCTCTTGCTCCATTACCAGAGCCTGCTCGGGATGCACCACTGTGGGCAGCACCCCGTTGTAACGAGGAGGACGAGAACCAAACTGGATTCTGTATCCTTTCTCTACAATCTGCAGGACCCAATGAGAAATATTCGGCAGAAGCTTCCACGCTGCCAGAAAATTTACTAAGGGAACCAGCCTCTCGAGGCTGGTCTCTGGTGTTATCGAGACAGCCAATTCCGGAGCCTGAAACATAATGGCAGGAACTACCTGAACTGGCCGCTCTAAGGCCCCCCTCAGAGGGCGCGAAACCGATGCTGTGCCGCAGCATAGCATCAGCGACTCGCTGGAGACCGCTGCGCCCTGAAGCACCGAGGGTGGCAGGGTTGGCAGAAGGGTCTCGTGAGGACCCCGAAATGGAACGGGCACCGTAAAATGAGGTGTACACCGCTCCACTTCGGTCGGGGCTGTCCTCACAGGCCTGATGCGTGAACATCAGGACCTTTTTTTCTTTTGAGCCGCAGCCTTCTCAGCGTGAAGAACGGTCCTCGGATCCGGCTTCTGCTTTGAAGGCTTTGGCTGCTGTGTTGTGTATGAGAAACTAGACGGCTGGAGCTGCTCACGCCCAGCAGCCCCAGGGGGTTGGACATAGCGAGGGAGAGATTATCTTGTATCTTTCTCTATGATTCCCATCAAATTGAGCCAGAGGTGTCTCTCAGTGACCACAAGGGCTGCCATCCCTGAGAGATAAATCTGTGGCCCGACGGAGTTCTCAAACCCCATCGGGCCAAACTCCCTCACTTCTGTCCAAATACCGCAGCAGGTCAGCCTGATATGCTTGTAGCACTGCTATGGTGTGCAAGCAGGCCCATGCTAGACCCACTGCCATATATGCTTTTCCCACTAGATTAAAAAATAGTTTTCTTTAATGGTTTAGTGAGAGAAGCCGACGCCTTCAGGTACGATACTGAACCGGGAGACAGATAGCTCGCAAGCGTCTGTTCTACCCGGTGTATAGCCATACCCTCTTAACCCCCAAATATCTGAATATACATGAATGTGGGGGCTAAAAGACAAGAGGAGAAAGGCTTTTTCCATGATCTAGACAGCTCGCTGTGCAGATCGGGAAAAATGGAAGGCCCCGTGATGGAGGTGGAAAAATAGAGGGAAGGAAACTCGTTTAATTTATTTTATTTTTAGGACGAGTGCCCCCTTATTTCTGCTGGCCATAAATATTTAATTTATCTACAGCCTTAGTAAACACTTCCACCAGCTTATTATTTTTTATATATATTTTTTATATATATTCACTTTATTTTATATATAATATATAAACTATCATATATATATATATATATAGGCTATATATATTTCTCATACGCTGGGGAAAGAGATGGCAAATTCACTTCCCCCATGATTGTGTCACTTTCAATGCCCAG
The DNA here is from genome assembly GCF_051911475.1 of Siphateles boraxobius. Taxonomy (NCBI): domain Eukaryota; kingdom Metazoa; phylum Chordata; class Actinopteri; order Cypriniformes; family Leuciscidae; genus Siphateles; species Siphateles boraxobius. Next base: position 1,288,896 of record NW_027509222.1, read on the forward strand.
CACATCTACCTCCTCGGAGGTAGAGCACTGAAGCATTGATTTCTCTCTCTCCCCGGGCGGAAGAGACCGCAGCGCGGGCTTCCGAGACCGGCGAGAGAGCACTGGATCCCTCGTGGAAAGGGAGGAGATAAGATCCGCGGACCCTTCTCCAACCCCGTAAAGAGATCCTATTCGCGATCCACAGGAATGCATTCTCCGCGCTGCCTCGGCAGACGCGGGACCTGTCACCCTGAGAATTGCGAGCCCGGCCACTTTCCTCGAAAAGTGACAGGCGGGAGCGGAGCATGCGAAGCGAAAGCTTCTCACAATGTTGGCAATCAGCCCCCTCGGAGGCTGATACCGCATGCTCTACTCCCAAACACATCACACAAAGCTCGTGTGTGTCCCTACTCGTTAAATAGCGCGAGCAGGGAGAACACAGAGTTGTGCAATTGTTTAGTTTCCATAAATATATATATATCAGACAGACAACAGTAAATATAACAGACAGTTTGACACAGATCGCTTGCTGAGGCAACAGAAGCTAATGCCGGTTTGCACCGGATGTGCTTTTATCATATCCTGGTCATGACGTCACCCGCCCGTGACGCTCATTCTTTCCATTGGACTAGTTGACATAGATGCTTCAGACGCAGTCACGCTGGGGGCGTTCCCATGGCGTCGATGGACGCATCGTTGAGTTCCCTTCGTAAGGGAACTACAAATTTATATTCAATTCAATTCACTTTTTTTTTTTGTATAGGCTTTTCACAATGGATCGTTTCAAAGCAGCTTTACAGAAAATGCATGAGTCCACATTACAATTTCGAGTGATCTGTTATCAGAGGAAACTGTCCAAGTTATGCATATTTTCAGAAATGTACATATTAAGGGTGTCACGATTTCGATTTTAAATCGAAATCGATCGAAATTAATTCACAAACTCAAATATCAAAATAAAAAATGGAATCGTCGATACTGCCACGCCCCCATGTCGCGCCCGTGATGGAAAGTTCGGATCGTTTTACTGACTCTATTGTTCAGTCTCGTTCATCAAAATTAACTAATCTTTTTTCTAGTCATTTCAGGGGCTTTAAATGTTATACTTTTAACAGGTAAATTCCCCGAACACATCCAACGCAATCTTGATCATATTCTGAATTAAGAAATCATTATAATGTAGTCAAAAGTAATTTACAGGGAACATTAATACTTGAACTTCCGAGTCTTTTGTTCATTTGTCACGTGACAGAGGCAATGAACGGATCGTTCATGAACGACTCATCACGGCGCGGGAAAAAAACACACGTGTTGAAAGGCTGTGAGTCCTCTGACTTGGATTCGATGCCCGAGCCCGAACTTGGCCGGTATTTCCCGTCACTATCCTCGGGCTGAGCTCTTGATCTATAGACGTGCACTCCCAACGCAATAGAGTGCGGCGCGGGACTAGATTCGATGGCCGAGCGCGGGCGGTAATGCACTCACTCTGTGTGTGCGGGAGAATAAAAAGATTTGCGGGACTCCCGCAAACTAGATCTATCTATGAATAAAACATATAAAAACTAATAAATTTTTTTCATCTGTTGAAGAAAAGCAACAAGAACAACTAAAACAAAATAGAAACGATTTACAGGCCAGAGATTCTATTTATAACATGTTGGCAGCATTGAGCGATTTAGCCAATCACAGACATATGTGTTGATTTCTTGAACGCAATGACCAATCAGAAGCATTTAAGATAGACTCTCCTCACCGCTCAAAACTGACTTTTTGTTCAGTGCTGAATTCTGTATGCTGGCAAATCCTCTAATTATAACAAACAAAGTGTAGGCTATATATTATGAAAGATTCATTTTGCAGTCAGCTTCACTGATAATAACAGAGATGTGTGAGATTGCGATGAACTGATGTCGGCTTTTTAGGAGCAACAGCAACCTGTGCTTAAAAAAAAAATCGAGAATCGAATCTAACCGTGACCTTAGAATCGAAAATGTAATCGAATCGAGGATTAGGTTATTTTGTCTGGAAGTGGGTTACTCATAGCCGGACTATATTGGGGCTATAGTTAACCTGACATTTAGAAAAATGTAGCATTGGTATATCCTTGTATTTTTGGCTGCTACATTCAATGATGCCATGTCTGGTTCCTGAAAACACGGGATGTGTCCCTGGTTGACTTCTGAGTCAGCACTGGACAAAGAGGTCTAATGAAACTTGTCATACAAATCCACCCAGGCATATCCTCAAGCCACTGTGAAGCAGCGAACAGCTGCTGGGAATCTCTCCGTATCTCCCGAGCCTCCTCCTTTCTCTTTGAGGAAAGTTGCAGTCTGGAAAAGGCGGAGAGTGCGTATGACAAAGAGTTGTTTCCACAAGTCATGAAGCTGTCGGAAAGAGCCTGCTGGGCCAAGCAAGTTGAGTCATAAGACCTGGGTCATGAAAGTGCAGGGGAGCAGAGAAAATAAAAAAGAGGAATTAAAGGAAAGAGCAAACGGGGCAGGGCTAAGTGCTTAGTGGACAATGACGCATGAATGAAGAATTGTGTGTGGATTATAAAGCTTAGAGGAAGAAACAAAGAGAGGGGAAAAGGGAATTTTGAAGGGATTGGTGATGATGTCATTGAAGAGAAGTTAGCTGAGCAAGTTAGCTTGCTTGAAATAAAAATATAGCCTAGTAGTTAAAAGTGTGTGTTTTCAAACATGTTGTCTGCTATTGGTGAAATAAACAGGACAACCTGACCAAAGTCACGTTGTTGGTTGAGTTGATATGTTGGGAGGTAGAAAATCTTCTTTCTTCAAGCAGCTGAAAGGTTTATGTTCTGTTTTTCAGGTTGTTTCTGAGTTTTAGTTCCCGTCTCATTGGTTTCCTTGGTTTTTGATTAATCCTTGTTTGTTTCCATGGCTACTGATTATGGTTACTTTGTGTTTGGTGTCTTGTGTGTGTATATAGCCCTGTGTTTGCTTCTTGAGTTTTTTGGTTATTGTCTATTTTGGTGCGTTATATCATACTAAAGCATACATATATCATACTTTTCCATTCCTAATTAAACATGCCTGGGTTCTGTACCATGAAGCCGGTTTAGCTGGCTAGTTTGTGCCAACCCCGGGTTTTAGGCATCATACATGCGGATGCGGCATGACTTTCACCAGTGTTAAACTCTCCACGCCTAACCTGCTCTGTAACATGACTTATTCTGGGTAAGAAATCTCAAACTGAAATTTGACCAAGAAGAAGAAAAAGTGCCATCTACATCTCAAGTCTATTTTTGTTTATGACACAAGAAGAACAAAACATTGTGCTTTTGTAAAATAAAGAAAACGAAGAGGATGCCGTTTTCTGCCGCCCCGGTTTCCTTTCTGTGAAGTTTGTGGAGATTAGTTGCAAATTAGTTAAAATCTCCAGGAATCTAGAGCGAACGAGATAAGAGCGCGCTCATACTGTGCTCCAAACTGTGTAGAGGGAGAGACCTTGTGTGTGTGTGTGCCTCAAGAAGCGTGTGTGAACCTTCTTCACACCAAAAATAGACCAACACTAAATATATTTTTTTAACTTAAATAATTAACAAATTAAGATGACAAAAAGAAAACACTGAATCAGTTTGAAGCTTTGAAAAAACGGCTTTTTTTTCATCAGACTACGTTTTTTTCCTACCTCAATCCACAGCTTGTCTAGTTTTTACTTAAAAAAGTAACATGTCTACATGATGTGGGGTGAGTCTGGGTCTCCGATGGCACAGATGTCCCGGGAATACAGAGATGACGTCTCGCTAGAGTGGCCAACTTCGGAAAGCGCCTTTCATTTGCTTCGCAAGTGATATTGCATTGTACTTGCACTAGGCCTACTGCTATTTTAATACCGCGTAGCATATTTTGCAAGTAACTTCGTCGCCCTTTCTGCCGAAATGGTCCCACACAGTAGCTACTTCTTTTCGCTTGCTTCATTGTGCTTGCTCAGCGAATTATGTCTTTAGGCGTGTGTGGTTGCGCGTGTAGACGCACCCCATGATTTAACAAATATAGGCTATATACTGGTTTTTTTTAACCATGCAGCAAACAAACAAAAAAGCTAAATGTGTGTGTATATATATATATATTTTTTTTTTACTTTTAATCTGTTTAACTGATAGTATTAATCGGTAAAAATGTCTACTTTCGGTAAAGTATCTGATAGTTTTACAAAACCTTCAAATGTACTGTTATGAGCACTAGTTCCATGCTCACATCTTCCATGTCTTACTATTTGTTGCTCTGATTTGACTTCTATGTACTCTTATTCATTCAACATAATACTTATCTCAATTAAATGTACTGAAATGAATGTATATGTGACACAAAAAGGCTGTTTATTATTTTGTCCGGTAAAAAATATGCTTGGCTGGTGGATTTTTTCATCTACCAGTCCCCGTGGCAGGTGAGCCAAAAAGTTAATTTCGGACCCTGCCTGTTGTGGCGGTTAGCAAACAGTGTTGCATTACCGCTCCCCCCTTCTGGACTGGAGTGTGTTTCACACATGCAATTGCCTTTTGCTCACACTTTCATGTGCACTCACTCCATAGTTATTCATGAACTCACGATCAAAGCCTGATAAAGTGGATGATCAGTGTCATGTTACCAACAAAGCCTGATCCTGTGTCCCAGAGTTTGTCTCCAGTGCTTCACGCACAGATGGCATCATGCAGATAGGTGGTCAACCTATAAATGGCTTAATTCTAGTGGACCGGGATGCATTAAACGGAGATAAAAGGAAACATTTTACTATCCAAAAAAATAAATAAACACAATTATTACATGCATCAGGGCAGAATGAGCATCTTTGTAAAACACACGGCTAACAATTTATCATGCAATCATTTGCGTAAGAAACATTTTTACAAATGTTTAATGAATGAGGCCCAATAACTTCAGATAGAAGTACAAACACAATACAAATGAGCATAAGTACCAAATACTCACTGATCTTACCATAAGAGTATTATGAAATTTCACATGACTAATTTTGAAACTCTATTTGAGCAGTTCATTGCTGTGTTTTCTGGAAACATCTGGGTATTAGTCACCTTTCTAAAATAAAATTGGAAATGCAACAAATGTAGCAAAGCCAAAGTCTTTCACTATATTGCAACTCAGTTACTCTTTGAAGAAATCCCAACCAGAGGGGTGAAAAACATTTTATGTAAGACACCCACTTAGTACAATACCATTTTTAGTTTCAATATAATATATTTTTGAGCCACTAAGCCCATTCTTACCTCTAATTTTTTGAGTCACAGCACTTGTTTTGTATCACACGGCATGCAAAATAAATTTTACATAAGTAATAGTTCAACGATTATATTGTGAAACAAGTTAGCAGAACAGATTGTTTTAAGTAAATGAGTCTTCTGCATTAAAACGATGCGAATTGAAAACATCTCGTTGATCATAAATATAATAGAATCAACCGATTAATTCCATGAGTTCAACATTTATAAATGAGGATTCATAAACATGTCTGTCTATATCTATAATGTTGTTCATATGTATATATTTTACATTTACGTTTTATTTTTTTATGAAAGCACAAGTAAATGTATGTGTGGTATAACCACACTTAATTCATACATAAAAAGTACACAGGAATACTCATGAGATCACGCTGAGAAAAATCCCCATGAGGAGGTCATTTAAGTGTTTGTGTCTCATAGTTGTACTGATAAAAGACAGATTTTGAACAGGCTCACAATGCATAATTATGTGCCACATTCTGACTTTAAAATTGCTTGACGGATTATAATGGAGAAAGAGTGGAAACAAAACGGTACATTGTGCGTCATCACTGCCCACTACATCTGCCTCGCTCATTTTCCTCTCATTCCTAACACACAATACTTCACGGTGTTGATGGAGGAAGAGTATGACTATTTATTTGTCTGTGTTTTCTTATGTGACTTAATGTTAAATTTTGTAAAAGGCCTTTAACTCAATGTGAGACATTTGTCTTCGCTGAGTTTAAACACTGTGGCTGGTATGACCAAATCACGGTAATTAATTCCATTGCACAGTAATGGTATATATAATAATATTGCTGTATTTGCTGGAATTTTAAAAAATATGTATATATTTTTTTAAATAGCTTTTCCCTCCGCAGTGAAATAAATTATTTTACAATGAAAAATATTTTACATTTCATTTTATTATTTCATCTTTTCATTTAGAAATTGATGGACACAAACCTAAAGGTATTCATCACAAGTAAATGATCTGCGCCAGTGCAAGTTGTTAAAAATAGACTCAAAACTAATATTAAGCCCTATTAGTATGGGGACTAGTTTTCTAAACGATGTTTGAGTTACAATTCGTATCACTGGACATCTGTGATTTCATGCATGGATTCGGACGGGACTAACATCGCAGTGTTTATTACAGAGGTGTTTTCTAGATGTGGGTGTGTTACAGAAGGTCTTCTGCTGTGCTTGCGTGCATCATATATATGTCTTTTAATTTATTATTTTTTTATGTAATTGTAATTTATTATAAAAACATGATTTAAGTAAACTATCCGTGTTTTTAGCAGTGGCTGTTTATAATAAACATGCATACATAAGCAAATATAAGTATCTTACTCTTATCTGACACTAACCTTAAAATGGTTAATGAATGAATTCATTTTATAATGTTATTTTTTTGGTCAGATACCATCCATATTGAAATTAAATAAAAGATTGCAGAAGATTGGTGTGCAAACGGTAGCTCAGGTAACGCATATTTAAACTACTCCCACCCAAATGTGACAAAAAGCCCTACATGCAACAATAACTATAAGTTCCCACTACAACCACTTACAAGCCTCCAGTCTGCTGAAAGGGTCTCTTCATGCGAGTGGGTATACGGAAAACATTCTTTAATCAGTCACATCCAGATGGTCCTAAGTCACTCTGACATTCATTTCTAAGTCATTGCCTCACTTTTGCCACATCCAAGCTAACCCAGAAGGGGGTGCATTCATGCTCCGGTGATGAAGTTTCCTCTATGGGAGGGACCACAGAGGTTTCTTTGTTGCTCAGATCTGTGTATAGGCCTAGCTGTGTGCATGTAGGTGTAAGTGGAGTGGGGGCAAAGGAAAACCAATGTCTTTGTTCTTCCATTTGGTCAAAAGATGCTCAATAGCTTTAGTTTTACAATTTAACTTGACCATTATGTTGTCGTTGTTGTTTTCTTGCATTGTGACATTATTTTCATGACAAGTATAAGCACATTTACTGTAACCCTCATTTTCGTTCAAATAAAAATCTTCCCAACTGGACACATCGTGTATATATATATATCGGTATATATTTGTTAATTACAATCTGAACAAATGAAAGCAATACAACCCATACTACCATGGCTCAAAGTTAAAATTGTACTTTACACATTTTCTTTTAATTTTGAGGTAAAATATCATGACATGGACATATCTGGGAAGTTTTTGTGAGATCCACCATCTACCTCAGGAAATATCTCCTGTTAGATTATGTAGATTTGTGTCATTCGTGTGTACATTTATTCTCTAAAAGTCTTTTTAAAACATATTTCCCCGGTTTCACAGACAAGGCTTAAGCTAGTCCCAGACTTAAATACATGTTTGAGCTGTTTTAACTGAAAGCAACTTGCACAGATATATTTTAAAATGCATCAGTGCTATTGTTTTGTCTCAAGCTGCACAGCAGTAATGTTTTTTTTGTAAGGCATGTTTCTAAAAAGCCACATAAATGTCCTAATTTAACTAAGGCCTAATCCTGGCTTAATCTAAGCCCTGTCTGCGAAACCAGGCCATTTCTTCAGCAAAATGGATTTTGCTTTAGGTTAAACTTTATTAAAGAACATCTGGACTTTGTTATCCAGTTGTTGAAGACATTTTGACTGGTGAAGTATAGATTTCATACCACATCCTCCGAGTGGGATGAAATGCACACTTGGATGCACTTCTAATTGAAAATTGTAAAGTGACAGGACTTGGATGAAAACACATTCTAATAGCAGCACCAAATGCAAAACACAAGGAGTGTGAATTGATCATTGATATCAATCAAAATTGTTATCAGTTATAGATAAAGAGAAGCAGACTGTTTTCACTGAAGTATGTCGATATTTGCCCTCATTCACCTAACCTTTGGTTTTGTTCTTTAGATCTGGAAAGGTTTGGTCTCCAACTGGAATAGAAGAAACCAAGACAAGTCCATACACCGGAATACTGGAGTCTGAGTCACAGGTATAACCCTCATATTTGATTTTCCCATAGGATACTATTACAGACAGCTTCATTTACATTTTAATTGAAAGGATTAAGCAGAAACTTATCCAGAGAAATTCACAAAATGCTCTAAGCATGTTGTGCACTGTTTCATTGCCTAGCAACAACTGTTTGCTTCATAGAAATATAAACTACACAATGCCTAATTGTCTTTAAATGTAAAACAAAAAATTCAATTTCGAAAGCCTTTGCAAAATCTGAGGACTAGTTGAAGTCAAATATATTTATTTTTTGCCTTCTGGTTGAATGAACTATAACAAAGATGAATAGCCAAAATACTGAAATAATGAATTACTTGTTTGTTCCTTTTAGTTAAAGTCCCCCTGTACTCAATAATTCGATCCCTTAAAACTCATCTTTGTATTTAGTACTCATTTTACTCATTTAGTATGCCCGGTTCTATGAATATGCAAATGAGCCCCGCCTCCACTCACTCACTCAGCTCAGAGATCCACTCGTTGACGATCACACGTTGATCTGATTGGTTACAAGGTAGTTTGTGACGTCAGAAACACCAGCGATTTCAAACCGTGTTTTTGAGACTGTCTTTGGTTCACTGCAGTTTTAAGGAGAAAATACTCAGCAATGCTGTTAGCATGAATTTGTACATAGTTTGTGTTAAAACATAAAAACACCACATAGACACATAAACAACATTTAAAAGCATGATTTTCAGCACAGGGACTTTAATGCATTAACTAATTTTTGTTAACTTATTACAGTGTTACTTTTGAAAGGAATGGATGGACATGTTTATTTGACCCTTTAGATATGCCAATATCATCAGTAAGACTCACAAGTTTACACATATAGTACTTGAATTCAAAGAAGCTGATGACGTTTAACATAGGTGCTCTTTTATAGCCATGCCAGTGCACGTCACATGACTACTTCAGCCAATAGAATTTTTGTGTTTGCACACATGCTTCAGACACTGGTTCCTCTAGAAGCATTTCCATAGCGTTAACACCACGTTGCAGCATAGAGTTTCCTCAAAAGGGAACTAATAAAGACCAACATCTGCTGAACTGTTTCAAAAATGGATAATGTCACTCCCTAAATATTATATCAGAAGATGAGAATATTATTTTAAACATTCATTTTTAAATAGGGTAATGTCACATTATGACAGCGTATTACATAGACAGTGAAAGCATGATATTTTCACATCAGAAAGATGACTTTTTGGCTGGTGCTCTATGGATGTTAAATGTAATAGTCCACAATATTGCCTTTGAATTCTTCCATCCTAAAATACATTTTCAACATGATGCTAATGTTTTCTTTGTATTCACTCATGTAATGAAAAATAGCTTATTCAGACATTTTGTGGCAAATGAGACAGATGGTTTCAAATCGTTCTTGGCCCTGACACTGGAATCAGTTGGGCATTGCACATCTTCAGTAAAGTCACATTCACATTTGGTGACTGTATGTCATAACGTCTATAAAGTGTTTCAGTGATTTACAGAGCAGATGTGTACCTCATGCTGAGATGTAAGTCATTGTGGCTTTTGCCGTGGCCACTGGAAAGTATGAATGTTGAAAATCTGTAAGAATAGCGATAGAACAAGTCACGTCATTTGCAATGGAAGGAGACACAGCCAAGCATGTGGTCGAGCCAAAGAATTTTTCAGAGGCTGTATTTTAACCCAGACTGTGTAAGTCGGAGCATGACTGAGCTATTGTTTCATTGCTCGGAAGTCTTGTCACCAGTTGTAATATGAGACCGCATTTCTTTTATGAATGGAAAAAAATTGCCCATTCCTTAAAGTTGGTCACATATGATCCACCAAGCTTTTAAGGCCCTCTTTTATAGCCATAGTTATAAAAAAAAAAAAGCCATCTTTACTCCAGTCTTCAGTGTCACATGATCCTTCAGAAATCATTCTAATATGCCAATTTGCTCAAATGCTCAATTATTATTAGGGATGCACAGTATAACGGCCACCATATCGGTATCGGCCGACATATGTTCATTTTTTATGTTATCGTTATCAGCCAAATAAGAAAATTTGGCCAATATATTTAAGCCGATAAATAATGGATTATTTCATCCAGCTGTGACACTGCAAAAGTGCACTGTTCAACATGATGGTTTTGAATTGCTTGAAATATGATTGGAATCACTTTAAAAAGGATATCGGCTATATAAAATTATCATGAGAACATTATAATTGTGTGCGTGAAACATGGCTTTTAATGGTAATACTTTTGGTTTTGTAATCAGCCTCTCAAAAATTATATAAAAATGTAATTTATTGGCAAATATATCGGTTATCGGCTTTCAAATATAAAAAATTATCGGTTATCGTATCGGCCCAAAATATTCATATCGGTGCATCCCTAATTATTATCAATTATCACTGGTCCTCAATTATCAATAATGGTTCTTATTATTATCAATGTTGAAAACCTAATATTTAATATTGATATGGAAACTGTTCTTTTTAAAAGTTCTTTTAAATTGTTCTAAGAATTCAGGCTTGGTGAACATACGAGACTTCTTTCAAGAATGTATTTATGCAAAACCTTTTGCCAGTACTGTATGTATATCTCATCAGTACTGAAATCTTCCTGAATCTAAGAAGTTATATTTTGTTGTGTTTTATGTTACCAAATATCTCAAAAATCTCACATTGTTTGGTGCATTTTTAAGTCTTGTATGAATAAATCCTAAATTGTGTAATTTTTGAATGAATATCTCTATATTACTTGTTCGGAGAGGGAACGGTGAAGTTACGGGGCTGATGCTGGGAGTGGGTTGTTTTAGTCTGTCAACAGTGGCCATATGGTTTCCATCAGGTCCTCCCTTCAACTTCCCTTGCAGTGTTCAGGTTGATATCAGCCTTAATAAATCACAGGTCATTTTTCCCAAAGCAAGCCTTAATTAATAAAAGTAGGTTTGAGGTCAGTTTTGATTTATACAGTTCATTGCTAGCAGTAGCAAACCACCTTGTTTGGTTGGTTCTGAATGTTCTGGCTTTATGGGCAGTCACCCAGAACCAAAGGGCATGCTGGGATATCACTGTAAAACAGGTCAGTGAAGCCTGATGATGGTCAGGATTTATGAGCAGACACAAACACTCCTCATAAATATCTCCCGGATCTTTCTGTGTTTCTTTTGGGCCCTCGCTGGCGATTATGAGAAACTAGCTTTACCCAGCAACATTTACTTTTGGAATGCAATGAGAAAACTGTTCTCATTGGTTGTGTTTTGTGTTGAACCCCTTCAGACCTGATGTTTTACTTACATGATACTTATGAAGACATAAAATCATATTAATAAAAGTTAGGGGTCATATCTTTGGATAATCAGGGGCCAATGAATGTCCAGGCATTTCTCATTATAAAAACTTCACATTTTATTGGTTTACACTAGGGGTGTGAACCTACACTGGTCTCTCGGTTCGGTTCAATTACGATTATCATGTCATCGATTCAGTTCATTTTCAAATCTCGATGCATTACGATGCACTGCATCCTCAATTTTCAATTTTACTTAAAAAGTGATGTGTGTGTGCGTGCGTGAGTGAGTGAGTGATTCCAATCATAATGCATTATAATACAATATACATTATTTATCGGCTTTAATATATCGGCCAAATTTTCTTATCAGGTCGATAACGATAACATTCAAAATTATCATATATCTGCTGATACCGATATGGTTGCAGAAATATCGAGCATCCCTAATAAATACGTTACAATTTTAACAATTTATCTTTTTTGCATTACAATAATTTGCATTAAGTGAATTACATGAATGAAAAATCAGCTAAAATGTGTTTAATAGCAAAATACACATTCTTATTTCTTTAATAATACATGTAGGCTTTATATATATATATATATATATATATATATATATATATATATATATATATATATATATATATAGGTATGTATTTATATATATTCATATCTCTCATTTGTAATTATTTTCATGTCTCCTAATAGGTTTCGTGAGCATTCTGACCCATCAAGAACTTCTTAAGAACCAAACTGTGTTGGATAGTCGCCTGATAAGGGTGTCTTGTAATATTTGCCCTGGTATGAAAAGTATGATAAACGTAGCGTGTAAAAGGAGAGTCTGTTTCAACCACTGCTGCTATTTCAGTGATCCTCTAGATTCACTGTACAGAATAGGTTAAATAAATCAATTTAATGAGACATTAGCCTTATCCAGATTTATTAAATAACAAAATTCTAAGCTTATACAGGGAAATGTTATGTTTTAAAAGGCAGAGAGGTACAAATGAATGGTTTTTAATGTTAGACTACAAAACTGGCACTTTTATAAGCTATACACCAGATGTGTAGACTAGTAAATCTGCCATTTTTATTGCAGTTACACCCATTTGTGGCAGACATGTGAACTAAAGGAGCATGCATCTACGTTTCCTTTCCAGCAAAGGTCAGAACAGACGTTATTTCTAAATATTATCATTATTATATGCTGCAGATAACCATAACTAATGTTTCTATTAGTTTCAGTAGTAATCAGATAGTGGTTGAAGATCCAAAAAATAACACAAAACACCATCAAGGTAACACACATGACAATAAAATAATGCAATAAACACAATTTAACAACACACGACGTATATAATGTGCATTACTGATAAAAAAATCTAAGAAAAAACAGATTTATTAAAAAGATAAACCATCAAATGTGAAGTGCCACACAAGCTATTCTGGGAATGTCAGCTTTTCCCTGCAAATTATAAGTTATTTTTTATTTAAAAAAATGGTACATTTAACTGTGTAAAATTGTTTTTGGATAGATTGTAAGGATAGATTTTTCCCCACATACATAGTATTTATACAGTTACAGTTTTTCCCTGTATATATTAAGTTCTTGTTCTACAGTTCATGTTCTGTATATAATTTCATTTTCAATGAGGGCATTTACAAAAATACTGGTGCAAAGAATTCTGTTTTTAACATTATGTGTAGAAAATGTAAAGAAAAAAAAGATAAATGACATGAACCTATCAAACCCATTATCTCGCACGTTATTTTAAATGAGAAAACTAGAACAGCTGGCTTCTGTCCACTCAAAGATGAGAAATGCAATAAAACGCTTGTCTTGCTGCCCATACTGACATTTTGAACTGTAATAAAGATGGATATGATGGTCATAACTTAAGGCTAAAAACAACAGAAAACAGAGCCTTCATGATTTGCAGACGAATCCTCCTGCCTCCTGCTGTGGGACTGAAGTACAGAGCACTGCTTAGATGACACAGTTTGACTTATGTGGACATGTATTCCTCTGCTATCTATGAAAATACTGCCATTATTTATTCTCCCTCGGGTCGCTCCAAACCGATATGCTTTTATTTTCTCTTGGAACACAGTGAGTTAAGCCACACACTCCCGCGAGTTGATTCCAGAATCATTTTCTTGATTCGTGTCTTGATTCCCAATGCGTTTGGATTGAAAGAATCTTCTGTCCCGTGAAGGCGTCGAGCCTGTGTCTGCATGTGTCCTTGTTCAATAAAATAATACATTTTTATTTATTTAAAAAATCAAATCTTTCTTGCCTCACACTTTTGTGTATCGGTTTCCACAAAACTGAAACAGCACAACTGCTTTCAACATTGATTATAATCATAAATAATTCTTAAACTGCAAATCATCATATTAGAATGGTTTCTGAAGGATCATGTGACACTGAAGACTGGAGTAATGAAGGGTCATTCTTCATCACAGAAATGAATTACATTTTTAAATATATTTAAATAGAAAAGTTATTTTAAATTGTAATAATATTCAACAATATTACAGTTTTTTACTGTATTTATTAATTGATAAATGCAGCCTTGGTGAGCAGAAGAGAATTAATTATTGCAAATTTTGACGATGATATCAAAACTCCCAAAATGGTGTATTAATATTTAAATGGAAAAGTTGTTGACATTTGCCTTGCATTGCGTATTATAAAACATTGGTGCACTCAGTTTCACGCTTCTTTTTTTTTGTGATCAGTTGTTTTGTATAATAATAAATTGAACAGCACATTTGCAAAGCTTTGACTAATTTGCTACCGTTCCTTCAGAATTTTCACCATAATTTATTATTTAATGAACTTTTGATTGAACTTAATGTAGATTTATTGCCAGTAATTTCTGACATGCAGAGTTTTAAATTTGGCAGCCATTAATATTAAATGAAGTTTCTTCTTTTCTCAGAATTAGTCCCCAAATACGATACTTCAGACAAACAACAAAACAACAACAAAAAAAGATGTCTCCACTCCATCAGCAAAGGATAACACAAATAAGTTGCCCTAAATGACTGCTGATGTCATAAAGTGGCTGCTAACTTATAATCAAAAGCTACGCTGACCAGAGGCAAATATGTATGATGGGAACTTGTCTGCAACAGTAAATATTTACATATTTTCTGAGTAAGCTGTTTATTGAGTGGATGTCAGATCTGTAAACCTGTCAAAGGCCGTTTATTGTTCCAATCATACAGTCATCACAATTCGGATTATATTAGCTCTTAGTTGAAACTGTGAATAATTTTCTCCAAATATTTTTTGTTGTGAAGAGATTTGGATGGTATTACAATAGGGGTGTAACAATATATCATCATGTCACAATATATCGCAATACAAATATGCAACAATATGTTTTGTGGATAGTGACTATATATATTGTATATAGTTCACCCAAAACAAAAATTACTGTGTGAGAAAAAAATTCACGTTTTTAGAGTTTTAGTGTCAGACATTAAACTACTATGTATAATGTTGAATATAATGTATAATAATTCAATGGGGGAATATTTGTGGTCCTGATTATGCCAAATGTCTGTATAAATATATCTAGTCAGTGAAAGAGTTCAAAAATAATTCAGTAATTTCAGCTTCAGAATCATGAATATTGTTATTCTGGTGTCTCTATTATCCTGTGCTTTGGGTTTCAGCACCAAGTCCATCCTATTCATTTACACACACAATGTAATATCAAATTTAGCATTTTAATCAACAGTACGTTTTATGTTAACCTTTTAACAAATATGTTTGAGTATCGCAATAATATCGTATCCTGATGTGTATTGAATCGTGACATGAGGGTATTGTTACACCCCTAGCTTACAATCAAAAACTACTTTTTTTCTTCTTTTTTTTACAGACCTTTCGACCAATCAGCAGTGGCTATAGTCCAACTCCGAAGAGTCCCTCGCCCAAGAGTCCCATCACAGGAGGTGTGTCCTACAATAATGGCAACTCAAGACCCACGTACAACAATCCAGCCGGACTGTATTCGCACAATAACGGCAATGGTGCTCTTCCCAAGCAGATGGCAGGCCTCAGCCTGGGCTCTCCTCACAGGTGGGACATTTTACAGTTTTTCACACATGCACAGAAATGGCATTATGGGCCCTATTTTAACAATCTAAGCACACGATCTAAAGCGCCCTGCGCAAGTGCACTTAGGACATGTCTGAATCCACTTTTGCTAGTTTAACAACGGGGAAAATGGTCGGTGCTCCCGGCGCATGGTCTAAAAGGGTCGTAATGAGTAATGGGTGTGTTTTGTCTCTATTCTCTTAATGAGTAATGGGTGTGTTTCGTCTGTATTCTCTTAATGAGTGATGGGTGTGTTTTAGGGCTGTGAATCTTTGGGTAGGCAGCGAATCGATTCAATTCACGATTCATAGGTTTTCAATTCGATTCAAGAACGATTTTTGCAAATTCTGAAAGATTCGATTCGATGCGATGCACATTAAAGTTTGATGCGATTTGATTAATTCGATTCGATTCTTCATTTTTTATATGCATTCATAGGATTATTTAAATGCTTCCCCCAATGGGTTTTAGTCAGGGTGTGAATTACACAGTGGTCTTCGGGGGTCAGAGAGTGGGGACAAAAAAAACCCGACATTTTGTATATTGTTAATGTTAGTTCATGCTAGTTTTTAATTAATTTATTATTATAAAAAATATTTCCAAAGCCTATAAATTAGCATTTGTAGAAATGTAAGCCAAGATTTAAAAAGCATGATGAACTAACAATACTTTTAAAGCCTAACTATTTTGTTGGATATGTTAATAGATACACAACCTTAAAGTGTTCCTGGTACATCCTTCCATTGTGAGACTAAAAATACCATGAACTTTCCCACTAAACCTTAACTAACTTTCCTCATGGAATAGTAAGTATTCCTCATGGAATACTCTTTGTTCTCTTTATAGGCTACTGAACATTTTCCTATGATTCTGAGAGAAAACGCGCCGGGTGTCTACTTTTGCTATAGGCTAGTAACGATTACAAAAGCAAATTTAATGCGCATCTGATTGAAGGATAAACCATGCGCTCTTATTTCAGTGTAATTAATGTTGTAGTTATTTCAGCAGTTTCCTTCGTACATTCAGTTTAATGACATAAAGTTAAATTTCATTCATGATTCATAGGAAGCGTGTGTATTTTAGGTCTATTTGCGTCTGCTCTTTCCATGTAATAAATGCGCACCTTGAATAAGTGGGGTTTTACTTCAGCTGCTCAGGACGGGTATGACCCATTTCCGTAAAACTTCAGTATCTTATCTTAAAGAAAATAACGGCGACGTTTCCACGCAACGAACGCGTTGTTTCATAGCAGTGCCCGCGCAATGACATGGCAGCTTTATCAATGGCTTGAGCGGTCTGACTCAAGACTTGCTTTCTCGATAGAAAGCTGTCACCTGCTCATGTGAACATCAGTGGCTGTCCTGAGGAGAGCTCAAAAATGGACTGCTCAAAAATCTGTAGATGAGAGCTATATGGGACCGAGCGTGAGCGAAATCCAGTGAAAGATGGTAAAGAGTGCAGCGAGTATCTGTGAAGGAGAGCTGGGAGGACGCCAAATGACGTCGCACAAGTAACGGCCCCATTAATTCACGCATGTAGTCATTTAATGTTTACATATTGTAAAGCACTGAATCGCTATAGAATCGCAAATTATTCGATTCTTAGCATTTTAAATCAATTATTGACCGAAATAAACGATTCACGATTCAAAATACATGTTTCAAGATCAATGCATATGCATCGTCAGGATTTGTAATCGATGCATCGAGAAAACGAGTGAATCGTTACACCCCTATTGTGTTTTGGTCATACCATGTAAAACAACCAACCAGAGTCTCATCTCCCATTGCCTTTAAACGGCAGTTGCGCTCGCATGGCGGATTCGCTATTTACATGGAGGAATTTACAAGCGGAAAAACTGAACGCGTATCTAGCGAGGAAAAGGATCTGATCATACGGGAGGTTAAAGCGTGCAAGAAGACCATCTAAGTTTTATCTTTTATTTTTAATATTTGACATGTTTGTGTGGTGCTGTGCGTCCCTGTGTGTGTAAGTAGACAGTACGCACGTGCGTTGTGGACCCACCTATAGGTGCACATCACTAACGCACTCTTTAAACAACATAAAAATACTACGTCATTGACTTTAGACCAGGTTTCAGTTGGTCAATGGCTCAGTCTATTTCAGTTCCTCAAAATAGCAACGCTCCAACACTGCGTCTGAACACACACCTCTCTCAGACCAGCAGCCCATGGGCGCACAGATGGGCACAAAAGCATTTACTATTTTAACAACGTGGCGCCGGACGTGAAAATGAAAAATGCGTCGGGCTGAGACAAGCAAAAAACACTTGCGTTGCGCCTGGCACTGCATTACATCGGTTGTATGATTGAGCCCAAAGCATTTTTCTTTGGAATAACAATTAGACCAGGAACGCAAGAGCAATAGGGTCAGTTATAAATTCATGTTAACTGTACACAGCTAAACTCTAGGCAACACAAACCACACCGGTCTTGCAGTGGTGCCAGAAACGCATATTTATGATCCTCACAAGGCTGTGAGAAACATAGTGATTTATCAAGGAAGCGATCTTGGGGATCTTTCCCATGTTGGACATCTACAGTGCAGGTCCTGTCTTCACTCAGAGCACTTGCACACAACAATAAACATTTCAGACTGAAATATGCTACAGCTCTTCAGGCATATTGTTATGTAAAAATGAGTTCATGAGTTCAGCGGAGCACAGGACTGGAAGAAGTGAACAGTTTTCAGGGAACATCTGCCGCACTGATATTTCCAAAACATCCTTGAATTTTTCTGAAGCACTAGTGTATCTGGATGTAAGATAAGAGTGACCGAGAACCGTTTGGTTGCTTGTAAAACTTGCTGTTTACTCTGAAGATGACAAATCCGCTGTTTATGAATTCCTGTACTCGAGGGGAATCAGTTCCTTCAAAGATCTTAACTCATAACAACTGTCAAACTTGTTTGGACATGTTTACTCATTCTTTATTATTAGTAATGGTGACTGATTTTTGGGGCCGATCACCAATCACTATAAGCAGTATTGGCCGATATCGATCACCGATACTGAAATAAATAATAGGCACAATATTCTTAACAATGTATTTAAGTATGAATAAATTAAGAGATAAGGAAGTATCATGAATTGACAACTCTTAATTTATTGGCACACAACATGTGCAACATATTCCATTCGCTCATTTAGAGGTGATTAGGAACAGCTTAAAGCTTAACAAATATAGCATTCCTGTGAAATAAATTATACAAAATAAAAAACAGAGCAGGCTTTATCAACAGAAAGTAATCAAATGTAACGATGCATAGTCTTCACTGTTAGGGGTGGAACGGTACACAGAAGTCACGGTTCGGTACGATTTCGGTACAATGGAGTGAAAAGCAAAACAAAAATGCAGAAGGCCTTTTTATAAATGTCTTAAGCCTTGTATTTTTTAAAGAAGTTGTATTAATAAAGGCATAGAACCAGTTTATTTGTAGTGCCAATAGTTTTATATAATTTAATTAGTTTATTAATTAAATTAATAAAAAGACAAAGACCGTGCGATATGTTTGGTATGTTTGAATGAATTTAAAATTAATTTGCCATATTTCAGATCAATATATTTGTTTTTCTTAATTTTAATTAACTCTAACTTTAATCTCATCTGAATTATAAATAATTGATTTCTGTATAAAATAATACTAGGCTACCATTAAAAACCACATTTGATTTTCTTTTTTTAATCAATGTAGAATGTGTAGTTTAAAAGTAAAACTGTGTGTGTGTGTGTGTGTGTGTTTGTGTGTGTGTATGTGTGTGCGATTTTGGTTGGGTGACAGTTGTAGGTTACAGTTTGACAAGAGAGTGTGACAAAAGCACAATGTTGTGTTTTATTGCGAGTGTACACAAATATATGTAAACACTTTGCAGTTTGAATTATATGTTTACGGAGTATGTTTTTGTTTCCACTGTTCGATCGCGCACACGCTTCTCTCTCTCTCTCTCTCTCACACACACACACACACACACACAGTTCGATCGCGCACACGCCTCTCTCTCTCTCTCTCTCTCTCTCTCACACACACACACACACACACACACAGTTCGATCTCGCCCGCGCCTCTCCCTCTCTCGCGCGCGTACACACAGTTCAGCATTGCAATATTGACATCGCAGTCTGTTCATTATGCTGCGTTCAGACCAAACCCGAATTGAGCGAATTTTATCGCTATTTAGAGTTTTATTTATTTTTATACCGTGTATTGTACGTGTAAATTCGTGCACCGAACCATGACGCCAGTACCGATTCGGTTCAATACGAATACATGTACCGTTCCCCCCTATTCACTGTATATATTAAATATAGATTAAACCTACTAAAGAGCAGTGATTATTTTCTCTTTGTCTTTTCTTGTTTGATTAACATTAATAACACAGACGGTAGCAGGAATATTAGGCTGCTTTCACTTTAAGAGCCGAATGCACGTATCCAATATACTGATACATATGCGACTTATTTCCAAACTGTTTATGTTCATTTAACACAACCGAGGGTTTTTAAGCAAATTCTCACAAATATGGGCATTTTGACAGTTTTTTACCGTTCAGGCGCAAACCCGACGCTCAAAGCTCACTTTACTCATCTGTGTTTCACTCCTTCTCGGAGCGCACACACGGAAAGCCGCTTGGGGAACAGTATCACTTTCGTGGCTTTTAATAAGTCTTTTTTTATTATTGAGCCCGTCCTGAGGTTTAGCCACCGTAGCCTGTATTTTAGGACATCACTGATCTAGCTGATTTAGACTTTAAGTTTGGGCTTCTAGGGATGAATGAAATCGCACCACTGTGAAGGAAAGAAATGCTCTAAAATCACACAGCTCAGTCATTGCTGTAGGTTTGCTGACTGTCTTTGCAATATCTCCAAAATTTTTGCACATTTATTGTCCTTTTCAGACACCTGGTAAAACTGCCAGTCCGGTGAATGGAGTGAAGAAATTTTAGCTGCGCACAGAAAACTGGTTCCGGGAGTTTTGTGTCTTCTGATCTGGCTTTATATAGAGACCACCGATCAAACTTTATATAGCTATTATGGGCCAATAACCGGCGCCCGATCAATTTGAGCAGCATTCATTTTATATATATAATAATTGCTGTTAAACTGTGATAATACTACGTAATAAATGATTTCCAACATTAACAACTGCACGATTATTACAAGATTCAGCTTTACTGTGTCCAAACTTTTGTCTGGTAGTGTATGTGCGTATCTGAATATTTGTAACAAATGTGTTGTATTTGAATTTTAAACCAATTACTTTGGCTCCTTTAGAGATGTACTGAAGCTTTTATAAATAACTTGATGCACTGAGAAAGTGTTTAGTTCAGTATGAAAACACATGGCAATAGCAGATGTTTATGTTTGAGATCTGGATGTTTTTCTTTCAGTTTCAGCCCTGAACCACCAATGAATTCATCAGGCAACCACAATGGTTTCGACCCGCAGTCGGACGTCTACAGGATGCTTCAGGACCATGAGGAACCTGTGTCTGCTCCCAAACAATCTGGCTCCTTTAAATACCTGCAGGGAATCCTGGAAGCTGAGGATGGGGGTCAGTTTTACTTCATTATTTCTCTCTCAGAATCAGGGCTTAACGGGTGTATTTCAACAGTGGGGAGTAACGCAGTTACTCCTACTAGCCAGTTTGACAGGTTGAATTTTATATAGCCTAATATATGCATTTAATTGTAGCTTTTTAAAAAGGCATCTGAAATAATAATTGCAATGTAGTATTGTCAAAAACGTTTTGCACATAATTTTACTCATTCCCGCAGATTTTGAGCTCAAACTCAAAGTGCGGCACATAAAGCGGCCTCTCAGTACTAAATACGTTTTCCCACTGCTTATTGTGCTTAAACAGTTAAATACACACAGATTAATATCAAAATGCCGGTCTTGGCAAGTATTCACGTAAACACAGTTAGTTATGTTTTATGTGAACGTAAACAGTTGAGAAAGAAAACATTCTTTCTGTGTATTCTGTCTTAATGTGACAGCAACCTAATATTCCTGATGCCAAGATATGCCAAGATAATATTAAAAATATCTATATGACAGTTTTTCCCCATGGTATCGATGTCAAAATTGTGGCCAGTGAAAATGCTGAGTGGCTAGTAACTTTGGAAAACCACTAGCCACAGTGGCTGATGAGCAAAGTGAATGTCAGACCGTGCTCAGAATATATTTTGAAATTGTTAATTATTGATAATGTCCTATATTTTGTGTGTGATCAAACCGATAATACAATGATTATAGTCTCAGTATGTTCAGTGGAAACAGTAACATAAGAATGATGCAGTGTTTTATTACTGTAAGGCGGGTGCCGAAAAGTCTGGGCCACCCCTGGTGGAAACAAAAGACTCCTGAGAATTAACATTTGAACCCTCCCTTGCATAATGATATAACAGCAGCATCCAGTGCATCCAGCATCCAGACGCAGCACACAGTGCAACTCACACCTCACAGCTCACTTGAACAATCTCCCCCTTCTCCTGCTCACCTGAAACTCACTGAAAGCCCATGAAATGTTAAATGTGTACAAATAAGAAACTATGCATGTTTAGTATCATTTAAAGTGTCTCAGTGTGCCTGGTAAAATGGTCTCATTCTCCCAACCATAATGGAAAGCTAAAAGAAGTTACAAAATATGAGAAGTAGTGTATCCCTCTAAGGTGTTCCCTCCCCCAGATCCTCCATTCTGATCCCACAGTTGTGAGCCCCTCACTAGGGGACCAAACCTAATTATAAGGACAGAAATCACCATTTGGTAAACAAATTGAATTATCTGGGTTTATAAGGAAAATGGGCAAAAGGTTCTGGGAGTCTGTAGGTTGACTGCCCACACAATCGCTGTGTGTAATTTTCATTGCCAGGTAATACTTTCCACAAATTCCTCGATTTCTGTTATGATATGATCAACTGATGATTTTATTCTCATGAATTGGATTCTGAATTATTGCCTCATTACCTGGTAAATAAATTGTAAACGTTTGATTTTACTCTGATTGACTCTTGAGTTTGTTCTCCAAAGGAGATCATCGGATTCGTATTCTCCCGCAATTCTGCGTCAGATTGGCGACGGCTAATACTTTGTCACTAGTTCAAGTGTACTTGCTTTGTAGAGACGGGGCATTCCGTTTAGGGGTAGCTAACGTGCTGCCTGACCAGCCTAAATTTGGGTACGTCTATTTTACCTCTGTCTTAATTTAATGTAACTTTAGATAAGTGTACGTGAGAGATCACGGGCTTGGCCAGTCTAAACTATTATAAGGAAAGTATCGTTGGTCAACTCATACCTATAATAGGGCCAAAACCTCTACTAAAGTATAACGATTGAATTAAGTTCAAGTGTATGCAATTCAAGGGGACTAAAAGAAAAGTATCTCTGATTGTGTTTTGGGTGAATCCGACCGTCTGAGATATTAGTCAAAACCTCTGTTTAGTGACGAAACTGACGAGATTGTGATCGTGAGACCCGCAGAAGATGCGAGGACCTCTAAGCGGCATAGTTTCCTAATCTGAACGGGTAAAACATAATTAAAGAGTTTCAAAAGAATAATCAAACATTCGCTCACTTTTAATGATACCCAGATATCATTAAAACCCTTTTCATTTATGGAGTCAGATGAAATAACGAGTCAATAGCTATGAGAAAAATGTGTTCCATTTTATCTTGTTGTGTTGCGTAAAAGGAAAGACAGTAACGCGCAGAGACCTTCACCTGTATTATTGGAAACCCTCATTGGACCAATAAACAGGCTTACATTACAATACATCGCTATTTACTTGTTACTAGAAATGCTACACTATTTAGAAAATTGTCTCGCTATTAAAAAATGTATTCAGTAAAAGCACTGCCTTGAAGTCTGGATTTTTTTTGGGCCAGATTGCTCTCTTGTCTCTTGGAAGCTAAAAGCTCCCAAAAATGTTGTGCTTTGTGTCATATAAGCCCAAAAATGTATTTTGTCTAAGCCAGATCCCAGGGGGAAGCTTCTAGACCACGCTATACTTACGCCTTCGCCATCTCTCGCACACTGAATTAGATCCCCATGGAGCCACATGGATCAGGGATCAAGTGTTTAAGTGTGTAATTAGTGGTATTCGTTGACAGGTTTGGAGTAGTAACCTGTCCCAGCAGTTCTTGGGAATAACGCAGAGTTAATGATCTCACTTTGGCACAGCTACAGTCAGATGACTGAGGCGGGCACCATTGAGACAGTTGCGCTTATTTTTTTATCCGGATGTTTCCTCGTTCAGCATGAAACCGAGAAGATAGGAGGCCTTGGCAGCTGTGCTCCATACTTGGCCATATGGCTCTGTCCCAACCATGCCCCGAAGCTAAAACACACACACACGGGATTTTCAGCTACGTCTGCATGGAGAATAGTGTCTGAAGTGTGAAGGACATTCATTCTGGCCATCTCTTTGTTCCAGGGACAGCTGCTAAGAGTTTACTCTGTGAGATTTTTTTGTTTTGGGCTAAACAAGGCCTCTTGGAAAGTCAGAAGTAGCTGTTCAAAGCATTAGTTTGACCAAAAGTTACAATTCTGTCAATATTTTATCCTCCTCAAGTTGCTCAGAGCGTGTACTCTGCTGCCATTGGACACAAAATGAGAATTTTTAACTCTTTCCACGCCAGCATTTTTGGAAAAAAAATGTTGCCAGCCAGCACCAGCATTTTTTTTTTGGATCATTTTCACAAGGGTTTCATGACCCCAAGAATATTTTGTTATATGAATATCTGAGGATGCAGTACATCAAAAGAACAGATCCTTTTAAACAACAACAAAAAACTGTTTTATTCTAGCTTCATGCATTCTTTTTTATAAACAATGTCAATGGCGGGGAAAGAATGAATTTAACACTGATGAATAGGTTTGTGAGTGAATTAGTGGAACAGTATAATTTAATGCAGAAAGTGGAAAGACCAAGTTAGTGGGGAAGTTTTGGAGAAAAGACCAACAACAATTAACTTTGGGAGTCCAGTAATAGGAAGCCACAATTAAACAATTATGAAACATTATTTAGGGCAGGTGTGGTCAAGTCTGCTTCTCGAGATCAATGCTGCAAAGCTGAGCTCGAACCCTGGTCAAACACACCTGAACAAGACCATCAAGGTCTTCTCAAGTTACAGGCAGGTGAAAAAACACTGGGAAAGGGGATTTCATGATAATGTATCTAGCAAAAATATTCTTAGTATGAGTGCCATTTTCTGAGGCTGATGGGAGATTTCACTGCCTCTTCTTTTGTATGTTCATTTTTCTTCCCCGGAAGAGATGCATTTTGTCCTGACAAAACTAAAAACTAAGAACTAAAATACAAAGCAACTTTAAATAGCATTCAAAGTATACATTTTATCAATTCTTGCTTTCCCTGGGAATCGAGCCCATGACACTGGCGTTGCAAGCGCTAAATGCTCTTCTGTATGAACTACAGGAAGGCTTTTTTTGTGTTACAGATTTTATTTTGAGCATTGCAAGCAACTTGGTAGTAAAATGTGCACAGCACTACAACTTATCCTGGACTATGATGAAATTAAGATAGTTCAAACTATTTATAGCTTATTGTTTCGAAGTTTTAAAATTTTAAGTTTGCACCCTGAGATGTCACCCTCCAGAAAGTGTAGTGGTTAAATTGGATAATGTGTGCCTTGATAATCACATCACATCATTGACGTCATTGAATGGCTGTCAGAGTTGTACGTCAGTCAATCATGCTTTGTGGATACCATAGAAATGAATGAGAAATTTCATAAACCGAATCACACAATTGTCTGTGATTTCTCTGGTAAAACATAAATTATTTCAGTTTAAACCCTAAAAAAATTGATCAATCAAAATCCAATGTTTAATTGTAAACACATTGAATATAGTTATGTTCAATTCCTGAAGAAAGAGTTATTTTTTGCCGGTAACCGGTCGAGCCGGTTCACAGATTCAAACTGAATAAACAGAGCAATTCCAAGAAGTTCCTCATACCATCGGTGCTCGGGCCCTAATTAAGTTTCAGTTCCGGGTTGATGACGCAAGACGCACATCCGACGCACACACACACACACACACCTAATGAGCCAATAAGCATGTCCAGAAATGCAGCTATGTTTCCAGTGATCCCGAAGACCTTGATCAGTTGGTTCAGGTGTGTTTCATCAGGGTTGGAGGTAAACTCTGTTGGAAATTGGCCCTCCAGAAACTGAGGCTATGTTCACACTGCAGGCCAATCAGATCTTTTCAGGCAGACTGTCCGCACTATTCATTGCAAGTGAAGAAATAAAATGTGTGTGTCCATACACAACCAACCTATCTGCATGGGTAGCTTTGGTAAGGACGTAGGCCTACCCACGTATGTGACGAGGCTTTCAAAGCGGATGCAGGAAAAATGGAGGTGCATCATTTCGGTCTCTAAATTCGCGGTGGAGAACTCTTACATCGCACAAGACCAAACTCAGTGACGGAGGATCTTTGGACACACTGTTTGAATACCGTACGAATACTTCTGGTATTTCTGTCTCTGGTTTTCACGTTATCATTGTGTGTTGCTTTAAGAGTGATGCAAAAGACAATTTGAAATTCGGCAATTTGAAGTGTATCTGTAAAAATCTGATTGGAATTGCATTTCCGATCAGAGATCAGAGACCACCTCTTAAAGGGATAGTTCACCCAAAAATGTAAACTCTGTCTGTATTTACTCTCCCTCATGTTGTTCCAACCCGTAAGACCTTCGTTCATCTTCGGGACACGAATTAAGATATTTGTGATTAAATCTGAGAGCTGGATCACTCCTCCATAGGCTTCTAAGGGATTGACACTTGTTCCCCCTAAAAGTTATTAAAGACATCGTTAAAATAGTCCAAGTGACTACAGTGGCTCAATCTTAAGTTTATCAAGCGACGAGAATACTTTTTGTGCGCAAAAAAAAACAAAAATAACGACTTTATTTAAACTATTCATTTCCTTCTCTGTGGGCCTCGAGTCAGTTCACTAGTGTAACAGCGCAGCGCTTCTGTGTTGTACGTCACACGTGGGCTCACTATTGGCCGACACTGGTCATGTGTGTGATGCGTGTGACGTACAACACAGAAGCCTATGGAGGATGATCCAGCTCTCAGATTTAATCAAAAATATCTTATTAAAGATGAACGAAGGTCTTATGGGGTTGGAACAACATGAGGGAGAGTAATTACGGACAGCATTTTCATTTTTGGGTGAACTATCCCTTTAATGTGGTTTCAATCAAATGCAGAAAAAATCTGATTTTTTTTTTTTTTTTTTCAAAAACTTTCAAAAACGAATCTGGATAAAATCAGTCTGAACATAGCCTGAGTCCAACACCCCTGCTGTGAGGGATAGAAGTTCACTGCATTCAATGGATTGTACTGTTGTTTGACAACATACCAATTGTTCTGTTTTTTGACAAAAACTCCATTAAACGGTTTGAAAAGTTCTATGTTGTAAACATTGCGTGATCTAGGACCTTTATACAGTGTGTGCCATTGTAAAGACTGTAAGTCTATCCCTCACAGCCTCGTTTTCATCCGCGTTAAAGGAGTAGTTCACTTCAGAATTACAATTTCCTGATAATTTACTCGCCCCCATGTCATCAGAAATGTTCATGTCTTTCTTTCTTCAGTCGGAGAGAAATGAAGGTTTTTGAGGAAAACACTCCAGGATTTTTCTCCATATAGTGACTTCAATGGAGTCCAACGGGTCGAAGGTCCAAATGTGAGTTTCAGTGCAGCTTCATAGTCTCGACACGATCCAGCCGAGGAATAAGAGTCTGATCTAGACAAACCAGCGCACATTTATGACAAAATAAACTTATCAGGAATGTTTAATTCTGAAGTGATCTAATCCTTCAAATTCAATATGGAAAGACCTGACTAAGGTCTGTAGGATTGGACACCTGGGTTAATTGAATGATTCAATGACTCACTCATAACACACAAAACAACACTGGGTTGTTGCCATCAAATGGCATAATGGTAACCTTTTTGGTGAATGAATTTAAAAGTTTAAAATCATAGTATCTGCAGCTTCTTGATCTAGGCAGGAACGTGTCACACACTAGAGGATCTTTGGTTACTTCATGCGCTTCAATCTGGGGCTTTTGTTGCAAAGCTTGGTTCTTGTAAATAACACGAATGCTCCAAAGGTCTCTTTCAAAAGAAGAACACTTGGTTTCCGTTCCAAGATCTTATCTTAGTACAATAGTTGATCACTGTATCATATTCTGTGCCCTTGACTGCAGTTTCTCTTCTTCCCAGGGGTCTCACCGGTGGACAGGCACGGGGTACGAGGCTTGCGTTCCCCAGTTAAATCCCCCGTGCCGAAGCTGGGCAGCCCCATCACGGCTCCTCTGGCGCCCATGGCCGGCCTACAGAAGCTGCCTCAGTGCACACGCTGCGCAAACGGCATTGTGTAAGTGCCATGTATTGCTGCTTATGGTTTTACAATGTTAGTATGATTTTTACATCAAAAATTGTCATAATTTAGAAATAAAAGGCATTTTTCCTACCCTGATTTTAGCCCTCTGGTTTAAACGCTCTGTTTTAAGGGGTGTGTCTCTGTGAGACTTCAGTGTAAACGCCCACTGTTGTGATTGGCTGACAGCTTTGCATATTAAATAAGTATTACATGTGGAACTTTTAGCACGTTTTTACAAGAGTTCTCAAGATTTACAAATCGTGAAAAGTGTTGATTATAGCATTATATTTAGATAGTGGCATGAAAGGGATCTCGTCATTGTAACTCGATTTCTGCACACTTACTAATGCGTTCATGATTACTAACTGCGCAAACACAATGTAAATAAGAGATTCGTTGATTATAACGGGAGTTTTGGCGAGAGCCCAGAATTCAGTCACTGACCCAGACAGCAACATTGTTTCGGCCCAGATCCGGCCCACATCCGGTACAAGTGGATTCCACACGGATGTGGGCCGACACTGTTGCTCTCTGGGGATAAACTTGCTCTGTTTGATTAACAGCTCCAGCGATTGTAAAGGGAGTGTTCTTTAAATCGCTTTAAATATATAATTTAATCCCAGTTTAAATAACAGATTATTTTCATCCTTCTAAGAGAAACAATGTGAAGTACACCATTTAGTAACTGGTTTGATTTACTGACAAAAGAACAATTTTGAGACAAAACCATCTGGCTGTGGCCTACATGAATCATTACATATCAGAAGTCACTGGTGATTTTGGTTAGACAAACGATCTGTAACAAAGCAATAGTGACACAGTAAAACCTTTTTTACTCGCATAAGTGCCGTTCCTGTCGATCCAATATAGAAGACGACACAGCATTGTTTTTGAATTTCAGTCTCTGCGAATCCAATGCAGCGACTGTGTTTTTCCACAAGCTGGCACTGCACAACATTTGCACTCTTCAAATGCATATTTATCGCTTAGTTGTTTGATCCAGTGTTAGCGTCACGTCTGATATTTACCTACTACTTGTCATGCTCGAATCAGTGGGCGGGGCTACTGAACTTTAGGGCTTGTGATGTCACCAAAAAGCTCTTAGTACTCCTTAAAAATCGATTTCTGTAAAAGAAAATATCTCCCTTTGCTTTGAACTTTGAGCGTTGTAACTTTATAGATGTTGTTTATGCTCAAACAACAACATTACACACTAACTAAAGTTAGAACGGTGAAATCATAATCAAGGACCCCTTTAAGAATGTTTAAATATACAGCAATATTGGCTGAGGAAAGCCCCTAAATGAACATCAAGACACTAGATAGTATTGAATAGACTTAAGAAGCCAGTAGATGTTTGGTTTATTATCTTTAAACATAAGCCTGTAAGTCGTGTCTTGAAGTAAATGAATGACTTGAACAGTGACATGCTCATTGAATAGGTGATTGTTAAATGAAGCCAGGCCTGCTGCAGCATGTGGCACAGGTGTTCCCGATGATGATAATACTGTAAGTCACTCTTCTGCTGTTGGCACTTTCCCACAGGAAAATTAGTAAACAGTGATGTCATATATGATAAGAACAGCTCCACAGAAGAAGGAAACAATGCGCCCATTGTAAATGCTGTTGATAGATATTATAGCCTTCAAATATGTACCTGTTCATAGAGATTTATAATAGGAAGTGAATTAGTGATAAGAGATTGTCCAATCAGCCGTCAGGGTCGCATAAAAGACATTTGTGCTTTCTGTTTTATATCCTGGTTGGGTCATGTCATGTCAGAATTTTTTCTCAGCCCATTTATGAAAGGAATTTATTCTTTGCTCGTTTACTGACTAAACATTACCTGCTAATCCTACATTAGCAACTGTTGACCACCATTTTTATCATACAAGCCTTTTCTCTTTTAAAAGTCTAGTATAAGGATAGTTTTTACAACATTTGTTCAAAAACTTTAGATGATTTTCACTTTAAAATAATTGTCCAGATCACTAGTAGTTCCTAAAGAGTGACTAGGTAACACTTGAGTAATTAGCTATGCATTTTAGACCATGTTGAGAGTAAAAAAAAGGCAGTTACACATATCTCAGATACGTTAATGTTGTGATTATTACTTAATTCATAATTCTTTATCATTTGTCATAGTTAGTTGAAATATATTAAAGTCCCCCTGTGGCGAAAATCCAGCTTTAATGTTTATACGGTGTTTTTAATATGCTTTAAGACAAACCATGTGTAAATTCACAAGTCGAGAGCATTGCTGAGTATTTTCCCCTTAAAACTGCAGTGAACCAAAGACAGTCTCAAAAACACGGTTTGAAATGGCTGGTGTTTCTGACGTCACAAACTACCTTGTAACCAATCAGATCAACGTGTGATCGTCAACGAGTGGATCTCTGAGTGAGTGAGTGGAGGCGGGGCTCATTTGCATATTCACAGAACCGTGCATACTAAATGAGGCAAGCGTGTCGAGTTACATTCAAGATATTTTAAGGCATGAAGAAATAAAAATAAAAAACGTTAAAATATGTAAGTTTGTTGATCAAGGATGAGTTTTAAGGGATAAAATTGACTACAGGGAGACTTTAAATGTAACCTTTTGTTGAAAATGGCATAAAACATTTTTCGAAACCAACATTATAGTATATTTCTGTTTTTTGTATAAAGATTGTCCTTTTCTTTCTCCTGGACCATTGACCTAATTACCAAATGAAGTGACAATAAAAGTAACAATAAATGTAATTTAACAAGCGTCTTATAACTGTTTTAACACAGGGGAACGATTGTGAAGGCCAGAGACAAGCTGTATCATCCCGACTGCTTCATGTGTGATGACTGTGGGCTGAATCTCAAGCAGAGAGGATATTTCTTCATCGATGAGAGTCTGTACTGCGAGACTCACGCCAAGGCTCGTGTTCAGCCTCCCGAAGGCTATGACGTGGTGGCCGTCTATCCCAACTCCAAAGTGGAGCTGGTCTAGGCACACACACTCACACACACAGGTTTCGTTGAGGATTCAGCTTGGCAAAGTGGAAATGAGAATAACAAACGCCTGAAGCTCTTTTTTCAGTCCCTGCTCGACTTTATCCCAGACTCACGTTCTGTAGTTTGCTAACCTCGTACTGAAATCGACTTTTCTCTGCCGCCTTTCTAACTATCTGACTGAGCAAGTCTGGTATTGCTTTAAGAAGAAAGTTTGAAATGTAAGATAACCGAATGGCCCAGATGAACATCTGTTCACCTAGATTCCAGTGGCACACCAGCGGTTTATTTCTCTGAACGCTGTGGTGAACTTGAGGTGCTCGGAAAGGCCACGAAGAATGTCTCAAGCCATGTGGAAAATGGAAATTGTATTCATTTATTCAGAGAGTTTGGGACGGTATGTTTATTCTTTGGCTAAGAAGTCACGCTGTGTGTTTTTTCTCGATGAGCAAGCTTCCATCACCACCACATCCAGCTTTATCTGAAGAAAATGAGTCTGCAGGAATGGAAAAATGTCATTTGATTGCCTTTGAGCAGATTTAAGGTCCTTGCACACTGAGTCCGATTTTTCGTATTCGTCATCCTAAAAATTCGTCACGCACACAAACTTTGCACATTGAGTTTGATACGTATTAATTAATCCGTTGTGGAAAAATTTCGCAAAACAATACAAAATGGAGTTTCAAGCAGTGAGGATAATTTTGTTCTTAAAAATAAAGTCACCTCAGATAACAGATCACTCTAAATTATAAAAAAAATCATGCTTTTCTGTAAAGCTGCTTTGAAACGATGTGTATTGTGAAAAGCGCTATACAAATTAATGTGATTTGGATTGAAATTGAGAAAGAGAAAAATAATATTGGGTCCATCATCCAATCCTGAGATTGCATAGAGAGGAATTATCCCGATGATTCAAAGTTTACCTCAGGATGTCAGTGGCTTATATGCTACATATTAAAAAGAAAAACCACCAATTACCAATTGATCCTGAACAGTTCTGTACTTTGGCGTTCGCTTGTACCTCTCAAACGCCTCTCAAAATTCTTGCAGGGGATGCAAAAAAATGCAGAAATTTGAACCGATCCAATTTTTTTATGACGGAGGCAGTGTGTAAACGTGATTGACTCAACGTGAGGTCGTATTTATTTTTTAACGAGCGAAAATTTCTGATGACAATTTTGGACTCTTATATGCAAGTATGTGAATGCGATTTGACATGTAATTGCGTTCCTAAAAGTATCAAAACACAATTTCTATTGCAACTGCGCATGGCATTCTCAGAAAAAAGCTTCTATGGATGGTTTTCTCATTCACATCAACCACCATCATAGTGAAGCAACAGTTTGAAGAGATCGTGCTGAATCATCATACCAGCTTATGTAATATCTTCTTTCGCCTATTTAGTAAATTCATCATGTTTTTTGTTTAAAGCTAACCACCTGATAACATTTGATTTAATGGCACAGTCATTTCTAGGTGACTCGAGTACTGATGTTTGTTATTACTGACATTTTATGTTCAAAAGCAGAGTTGAAATGTGTTGGCCAAGCATTTATGACTGCGTTTGCATATTTGCGTACATTATGTGATTTAAACTAAAACTTTTATCTAGATTTTTTTAAATGTTTTTTTGATTGTGTGGCTGGCTTCTTCGTGTAAAACAAAACCAGAATAGTAAAGTAGATGTGCTTTTATTTTTTGTCTTCCCTTTATCTGGTGACACATTTGTAAATTCTGTTAAAAAAAAAGAAGGAAAAAAAGAGAAATGTTTGTTTTTCTAGTTTCTAATGAATGATATATACATGTGTGTGGGTTTTGTTGTATTAAGAGTCTACTGTAAATAATTTGAATGCTAACAGATCATCTTTAAACATAATAACAGCATAAACAGAAAACGAATTCTTTCTTTCTTTTTTTTACCAAGAACTTAATTCTTATTCCAAACCCTTTTGCCGTTCTTTCTTCCATGGAAAACACAGAAATAATGCTCATGCTAGACAGATGCAGTTGAGCTTCCAAAAAGCAGCATGAAAGTATTATAAAAGTCCATATGACTGCAAGTCTTCTGAAGCCATATGATAACATGTAGGGAACAGACCAAAATTGAAGCCAATATTGTGTTGGGGTCAGTACTTTTGAGACAATTTCTCATTTATGGTCACGAATGTGCATGCAAAGTTTTACACTGGTGTGTTTTGGAAAGACTGTACAATTTTTGCTTATAATTACTGTTTATTGGTCAAATCAAGTCCAATTGGTTTCTATGCAATTTGCCAAAAAGCAACAAATCCAAGGGGTCCTAATACGCCCTTTTACAAAGTCTTGAGTTCGTTTTTGGTGTGCACCAGAATATGCTGTTGTTCAAAAAACACGATATTCTTCACATATTTTACATTATTACAGCTCCTCTCTGTAAAATGCGGCAGAACTTTGTCTTAATATCATTTATAAAGAAATTCACCCCTCTCACAGTTGTCATTAATTAGCTATATAGATTAGCTATATAAGATTCAACTTGAGTGTAAAGCGTAACTTATGCGAGTAATGCGACGAACTGCTGATATTTACGCTACGCCATGACACACACCGCTAATTCTGACGTCATGAGTTGCGTAAGTTGCGCTTTAGGCGTAAGTAGAGACTGTGTATGTTCGTTTAGCTAGAATTAAGCTAGAATTTTACTTTGTAACGTGTTAAATATGAGTATTTTTCTTACACAAACTCATCGCATTGCTTCAGAAGGCCTTTATTAACCCCCCGGAGCAGTGTGGAGTGTGTTTATGATGGATAGATGCACTTTTATGAGCTTCAAACTGTTGGTTGCAATTCACTGCCATTGTAAAGCTTGGAAGAGCCAGGATATTTTTTTAATATAAGTCCGATTGTATTGGTCTGATACACCTAGGATGACCTGAGGGTGAGTAAATCATGGGCTAATTTTCATTTTAAAGTCAACTACTCCTTTAATTTCAGGCTGTTCTACAATCACAAAGCCTTTGATTATCTGCTTTAGGTGTGTTTAATTAGGACTGGAGCTGAACTCTTCCCTCCAGACGCAGGATTGGGCATCGCTGTACTAAAGCAGGTCCACAGTAGTAAGAAACTCATGGAAGTTTTGAATCACAGACCTGGGGCCGGTTTCACAAAGCTATTTTATTTTAGTCTATAGAGTTAGACAAGTCTAAAATTTACTCATAGACTAGTCTAATGCAAGTTAGACTGTTTCATAAATAAAGACTGACTTAATTTAGACCAGAAAATTTAGACACCTTAACCCAGGCTAACCCAGGTCTAAGACTCTGTTACCTTGGCAACCAGCAGTAACAATCAGGTACAGTACAAACAGCCAAAAGAAAAGGGAAAATGCTCATAATTTGTGGTTTGCTGACGACGTTATGGAGAGAGCTATGAGAAGGGAAAGGGTTTTAGGATATTTCCTCTTAAATATTTATTTTATGGCATCTTGTCCCATGTTTTTGTATCTTTTCTGTACGTCTTTAACGCTCCGCTCAGCGGTCGGATTAACGCTGTTAACTGTCAATCTTTTTCCAAATTAAACATTTCTTCTTGTTACTACATTCTCCGCTAAATTTCCCGAGCAAAATGTCCTCTTAACTGTTATACTCCTCAAACACACGTTTTCCGCTTGGGTAAACTGCACTGAGCGGTTGAATGCGCTTACTCGATCCGCCATGTTTTTTTGTTTTGACAAGTGTCTTATTTTACCCAGAATGCATTGCAGTGTAGTCCTACTTAAGATAGTCAGAGTCTTGAGTGCTTTGTGCAACGGTCTGATTTAGATGTCGATCTGAAGTCTGACTATCTACTATATCTAAGCCATAGTCAAAGTCTATCTTTGTGAAACCCATAGATATATACACTAGAAGTGGCCTTGGGGGTCTAACCATCTTGGAACAGGGGTCTTGTCATAGGAAGTAGCTGGGTGACGCTGAATTCATGGATGATGCCGGACTTTTGTGCTGCGTATGAATGTTCACACGAACGAAATCTTAAAACCAGCCAGCAAGGGATTACATTTCACAAGAATGTGAATATTTGTAAATTTTTTAAAAATTTCTCTGGACTTGGAACGATTTCTCTGGACTCAATGATAAATACATGTCTGACCGTTGGAACGAACCAAAACAACTCGAAAATCGCATTCATGACGATTTATGGTGATTTTATTTCCGTTAGAGCTTTTCCTACATTGTATTCCTACGATGTATTAAAGAGGAGGAGCTCCCCTGATCCAAGATGGCGGCTCTATTGACGCATTCGTTCCAATCAACGGCCGTAGCCAAGGCCACATCTAGTGTATATATCTATGTGTGAAACCGGCCCAAGGGTTGGCGAATCTGAAGAGCTTCCCGTGAAGGAACATTAATGCAGATCCATTTTCCCTCCAACCTTAAACACATCAAGGTCTTCAGGATCTCGAAAGCTACATGCATGGGAGTTTGATCAGGGTTGGAGCCAAACTCTGCAATAAACTGAGATTGTTACATAAACTCAACTGTAAAATACTGGTGGCGTTTGCTGTCTTCCTTCCGTCACAACGAGCCCGTGTGCTTCTGCTGATCAGACGCTCTACAAAAGTGACCAACATTAAAATCTTTCATTGCTTCTTCAAAGCTCCTCAGTTTCCATGTTTTCTTGTCGAAGTTTGCATGTAAATGAGAGGGGTTTGTGTTTTCAGCTGTCGAGGTCAAACTGCAGCTCTGATGCACGGCTCACGCTTTCCTAATCACAACCAGAACTCGTTCTGCTCCTCTCATTCCTTTCTTCTCCGACTGATCCTCTCCCGCACAATCCCGGATGTTGGCATCGTCTGAAATACACAGTGGTTAATATTGTGGCTATATATCTGAGTCTATATCAGTTGGATCGTTCTAAAAAATATTGTGGATTGTGTTGGTACTTCATACTGAGACGTTTTAGTGATTAATGGGTTTAAAATATAAATAAATTGGAAATATCAGATGGGTTTCCACCAACGAATAGTGTTAACTCCACTTGATTTTTATCATAAACACATAATTAATCTGTCAAATAACTTTTAAACTGATATAATCCATCATGCATTGATCGAGTCGCTTCATAAATTGTGGTTAATCGCATGGATTACTTTAATAATGCCTTTACTGCCTTTCTGAGGCTTCGAAGTGGTATTAGTGTCAATGGAGACAGAAAGTTCATTAAAAATATCTTCATTTGTGTTCAGAAGATTAACGAAAGTCTTACAGGTTTTGAACGACATGGGGTGAGTAATTAATTATTAATTTTTGGGTGTACTAACCCTGTAACAAGTAAATTAGCAATAAATATGTGTGATTGCATACATACAATAATTAAACAATACAATAATAAATAATTTTACACGCATAAAGGGTTAGTTCACAAAAAAATGAATAATTTTCTAACCTTAATGTCCTTTCAAAACAATTTTTTTTTATATTTTTAATGAATTTGAGAGATTTCTGTGCCTGCATTGAAAATCCATTCTGTCAAAATTCTGACACTCTGAAAAGTTCATAAAGGCTTAATCCATATCGTTTGAATCAGTCGAATCCAATCATATCGATGTTTATATAAATCAGACCGGTATTTGGTATCTTGGCAAATCTGAGCCCATTTTTAAACCCTTTTCTGAACCTGAAAGATCTCTTGCCAAGCAGAAGACCTGGGTAAAGTTGGTTTGAAGGAAGATACGCCACACATGACCAGTATACAGGATGTTATGGATGACTTCTGAACTAGACAAAACACCAGGAAGAGCTATTGAACAGCAACAAAACCAGCTAAACCAGCATCTTGTAAGCTGGGTCACTGAAGGATTGTGAAGATCCCGAGGCTTGCATGCAGAAGCTCTGCTGAGTCACACGCTTCACAAGACCAAGTTTGGACAAAGGTTTGGAAGGCAGATGTGGAGAGTCTGGCTTCGATTAAGAGCAGAAAAATAGAAGCAGATATCTGTGCATCTTCCTCTGCAACATAGCTAAAAATAACCCAGCAGCTTTGTGTATTATAAAAACCAACAATCATTACAGACCATCAGAAAGTGTCTTGGAAGCCCCCTCAAGGCCAGCTGGAGCACGCACTTCAGTTCTGTGCCAACGGCTGGTCAAGAACATGGTGAATTACAAGCAAATACTGGAACTGTTTATAATGATGTGTTCTGGCGTGTACGGGGACTGCATATAAAAGTTACTGCAGTCATATTTTATTCAGGACAAGAAAGTAACCCAGAATGTTGGGATAAAGGGTGTTTCCTTCACTCTAAAAAATCTTGGGTTATTTGTTCTACCCAAATCCTGGGTGGGGCCTTTAGGCTTATTTTTTACGTATTTGGGTAGTTTTTGTGTTAACCAGCTCCTGGGTCAGACGTAACAACCCAGTGTTTGGGTAGTTTTTGTGTTTCCCAGCACCTGGGTCAGACGTAACAACCCAGTTTTTGGGTAGTTTTTGTGTTACCCAGCACCTGGGTCAGACGTAACAACCCAGTTTTGGGGTAGTTTTTGTGTTACCCAGATGAGATCCTGGATCAGATATAACAGCCCAGGGACTGAGTTAATTATTGCTGGCTTTTTGCCCAATTTTTTATATTGGTTATATAGCCTACATGTTTGTGTACATTTTAGTTTATCTATAAATTGGTTATTGTTATGTATATCATTTAATTTTATGCAAAGCAACATAAGGGTGTGATGTGAGTCTCCTAACGAGTGGACGTTAAGTATCCTAATGATCCAGAGACGTTACTGTGGAAATGGGACAACAGAGACTGGTCCATCACACTTGAATTACTAAAATGTTTAATTTTTACTTCTAATATTTGTTAAACAAACTTAAATGTTGGCAATATGTATTAAAAATTATATAAAATATACTATAGGCTACTGTAAAAATATGATTGAAAATAAAGGAGTTCATGAAAGCCAGTGGTTGTATCGAGTATTTTAAAAAAGTTTAGAGGATTTAAGTTAATCCGTAGACATTAATTCATGTATGAAGCAAAAAAAGAATGAATACAAAAAGCTAGTATTAGTACTGAATTAACCCAGTGTAATGGGTTAAATAAAATAAAAACAATGTTCTGGGTAAAATTAAGTCAAGTCACATTTATATAGAGCTTATAACAATATAGATTGTTTCAAACAGCTTTAAAAAAAATAACCCAACATGTGTTCTGTCCTAGCCTTGGGTTGAAAACAACCCAAATTGGGTAGTTCTCTTACGAGAGTATCTCTCGTACTGCGTAATATCTTACGCTATGGGGAAAACCTCTTTTCCACGAGATATTGAAGCCAAAAATTATCCTTTAATTTTGATTAATGTAAAACGCTGTGCGGCAGCGTGCAGACATAGGCAAGACGGCTCGCGCGCCTATTGGCTGCCCTGCGGCAACAGCAGCAAGCCTATCGAGAGAGGCCCTGCGTGACGTGACATCCAATGGGGGTGCTTCGCGCCCATTTCGTCGCGTCCCGCCAGAATAGGCGTGGCCTTGGCCTATAAATACGCTCGACAGGCTGATACAAACTGATTTTCAACTCTTCAGCGAAGCACTACTGCATCGCTGGATCCGGAGTGAGAAGCCGCGCCGTCTGATTGTAAGCCTTCTGCGGGACGAGCCTTCGAGCCTGAAGTCGCTGGCCTACACCTCGCCGCCTTCAGCCGCCGTACCTGCTACGCTTTCCGGCGTTCATATCCTTTTCACTGCTGAGTGTGTGTTCGCCGCTGCGACTCACACTCTATCTCTGTTTTGTATCTGTTCTAAAAGAGCAAGCGTCTTTTTGAAGACGCTTCGTTCCTGTGGAACTATTGCCATGGTGACTCTGAGGACTTGCCTGGCATTTTCTCTCCGAGTCTGCACTCCCGCCCGCTGTAGTGCCGCGCCGCAAAGCGCCGTATTCAGCGGGTCCTCGAGCCTTCTCCAGCCCGTGAAAGCTCGCCGGTTCGCCCGCCAGCTTCACCAGCTTCAATCGAGTCGCTCACTGACGGACAACGGCCGCCGCGCGCCGCCGCTTCCGCCATTAGTGACGACAAGATAGCTGCATCGGTAGAGGAGGCCAGCTATTGCCATGGTGAGTGAGACTCCCGCCCGCTGTAGTGCCGCGCCGCAAAGCGCCGTACTCAGCGGGTCCCCGATCCTTCTCCAGCCGTGAAAGCTCGCCGGTTCGCCCGCCAGCTTCACCAGCTTCAATCGAGTCGCTCACTGACGGACATCGGCCGCCGCGCGCCGCCGCTTCCGCCATTAATGACGACGAGATAGCTGCATCTGTAGAGGAGGCCAGCTGCTATATCCCCGCGTCGGACAGTGAGGATTGGGCGAGCTCTGTGGATCTCCCCCTTCTGCCCGCGAGTCGTCAGGGAAACGGGGCAGCATTAAACCGCGGCTAGCTTTCTTTACGTTATAAGAAAGCTACCCCGCCCCCTGTGGGCATGCGTCATCGGCGAAATGAGGATAGAGTGTATTTTTAGTCCCGCCGAGGCCGGACCAATCTCCATTTCTCAAACATTTCTCAGTTCCTCTTAGTTTGAGCGGCTGAAAATGTCAATATTGCAGCAATGAGCCTGTTGTATAACACGCACGCATGCAAACAAACGCCAACACACACAAAACTGTGATGACGCTCTATTATGTGGTCGAGCTATTTTAAGCTTTTGTCGTTTCCCCCTGTGGTTCAGTGGCGAAACCTACAGCCATCGCACGGGAGACCCGTGTTCGATCCCAGCTCTCGCAGCAGATAAAATTTAGTCTCGCCGCGGCCAGACTTGCACTGATACTTTTCGCTCGATCAGTTCCAAGAAAATGTGACTGTTCCAGTGTATTTTGCAGTAAACAAGCCGGTACCATGGCCCGCTTGCCTGCACACCAATGCTGTTTCCACGGCGACCCAGAAAAATCATATAAGCAATGTATTGTCTGGTATTCCGGCCACAGCCGATGGTGTTTTGAGTGTAATAAAAATGCCCACAGCCCAGTGTTCATTTCTACACACAAACACAGCCCGCCACAGTGCAGGGCTCGCACATATGAAATCGACTCATGTCAATTGTGCATTAAATGTAGTGAATGTGCCCACAACCCAGTGCCCACAAACACTACACACTGCATGTGCCACGTTTTCTGTAAAACGAAACCAACACACATACAGTCAGCTAAGACCCACGGTGTTTAAGTCTCGCCGCGGCCAGACTCCACCGAAACCTCTCGCTCGTTCAGTTCCAAACAATGTGACTGTTCCAGTGTATTTCGCAGTAAACAAGCCGGTACCACAGCCCGCTTGCCTGCACATTAACGCCATTTTTACGGCGACCCAGATAAATCCAATAAAGAGTGTATTTTCTGGTGTCCCGGCCATAGCCGATGGTGTTATGTGTGTTGTAAGAATGCCCACGTCACAGTGCCCATTCCCGCACACAGACACAGCCCGCCACAGTTCAGGGCTAGCACAAATAAAATCGACTCATGTCGATTGTGCAAACGTAGTGAATGTGCCCACGACACAGTGCCCACAAACACTACACAGTGCGTGTCCCACGGTTTCTGTAAAAACGAAACCAACACATATTCAGTCAGCGCAAGCCGACGGTGTTTTCAGTGCAGTAAATGTGCCCGCTGTCCCGCGCCCACATTCACTCACAGACACGCTGAACCCTACGGGGTTTGTCCCGCTCGTTCTCTCTCCACAATTTGTCATAGAGAAAGCGAGTGCGAACAGGCTGCCCGCCGTGATCGGCGCGCCCCCCGCCTCGCACACTTTAAACACAGTGTTCATGTCTCAGCACACCGAAGCTCTGTAGCCGCCGCTGTGCCGCGGCCAGAGCCCGGATATCATTCTGCCTCTAGCTATCCACGCGAATGCATGGGCAATGCTTCCCGGGGTATCAGAATGGGTGTTGAACACTATAAAGAGGGGCTATTCGCTACAGTTCGCTCGACGTCCCCGCCGTTGCACGGCGCGTGTCGAAACCACGGTGGACAATGAAGTATCTCATCTACTTCGAACCGAAATAGCGAAACTACTGAGCAAAGGGGCCATAGAACCTTTATCTCAGAGCGAAGGGGGTGTATACAGCAGATATTTTCTGGTACCGAAAAAAGACGGGGGTCTCAGACCCATTCTAGATCTGCGACAATTGAACAAAGCGCTTCTGAAACGCAAGTTCAAAATGCTGACAACCAGCAAAATCCTCGCGCACGTGCGCCAGGGAGACTGGTTCATGTCAATAGATCTGAAAGACGCCTATTTCCAAATACAGATTGCGTCACGTCACAGGCGATTCTTGAGATTCGCCTTCGAGGGCCAGGCATATCAATACACAGTCCTACCGTTGGGCCTGTCTCCAGCACCCCGTATATTCACGAAGTGCATGGACGCGGCTCTCGCACCCCTGAGACTTCAGGGCATGCGAATTTTGAACTACTTGGACGACTGGTTGATTCTAGCTCGATCACGATCAGAGCTCATAGAACACAAGACCGCATTACTCGAGCATCTCGAGAATTTGGGTCTCACAGTCAATTGGGCGAAGAGTTCGCTGTCTCCCAGCCAGAAAATCTCCTTTCTGGGAACAGTGATGGACTCGCTGTCTATGACAGCACGTCTGTCGCCGGAGCGAGGACTGAACATTCAGCGCGCCGTGAAATCCTTCCGCCGCGGCTCTATAGTCCAGCTCAAACGGTTTCAGAAAATGCTGGGCCTCATGGCCTCAGCATCTTAAGTACTTCAGCTGGGCCTGCTTCGCATGCGCCCACTGCAGTTATGGCTGAAAGCACGAGTTCCGCCCGGGGCTTGGGCCGCTGGTCTGTTTCGCCTCAGGGTCGACAGGAAATGCGTCTCGGCTCTGAAACCTTGAAAAAAGCCGACTGGTACCAGTCAGGCGTGAGTCTGGGGACTCCCTCGAGTGTGATGGTGGTGTCCACGGACGCCTCCACCTCGGGGTGGGGAGCGCTGCTCGAGGGCAGACCGTTCTTTGGCCAGTGGTCAGAACGGGAGAAGCTCCTACACATAAACTGTCTAGAAATGCTGGCAGTAGACAACGCGCTAAGGTGTTTTTGTCCCCAGATAAAAGGCCGCCACGTCTTAGTCCGGTCGGACAACATGTCAGTGGTGGCGTACATAAATCACCAGGGCGGCGTCAGGTCCCGAAGCCTTTACAGGCTGACGAAACGCTTCCCTGGGCTGGGCTCAGCACAACCTGCTTTCACTGAAAGCAGCGCATGTGCCTGGTCACCTGAATCTGGGACCAGACAGACTGTCCAGAAACAATGTCCCAGCAGGGGAATGGTCGCTGCACCCGCAGACGATCCAACTGCTGTGGGAGACATTCGGCAGAGCGCAGGTGGACCTGTTCGCGTCCCAGGAAAACGCTCACTGTCCGAACTTTTTCTCCAAGAGCAGGGACGCGCTGGCCCACGTATGGCCCCGACGCCCCCTCTATGCTTTTCCCCCCGTCTCGCTCCTGCCCCAAGTGCTGGAACGAATCAGGGAAAATGGATGCCCAGTGCTGCTCGTGGCTCCGCTATGGACGAACCAAACCTGGTTCCCAGTCCTGATGCAGCTGGCCAGCACTGCCCCGTGGCCGATACCGGTGAGGAGAGACCTCCTCTCTCAGGCAAAGGGCTCGATTTGGCATCCTCGCCGTCTACATTTATAAGGTTCTATAACCTAGAAGTTCCCGCCTTACAGGCCAAGCTGCTGTCGGTCTAGAATTCAGTACTATCTGTCCCGCTGCGCCGGCGCAGAATGCTGAGTTTTGATTGAGTATCGCTCACTGATCGATGGAACAGCTCCATGGGTGTTGAATAGCCCGTATTTTTGCCCAGTTCAGGCTGAACGCGTTCACCCTGTCTGCGGGATATACTGTTGACATAACTAGCTCCTATGGGATGCTATTTCGTGGGGAATGATGCTGGTAGCCTCTCTTCTCCGACTCTCTGTGAGTCTACGGTGATTATGCACTATATGAGCCCCGGGCTACTGCCCTTGGGACTTTGGTGTCGGATCCCAGTACGCACGGCGTCTTACATTGTGTTCCCCATAGCGTAAGATATTACGCAGTACGAGAGATACTCTCGTAAGAGAACGTACTCGGTTACTAACGTAACCTCGGTTCTCTCTAGAGAGGGAACGAGTACTGCGTATCTTGCCGTGCATACAACAGCGCTGGTTCGCTTCAACGTTGAAAACCAGTTTGTATCAGCCTGTCGAGCGTATTTATAGGCCAAGGCCACGCCTATTCTGGCGGGACGCGACGAAATGGGCGCGAAGCACCCCCATTGGATGTCACGTCACGCAGGGCCTCTCTCGATAGGCTTGCTGCTGTTGCCGCAGGGCAGCCAATAGGCGCGCGAGCCGTCTTGCCTATGTCTGCACGCTGCCGCACAGCGTTTTACATTAATCAAAATTAAAGGATAATTTTTGGCTTCAATATCTCGTGGAAAAGAGGTTTTCCCCATAGCGTAAGATATTACGCAGTACTCGTTCCCTCTCTAGAGAGAACCGAGGTTACGTTAGTAACCGAGTACGTTTTTAACCCAGTTTTCTGGTGGGGTTTTTTAGATCTTTTTTTTTTTTTTAGCATAATCCAGGGTTCTCATTGTCATGGAAAACCTGACTGGGTATTGACAAGAGAAAGAAAAGAAAAGGAAAAGCCATTTAATTGTTTCACCTGGTATCCGACACAAAACCTGAAATGTTTCAGCGATCTCTAGCCTATTGTTCTTGTAGGCTATAATCGTTACTATTTCGACAAACGTCTAGAAGTCATTGAAATCCGTTGTTGAAAAGGTGTGGGAACCTCTTCTAAAACAGACGAGGCACAATCAACGATTCACCCACGAGTGTTTTTCTTTCTTTTCTGTTTGTGTGTGACTGTGACTGGCAGACACATAGTTGAGCAAACCTCCGTGAAATTAGTGGTTTGACAGAATCCA
Source organism: Siphateles boraxobius (assembly GCF_051911475.1). Lineage (NCBI taxonomy): Eukaryota > Metazoa > Chordata > Actinopteri > Cypriniformes > Leuciscidae > Siphateles > Siphateles boraxobius. Next base: position 1,332,879 of record NW_027509222.1, read on the forward strand.
GCGGCTTCTCACAACATTAATTTGATGTCATCGTCTTACTAAACAAGTGCTAGACGAGAGAAACCCATCCTGAGCCTCGGGAAAACATCTTCATTTCTCTCATGCACAGCCCGATAACCAGACCCGGGGTTGCCGAGTCCACGGTTTCCGCCCGGAACTGGGCCGCTGCTTGTTTGTTTACCAAATTTATTTTTGGCTATTTCTTTTTTGTTTGACATGTTTGAATGAAATATTTTGATTCTCTCACTGTATATTTTGCCAATGGTGGGACTAAGAGCGCAAAGAGACAGTTTAGGTTTTTTTTTTTTGTTGCGGCATTAACTAGCAATTCATTTTAAATTGTAAGAATATTTTGAAATGTTTATTTAGATTTGTATTATTTATTTAACTAAAATGTATTTTTCAGTTGGTGCTTGCTGCAGATTTCAGTAAGGATTGGACAGCATGTGACTGCGAGATAGATTTGATTATTTAATGAAACATGTTGGCCTGGTTTTACAGACAGGGTTTAGATTAAGACAGGATTAAACGCTAGTTTAATTAGGAAATATAAGTAGCTTTTATTAATGTGCCTTAGAAAAAAACATTACTGTGTGAATCTTGAGACAAAACAATGAAATATAATAGTGCAAGTTGCTTTCATTTAAAGTAGTCAAAATTTGTATTCCTTAAACTCATCTTTGATCACCAAAATTACATATTTAAAATGTTTTTCACATGCCTTGAATGTATCTTGAATGAAACTCGACACCCTTGCCTTACGCAATACCAGAGATCTCTGGAAAGGGAACAATGGGGTCCAATAATGTTTGGATCTGCATGAATCTTCACCCAAAACATCTGAACACTGCAAATAATTTGTAAACTCAATTCAATTCAAAAGATCATCAAACGTACAGTCACACCAAAATGTATTCAGACACCTTCACCATTTCTCACATTATCAAAGTTTATTCGCGATAGTTTAGAAAATGGTAATAAAATATGACAAGAACTCAGTTGATATTTCACTGGTTTTGTCCGTCCTTCTGTTAGACTCTCACACATGAATTATGTTGAATATCTGTCAGCTGTTAAATTTAACTACACAATTAGATAATACCAGTTTAGCTCAACCAATCACCAAGCAATGCTTCATGTTGTTCAGTCTGTGGTGTAAAAAGGTGCATTAGCAATTAAAGAAAAAACATGATCAGCTCAAAGTGTCTGAATCATTTTTGGTCCCGAATTTGTATAGATGTTACTGGTAGTCGCTGTGTGAAGAATATTTGGGTATAATATGTCACAGTTGCTTTATTTTGCTCTCCTCACTTACATAAATGAAATATAGTGTCCTGCACACACTAGTAAAAAAAATACAAAAAATGATATCCGGTGTCTGAATAATTTTTGGTTTGACTGTATATCCAAATTTTTATGATGAAATTTTATTTCCATAATTTTTTTTTTTCATATTTTATTGGCATATAAGAGGTCATAACACCCCGGCACTGTTGAATTAAAGATGTTTGTAGGCCGTTCCCAGCCTCAGATTTCCTGCTTTATGGTGCCATCATCTGGTAGAGACTAACAGACACAAAAATAATGACAATTCCTGTTTACACACTTATGTCCAGATTTCATAATGCGTTTAAGTGGCCTTTTGACAATCTCTGTTTTTGTTGCGATGATCTAGCAGAATTTTTGTGTGGTATTCAAGACCCAGATATGGCTTGAAATGTTCCCATGTAGTTCACCTTAAGCTTCTAAGCCCTTAAAGGTCCCATACTGTCAAAACTGAAATTTCCTGGCTTTTTTCATGATAACAGAGGTCTTGGCTCTATGAAACTACCATATAAGTTTCAAAACTGTCGATCCACAGACACATGCAAACAGCCTGCGTAAACTAGCTTTGCCTTTTCACAATGGTGGGTCACTCAGAAAACAACAGGCCAATCAGAAGAGAGGCTCATGAATATTAAGTAGACAGGCCAATCAGAAGAGAGGCTCATGAATATTAAGTAGACGGGCCAAAATCGAGCTGTTCTTGCCAGAGCTCCTGAGAAAGGAGCTGTAAAAATATATTGAAAAGTTTTTTGGTACATATACCGCAAATATATATTCTTAAGGACATCTAAACCTAAAATAAAACTTCCGAAAGTTGTACAATATAGGACCTTTAAAGACAGAAATCCAGAAGAACTTGAACATAGTACCTTGATGCCACAAGCAATATTTATTCAATGAAGATCTTTCAGTCCTATAAGCATTTTTTGTCGTGTTAGTACATTATTTTCATACACCTCCTTTTATGGTATCTTTTATGTGAACTGAGAATACAGACAAGTAGCAAAAACTGAATCGCCACAGTTAGAGGATGTTCACCCAGCCTTTTCACTTTATAGCAAATAAACAAAGGGGATTTAAAAACAGATCTTGTTCAATAGCTTGACATTCTAGCTTTATGTAACATTCTTCACTTTTTTATATTTAATTATTGGTCTGTCTGTGTTAAAAAAAATTATAAAATCAACAATGGCGATTCCATTAATTTTTTGCCAGGGGTTGTACATTATATTTTATGTGCAGTCCATGCATCTCAGGACAGGAGAACACACACTGAGATAGTTCAAGAGGACCGAGTAACTTGTACGATTTGCTTTAATGTTAAACCTGTAACATCTATCGTTTCATATTTGATGCATGAATTTCTAAAGCCTCTAAATCATTAACATGATCAAAACACTGCTGATAAACCTGTTGCACACATCTACTCCATGCCTTTCATCGTCTGATTGATATTTTCAGCATACCTAAAAGCATCTCCCTTCAGGTGGTGGTTCACGTCTTTGTGCTGTGAAATCTTTGAGCTCTTATAAAATAAACGTTTATATTGTTAGTAATATTTCAACATGAACTCTGGCTATGTTTACACTACAACGATGTACTAAAAGTTTTTTTCCATGTACAGACAACGATCCCTGTTCACACAAATGCTCGAAAATGACAAACTAAGAGTGGAAAACTTGTGCATTTGGGGGGCTGGAAAATAAAACTTTTGAAAGGGGGGATTAAAAGCTCAAGATTTTGAAACGATTCGTTAAAAAAGTAGCTTACATGGACACAATAACGGTATTTTCAAAAACTTGCATTTGGAAAGTTGACACCCTTAATGGACTGAAGAAACGTGATGGATAATCAAGTAAACTTGCATCAAATATTACCCATCAGGCTTTTGAGGAAGGTTTATTTGGTCATCAGTCAATCATCATTGTATTGCAATAATATGTTTAAAAGTTACAGTGCTTAGTGAGATATTTAAATGAGGATAAATTGTTCATCATTGGGTATAGAAAATGTATACCCAATGATGGGTATATATATAGAGAGAGAAAAGAATAGAGGCTGAGAATAGAATAGGCTGAGAGACGAGCATGTGATCTGAATCCCCTCTCACAAGCTGCACTGCTTAAAGGCAGCGTAAGAGACAGCTGAACCAGTAAGCATCTGGGTTACTTGTAGGCCATTTACTATTTGGACCAAGTCATACACAGAAGAGGCTCCCAGGCGTTTCCCTGCCTGCTTTAAGCGCATCCATTCTGTCACAGTGGTGTCTTTGTCAAGTTGCAAGGTGGCCAAGGTGGTCAAATGCTGCAAACTGTTGTGTTTCCAAAACTGTGGAGGTCTTGCATTTTCTGAGGCCATGTTGAAGGGTCAAATACTAAGAAATGATCACATGACTTGAGGGAGTCATATCTGATTTCAAACTCTTCAATTAACCCCCAGAGTAAGTTTGTTTATCTCTGTCAGCATCAGCATTAGAAACAGTGTGTGCCATGGCCTTCACCATCAAGCAGAGGTGTGAACTGTCCAATGGCCAGCATGAGTTCATCCTTACATTATCCAATGGTCAGCTTTTTCCTTCTGAAACCTAATGGATGTGGTCTTCAAAATGTGACCAATGTCAAGCATGTTTGACCAAAATCACAGAAAACGTTCTGTGCAGATATGCTGCAAGTCACTGTTATCACTCATAGCCAGTTGCATTTTAATGGCTGGCAATAATATAGTCTTGACATTTTTAAGTGTTTCATGCCTCCATGCAGACCATCTGATATTATGAAACTTACCCAGTTTCACAAAGGAGATCCCATTTTCTTCACACAGCTCCTTCAGTTTTTTCTTTTGCTCCACCTTTTTGTAAATAAAACTGCAGCAGCTTGACCACAGAGCGATAAAATGTCTCACAGTAAGTAACGTTGAAATCAGCTGATTTTGCGCAATTCTCCAGTGCACAAGGGAGTCTCCAACCACAGCAAGTCGCCGGCGTTTTGGCACAACGACGTTGTACATATACCGACGTTGACAGCAGCCCCGTCTGTGCACACAGCGACCAACTTTGTTGTCCAGTCATCAAAGCCTGCGTCCTGGAAAAGTCTCACAACTCTCTCTGTTAGGGCCTGCGCAGTTCGTTCAGCACCCAATTCAATCAGTCCAATAAAGTCTGAGGTAAACTCTCCATTCCTGGACACAGAAACAATGTAAACGATTTCCTGTTCAGTTTTTGTGATGTCCTCAGATTCATCAAAAAGCAGCCCCCAAAATTCAGCAGGCTGCAACTTGGCTGGTAAGCATGATCCATGTGCCCCCTTCATGTGAATGATATGCACCTCCGACATTTACTCCTAGCCGCTTCAGTGAAGGAATATCCTCAGAATAGGAAGACATGGGACGTGCGTGTTTAGCTTTATGGAAGCCGAGGAGAAAAATATCAAACAGAGCTTGCCACTGTTCTTCATTCAGCTTGTCTCGCCATCTGGCAAGTGGGCGACTGGACATTTCTTCTCGGCTAGCTTGTTTATTAGCAATAGCTTGCGCCACAATCGTGTGCTCTTTTCATGTTTGTCAAATAAAGGAATGTTGAAATTCTTTGAGCCTTTAAAAAACGCACCCGTTTTGTCTGCTAGATGTGGATTTGAGCGGCAAATCTTGCACCACATTTCAGTGCACTCATCGTTAGCTTCAAGCCACTGCACATCTTTGAGCCACTTTTCCGAAAAAAGTCTTTTTTTCGGCTCTGGCTCCAGTTGGCGTTTCTTTGTAGGTGTCGAAGCGCCAAAGAAGCTGGTTAATTTCTTGCTTTTTGGACATCTCTTACAGTATAACTTAGCTGACAAGCAACATGTCGTGTAAGGTTAGATGAAAAGATCGGTTAGGTACGCAAAGGCGCGGAGTAACACAAGTCGCATTATGCATTGTTGATTTTTGTCGCGCATGCGTACCAGTTATGTCCACCTGTGCTTATATCAATTATTCAAACAGCAATCCAAGCAGAAATTTTGATACAAATACTCTCTAAAGGACATGTTAATGGAAAAAGATGCTTGTCCCTCAAAAATTCAAGATGGCTGCCATTTTTAAAGATGGCCACCGTTCCTGGCGGATATTCATTATTTCAATTGTTCAAATGGTGATGCAAGCATAAAATTAGGCAGAAATACTCTTCAAGGAACACTCTTTTGGAAAAAGGTATATGCCACTCAAAAAATCAGGATGGCGACCATTTTCAAGATGGCCACCATTTCTGTCAAATAGTCATGTCTGCTTTGTCTGCCTCCTCTCCGGCTTAGTTAAACTTGCCAGGGATATAAATTCCCCGCCGGCATAAAACTCAGGTTCATTGGAGTACACAAGCCTCTCCACCACAGCCAGGTGCAGTCCACAGACAGGAAGGGCCTCTGTTAGAAAAAGGAAGTGGCCAGTAAAAATTCAGGAAGGAAAACATTTTTGAAGATGGCTGCCCTCCTTTCCTATGTTCATTGCCACAGTTTCCAAAAATTGATACAAGGATTCAAGAGAAATGGTGGCCATCTTGAAAAAATGGCCACCATTTTGAATTTTTGGGTGGTCAACGCCCTTTTCCCAAAAAGTGACCCTTAGAGAGTATCTGTGCCAAATTTCATGCTTCTATACCAATTTGAACGATTCTCTTGAAATATGCCATTAATCTGCTGCACTATTAATAATAGACTTCACTGTGCTTCTAGGCACTGATAAAGCCTTTTAAAATATGTTGTATCTATTTCCTAAATTGTGCCTGTCCACAACTTTATCCCGGGGATCTTTTGACAATGCCTTGCCACCCATAGTTGATTGTTTACTTCAATTGCACTACCAAGGACTGAAATGCTTCAGGAAAAGATGGTTTCATGCTGAGCTAATCAAAATGACCACAGCTGATCACAATTGAAAGTCAATTGGTTTTGTGTGCCGTTGAGAAGGTGATTAACTACACCTGGTTGGGTTTACAAGTCATTTTTAGGAGATTATTTTTCCAACTCAGGCCCCGTTTACACGGGAACGATTCCGGGTGAAAACGTAAAAATATTTTATCGGATGTGCCTTTCGTTTACACGACGATGGCGTTTTGGGGGCTTAAAAACGCAAAAAAGTGAAACCACCCTCCAGAGTGGAAATCTTAAAAACGCTCCACCGTCGCGTTCCCGTCTAAAGGGTTAAGACACAAATCTGCTCACGGTGGCTCTCGTCGCGTACGTGTTTACGTCACAGGCATGCGCCAGTACAGGAAAATAACCAACAAGTCGGATTATTTCCATACATCGGACCTTCAAGTTGCCCTAGCAGCTGATAAACGTAAAAGTCTTTTCAGCAGTTGTACAAAATATTCTCAGATATTGGTGTTATTGTGTGGCAGTGCTTCACATTGCCACCTAGCCGCCTGTAGTGCATTCTACATTGAATTTCACACACTTTTGCGTCACCATATGCACGCGGATTTCCCCCCCATAACGCTCGTCTAAACGCAGAATCAAAAGTGATAGCACAACGCCACTTTTGCGTTTTCTCTTCAGATCGTTTCCGTGTAAACATAGCCTCCTCTTTTTCAATTTGTATTTTTTTTTTTCTGACAAGTTGGTATATCTTTCACTTGGATGTTATAAGTTGTAAATACAGCTGAAAACAAATAGTTTGTCCATTTTCATTTCAGGTTGCAAAGCAACAAAACGTGATTTTTAAAAGGGGGGTTATTTACTATACCCACTGTATATGCACTTCCTGTAATCAGACCTGCAAACTCCGCAGAGTAAAAAAGGTGACAGTGTCGCGCTGGGCGGGGGGTGATCCAAAAATCTTAATTTTTTAGATTTTAACATGCAAACGACACATTTCTGAGCGCTTTATTAAACAGAAATTTGCTGTTGGTGTATTAGCCCAAAACAACATGCTCGCCAGATTGTTGATCTAAATAGCCCTATGTTGTTAGAAATTACTGTTTACCAGGTTTAGGTTTTTGCTCATTTCCTTGATTTAATTTTTTTAATTCTTTTTTAAAATTAAAACTCACATCATGAAGTATGATATTTGTTTTACTTTGAGCAATTCTGGAGCTATAATTGACTCTTCTTAGGAGCATATAAAACAAAACAGCTCCTTGGAAAAAATGAAATGTAATATTGTAGTAGTTTTAAACAAAGGTTTATTTAAATTCAGATTAGTTTGAGGGCAGCAATTGTATTCATAATGTCAAAATAAAACCGACGTAATGTTACTTGAAGGCATTATAGCCTACTATTCCTGCCAAACTTCCATGGTTGCAGTTAGTGTTACTACAGTTAATCCATGGTGAATGTTGCTGATCTGTGGACACTGGATAGTTCATTCATGGCACAATGTTTCTTCCTGGTTTCCACGTCAGTGCTGTTTGATCCGTTAATAACGGAGAAATGTGAATGTTTCTCACTAGATCTTGCAGCGATGTTATTACTTCTGTGGCAAATCCAAATTCTTCCTTTACTTGATCTCTTATTAGCGCTGTGTAGTAACAGTGTCGCTTGATCAAGATCGGCTTGCGCTGCTTTGGTCCAAACTGATAAACGTTCAGTCAACCACACAATAACGAGCAGTTTCGTTCAGCTTGCATTACGTTTGCCATTTGATGTTGGGCAATGTTGTGGTGGCTCCGGCGGATTATGAGCGCGCTTACCACGCGCAACGCGCCTACATTTGAAAGAACGAAATTTTGGTCGGCAGGAAAAATGGATTTAAATCTAGATTTTAACAGGCATCACCCTGAAAGCTGTTCGCAGGACTGGAAAAGACAGTTAACTACAGCAAACAGTGTTTCTCCTCACAGTATAAATCCTGTCCAATCAGAGAGAACGAACCCAATCCTGTAAAGACTGTGCTGGTCCTAGAAATCACTGAAAGGACAGATCGGTCTCCTCTTAAACATGGCAAACGCAGAAGGAAACAAAGGGGCCTTTTTTTTTGTAAAAGTCAGTCATGTTTCATTTGATTACAGGATTACAATCTGTATTTACAATAATAATAAAAAAAAACAACTTTCAAATACATGAATGCACCCAGGCAATACGGGTTTCATTTGGACGACCAAAAACAAAACCGAACAAGTATTCAGAACCGAAACCATTTACAAGAGCGATCTCAGACCGGCGGACTCGATCAGCTGTCCATCATCACACTGAGAACCAGTTTACATTCGACATGATTACCTGTGCGATCTCTCAATATTACACAAGTGTTCATTCTCTCAATATTACATAAGTGTTCATTCTGAGGCAGCTTCTGCATCTTTATCCTTTTTCTTTTTTTTCTTCTTCTTTGCGCTCTCCGTAACCTGCGTGTAAAAGGAGTTGTTTAGTACATCATCCTTACACTGAATGAAATGTGTGTTATCTGAACGATCAAAACCCGCTGACCTCGGCTTCATCCTCCGCCGGAGCCTCTTCTGCCAGCTTCAACTTCTTTTCTTTCTTCTTTTTCTTCTTCTCCTTTTTGACTTCCTCCGTCTTGGACGTGTCCTGAGCAACAGCATCACCACTTTCACTTCCGCTCTCATCACGTTTCCTCTGGAACAACAAATAGTGTTAATAGAGAAGCAAACAACTGTGCGTTTACGGTCACGTTCTTAAGACGTTAAATCAATTTGGACAAGTTAACCGGTTTTCCTTTCTCAGAGTAAGCTCATAAACGGCTTAAAGGAGTTCACTTTCAAATAAAAATTCGGATAATTTACTCTTCCACTGAAGACAGACATGAACATCTTGGATGACAAGTTCACTTTCAAATTAAAATTTTCTGATTATTTACACTCCTCCCCCTCTAAGCATTTCCCTGATCTCACCCAGCATGGAAACATTACCCTGCGTTCGGGCTTACTGAAGTGTGACAGTCTCATCTTTGTTTTATTTTTAGCAAGTTATCTATCAGATAGTTATTGAATGAACAGTGTTTTTAAATATCAAAGCTGATTTCTACTTTAAAAGTGCCTAATAAAGCACACAGTATTACTTTAATTATGAATAAAATGTAAATGATTTCTTTCGAACTATATAACAATATACCATTTGAAACGCAGGCACGATCACAAGAGAACGATAGATGCTGTCACGGCATTAAAAAAAATATATAAGGCTATTTTCATGGCAAAAATCCTAAATTATACACTTTTTAAATTAACATGATACAAGTAGAATGCTCTTTTTTGAAGTTATTTCACTCAAGGACTTAGTAAGATCACGCCTGAAAAGGTTCTGGATCTTTTATTTAATGGGACTGTCCTGGGTATAATACATTTAACGGAGAGGGGAATCTCACAAAACATGCATAAAGTTGTGTCTTCACCTTTATCACGATGAGAAAAAGAAAATTTGAGAAACATTTAATAAAACAAGCAGATCGAGCGATCACTAGGGGTGTCACGATTCTCCAAATCCTCGATTCAATTAAATTTTCGATTCTAAGGTCACGGTTCGATTCTCGATTACTACATTTACTTTTTTTAAAGCCGAAACCGGCCAATCAGGATGCTCTCTGTCTTACACGCGCTTCATGAGGCACACACGCAAGGTCTCTCGCTCTCTCCCTCTCCGCCGTGCGCGCGCTATACGGTTTAGAGCAGTTTTTTCTGTCTCGCATGCGCGCTCTTGCTCGCTCACTCTAGATTCGGGGAGATTTTAAGTAATTTGCGTGCATCAGGGAGCCGCTATCAATATGCCGGAGACTACTATTCGCGTACCTACCCAAAGTGATAAGATAAAATAAAATTCTGCATCAATTTATAGACAAGTAGTTTGTTTAGGCATGGTTTGTAAGGAATTACAAACCTGCGCACATATATTCAAACGCACATAACTATAGAATCAATTCTTAATGCGCATGTGAACGCCATCAGCGTCTATCACAGGTTCACGTTTAAAGTCTGTTTAGAGAGAACGGTGTCGTCTTAGCGGCCCCTAATTTAATAACAAATGATCATTTAGACGGAAGTGAATCAATCAAAACTAACTTTAGCTGGAAAAAACATTTTTCAAGAGCCACTATAAAACCAAACCAATCTCTGTTACCTTAAATTATATGTTTATCTTTGTAAAGCTGCTTTGAAACAATCTACATTGTTAAAAGCGCTATATAAATGAGGATGACTTGACTACCGGAACTTCCGCGAGCTTGGGATGTCTGCAAACTGTGGCTTTTTTGTTGCGCGAACGTTGTCAACATAACTCACTGGAAATCCAAAAAAAGTCCACACCTGCGACTCAATGAAAGAGGAGGGGGTTCAAGTGTCGATGGGTCTCCTGCATCTGCAGTTGCCATGCTATCTTTTGAGTGGCTGTAGCTATGTTAGAGGAGGTTGACCATAGACCCGCAGCACTTCAACGCGCGGGATATTTTCCGCTTGGCACGCCGACCGGACGTGACATGGGGGCGTGGCAGCATCGACGATTCCATTTTTAATTCGAAGTTCGCGATTGTGAATTAATTTCGATTTAAAATCGACACCCTAATCGATCAGAAAAAGAAAATTGAGAAATCACATGTACCTTTGCTGCGGCCTGAGCCGTCGCGTCACCCTTCTTCACCTTTGCAGTGCTGAGAGAGAGAGAGAGAGAGAGAGAGAGAGAGATTAAGGTAAATCCCACACATCACGACTCGTCCCCGAGCACTGGCGATATGTTTGTCCCGAGAGCTCAGGGGACGGCGGCCCGGTGCCGACGCCACGATCCTGACCCAGGCTTTACTGTAGCAGACAGACTCCCGGCAGGGTCACGGCAGACCAGACAGGGATAACAGTCTGCAGGAACACCTCAAACACTGAACAGCAAGTGTATTAACTAACATGAACTAACAATGGACAAAACGTTTGTTATAGTATTCGTTAAACTTTGTTAATGTTAGTTAATAAAAATCCAGCTGTTCATTGTTTGTTCACAGTGCATTAACTAATGTTAGCTAATACAACCTTTGATTTTAATAACTTAGTAAATGTTGAAATTAATATGAACTAATAATGAACAATACAGTTCATTAGTTAACATTAATAAATGCTAAAGTGTTACCCTATATTTTAGCATTTTATCTTTATTGCCTATCAGTGTTGTAATGTGGAGATGCAGTGATGAATGGCGCCCTCCTGTGGACACTGAGAACACACACTGTAGAAGTGTAATCAGGCCTAATCTCCAGCTGGTGTTAAGATGTGCTTCAGTCGATGGTGCATGACATTAAACACAGCTGTAAACGGGTGTAAAACGCTTCGAACTCGTCCACTTCCAGTTGAAAACACATTCGACCGGATTGCTTTTGTAGTGTAAACGCTCATGTGATCGAATGTGTTCAAACACCCACTAAAAGACCGTCTTCTCTCAGTCTACTGGATAATGAGTGAACATTATGAGAAGAGATCGAGCCAGACGGGTTTAAACTTTATCAGCTGAAGACATAAGTTTGGTTTGAAGAGGGATATCAAACCAAGCTCAACGTTCTCTCAGCATTCCTGATTTCTAACACACACTCACAGCGTTCGGCTGATCTTGTGTCTGTCAGAGCAGAAACTAAAGCTGATGCTCTCCTTGTGTTTATCTTTCACATTTATATGTAAATTGTGAGATTATTCCATCTATTAGATCTAAAGATCTGAGAAAGCTCACACATTTACCCGTCGACAGACCCTCGTCTGAAGAAATCAGGACAGAAGTGTTTGAAAGTGGACAAGAGTCGGATTAAAACACCAGGTGTGAACAGGGATGTGTCTCCCTCGTCTACGTGTGATCCGATCCACCAAAACACATCTTTATACCAGCTGTAAACCGGGCCTCAGAGCAGAAAGTAGACTGCCACTCATGTTGTCCATTTGAAAACAGATTTTAACCTATTGCTATTGTTGCTGCCGATTTGTGAACATCACAATCTCCACTAAAGCATCTCAGTTATATGTACCTGTAGTCCACGTATCCCTCCTTCCAGTCTGCGGGAGTGCTGCCGTTCGGTTTGCCATGTTTGTCCAGAAGTCCTTTCTGAATCATCATTTTCTTCTGACTAGCCTGAAACACAAAAATGTCATGTTATGTTATGAAACACAAACACGCACCACTAAAAAGCGTGATTTCCCAGCGTTCCTCACCTTCGGTCCAAGGCCCCATTTGCGTGGATACGTGTCTCTCTCCATAATGACCCTCTTGATTTTAGCAACAACCCCGTGATCACATGTGGATATGACCGCTGTCGTCATCAGCGCCACCGCTGCAGAAACACATCAAATAATGAGGATCTGCTAAAGGCGTTCTCATCTCTGCTAACAGCCGTTTCACACAGCCATCAGTCTTGGGTGATAGATAGACAGTCATCTTTGCACTAATGCTAATGTAATCTACATCACATCATCATGTGGCTCAGAATAGTGCATGCTGGGAGTGCAAACGTTGTTTACCTGTACAAATGGCTTCTCCTTTAGTAGTTATAATGACGATGTCTTGATTGATCTCAATGCCGTCTTCATATCGCAGGACGCCTGGTAACATGATCTTAGCGCCGTAACATATAGCGTTGACCTGTAGCGTTATAAAAACACGTCATTATAAATCACAAACTTAACGATCTAAGCTGATCCTGAAGAGTGTGCGGCGAGTTTCCCTACAGCGCTGTCCTTCATGACGATCCTCTTGTGTGAGATGAGGAGTTTCTCCAGAGGGAAGATCACTCTCCTCAAGTACGTCTCGTCCTTGTTGTGGTCGAACTGCCACTGCGCGTCCAACACGTCATGCATCGTCACCAGATTATCCTTACAGAAACAAACGCTGGGGTCAGACCGCTAAACACAATCCTTTAATGTCATGCTACATGTTTTATTAGCCCTTCATTTATGCGTTTAAACCAATTCTGTCCGTTTTAAATTAAAAATGCATCTTATATAAACTTTTTTTTTTTGGTCTTCACAATGAATTAAATGCACTACAAAAGCTTTTCTGTCAAGTGATTCGCTCTGTCGTTTGATTACAGTGACAGACAGCAACAGGTTTATTAGGCTCCTGTCACTTTAAGACTGATCGCACTCATTGCAATGAACCCATTTTTTTTTAAAAACTTTGAATTTTGGAATATTGTCTTTAAGTCTCAAAGCATAATTTGACATGTTTTTAAGCATTAGCCGTTAAAATGTTTGCAATTTTAAACCATTCAAACGACATTAGATTGTAAAACTCATGCTGTGTGTCAGACTGTTGTTGCCCGTCACAGCATGCAAGGATTAAAAAAATAAAATTCTCTATAAAATAGAGCACAATTCTCCCACGACTCTGAATAGACAACTAAACAAAATTAAAAATGCATTTACTAGAGCTTCTGACACATTAATTGCTGGAGTCTATTTAAAATGAATGATTCAACGACTCAGTCTTGTTTACTGGATTAATCAGCATTGTTGAACGAATCTCTTGAATGACAAACATTTTTAACAGCAACTTGTCACCATCTACTGGTGTAACAATGTAAAGACCATTCAATCAAAGTTACTTTCAAAAAGGTGATCGACTCCATTTTGATCACCACTGTAGACATCAGTGTTTATATATCCAACCTATAAACTTTCACTTTGTAATAATTTGAATTATATTAAGAACGAAATGATACGGTGTGGCTTTTACAGATTTGATACGCTGTGATTGTTATTTTTACTGCCCGTTTGTGTTGTCTTCAGTAGTTGCATGAGAACATTTTACATATTAGTTAGCAGAGTGTTTTAATTTATATTAGGGAGCATTTTAAATGTTTGATGAACTTGAATTGAACGTGAACATGGAGTTTGAATGCAATTCTCTCTTTAAACATGAAATTTAACAGTTGTGCTTTATAATCCGCCATGTTACGATGTAAATTTCTACAATGAACTGAAGAATCTTCTTGTTGACAACCGTTGTGTATGATGTATGATGTTCGGGGACTATAATATTAACTGAATGGTTAAAAGTGGTAAATCAAAATTAAATTGGTCAATCCTAAAAGTGTGTCGGCTGAAGTTTGATGAAGGAGGTCAAACAATAACCACTTCATGATTTTATGAACACTCAGCCATTTTCTGTCCCAAAGATTAATTAGCAGAACCGGGGATAAAGCCCAGGACTGAACTCAACACTTCGGGTCTTCAGACGGAGACCCGGGTCTCACCGTACCATTTCTCCCAGTACACCGGAGCGAACTCTGCGGAGCTCCTGCATCTGCCCGCCGACTCCCAGCAGCAGACCCAGATGCACACACAGCGTCCGGATATACGTGCCCGCTTCACAGCTCACCCAGAAGATACCTGAACACACACAACCACTCACGTCAACATCTAATAACAGGCATTTAGTCTCCTAGCATGAAAATCTAAATCGCGTGTGTGTGTGATGTGTAGAGGGTTGCGCTGAAGCCATCAGTCTTGGGTGATAGATAGACAGTCATCTTTGCACAGCGTGCTAATGCAATCTACATCACATCATCATGTGGCTCACAAATAACGAGTGAAGAAGAAATAAAGCTCGATCCTCTAACCTAGCCTCCTCTCGGGGTCATACTCGATCAGCTTGCTCTCGTAGATGGTCCTCACTCTCAGCTGTCTCTTCACAGCGGCGATGAGGGGAGGCCTCTGGAACAGGGCTCCTGTTAAACACTCCATCGCCTGGAGACACACACACAGATGATAATCTCACACACACGACCCCTACACTCATTCACGGTCACGGTCCATGTGTGTATAGAGGCTTTCGCACCGGAGGAACCTTTTCATAGTTCCTTCAACTATTAGTGGACGTTCCTGTTTTTTCCGTGTTCGCACCGCAGGAACGATTTCAGTTTTAGGAAATCCTGTATCTAATAACTAATCTAACCCTAACACTCTAGAGTCGAACCTTTTCATAGTTCCTTCAACTATTAGTGGACGTTCCTGTTTTTTCCGTATTCGCACCGCAGGAACGATTTCAGTTTTAGGAAATCCTGTATCTAATAACTAATCTAACCCTAACACTCTAGAGTCGGTCCAGACCAGCGCTAGAGGAACTAGCCGTGACGTTATTCACCGATTAGCCGAACGCACGCGAAACACAAGCCCACGCCATTTTTAGAAAAACCCTGTGTAAACACACCGATTATATCCCGTGTAAACACACCGACATTAGCCGCGTTACCATTGCTCTTCAAATTGAAAATACGGCCAATGGAAACACGTCAATTTCGTAAAAACTCCCGTTTATTGCAAAAAAGTTGAAACGCTCGCAAGGAGGTTTTGCAGGCAATTCGAAAAAGAAATTTCGCGAAACTGCGATGGAAACAGTTTTTGCGCATTTACAGTCACCTGATGTAGAAGTCTCGGTGTGTTTGGACAGAAAACGAGACCGAGTTCTTTATTAAATTCATAAAAGACAAAAGAATTACAGGAATATTGCACTCTAAACCTCACAGAAATGCCACAATCAAGATCTCGAAGCAGAAATTAGGAAGAAACTCCTCATATGTGCCACTCTCAGTATAACGCTCTTTCCTTGCCATTAATGATTGGATAACACACACACACACACGTCTCCTACCACTAATAATAATGGCCAGTGCGGGGGCTGGGATACACGTAAACCCACCAACATCTGTCGCCATGATTTTTGGAGTGACTGATCGCGCGAGGAAAAAATAACGTTTTAGTCACATAACATCGGTTAATGGAAACGCCGCCATTTCGCAAATAGTATTGTCGACATTTAGAAAAAAAATCTTACAATTTTTGCGCAAACCTGTAATGGAAACGCGCTGAGAGAGGAGACCAAGAGAAACATGATTATGGATTTCTGCTCAGCAACACTGAACATCAACCACACGCCATATGCCAATATCTTTTTATTACCGTCTACTTTATGTATAACAGTTTTATCTAATACCGTATTAGACAGGACTTTTAGACAGATCGTAAAGTAATGAACACAGAGAATGTGAGGGCTGTCATTCTCAACAGCGTCAAAATAAAAGTCACAACAACACGCGTCTTACGTCACTTCAGAGCTACTGGCGGTGCGAACGCAACCAGGAAAATGTTCCTATGGGAATCATTAGGTTCCTAAAACCACCCGGTGCGAAAGACCCGTGTGTGTTCAGAAATGTCAGCTCTTCTTCGGTGAATCCAGGCCCTCCACTCGTGCACGGCCTCGAGCGCATCCGATACAGCAAAACACTGCAGCGGAGACACGAGACCGGCACAGAGAGAGGGAGGGCCGAGAGACACTCAGAGAATGGATAAACAAGTTCATCATGTCACACACACACAGCAATGAATCAACACTAAACACACAAACAGTGTTATTCAAAACTACAATGGTATATTTCTGCAATTATTCACTTTTATACCTTAGACCATGGGTTTTAAAGTCAAAGAGTGTTTTTCAGCCTAATATTAAAGTATGAAATACAGAAATTGAATACTAATAACAAAAAAAACACAATGGTCTTCACAATGAATTAAAGGCACTAGCTTTTGTCAAGTTATTCGCTGTCATTTGATTACAATGACAGACAGCAACAGGTTTATTAGGCTCCTGTCACTTTAAGGTTTATCAGGCTCCTGTCACTTTAAGGTTTATCAGGCTCCTGTCACTTTAAGGTTTATCAGGCTCCTGTCACTTTAAGGTTTATTAGGCTCCTGTCACTTTAAGGTTTATCAGGCTCCTGTCACTTTAAGGTTTATTAGGCTCCTGTCACTTTAAGGTTTATTAGGCTCCTGTCACTTTAAGGTTTATTAGGCTCCTGTCACTTTAAGGTTTATTAGGCTCCTATCACTTTAAGGTTTATTAGGCTCCTGTCACTTTAAGGTTTATTAGGCTCCTGTCACTTTAAGGTTTATTAGGCTCCTGTCACTTTAAGGTTTATTAGGCTCCTGTCACTTTAAGACTGAACGCACTGATCCTATATGATGACATGCATGATTTTCTCCCTATGGTTTTTGACTAGTGTTACCGCAAACGCAGTCAGTTAAGTCGGGGATTTTGACACATAAGCCTGAGTATTTGATCAATAAAATGCAGAACTGATATTTTTTTTAAATAAAGCCAAGTTGCCAATTCTTTCGTTTCTTCACGTACCATTTTAATTATTCATCTATATAATGTTTCAAGTCCATATTTTATTGGTTATGTTCGACCCCCCCACGCCCAATTCCTTGAGTCTTAAAATATGTGTGGACAAGGATTTTGCAGAGAAAATTGTGGATAACTAACATTAGGGTACCAGTGCTGTACTACTGTCCTTCAAACATGCTTTTCTCTCAATTCTGCACTAAAACTTACTTTTAGATTTGCGTTACTTTATTATAGAAAGCATGTTAACTTTATTTGAGTTTTTCGACAGAATGTTGGCAATTAATTAATCTGATGTTTTCATTTTGTCTCCAAGTTCTTTGGCAATAGCACCTTTCTTTAGAATTAAAAAAAAAACATTAATAATCCCTATTGGATGATTATTTCTAACAATCCCACAGTATTTTTCGTCATATTCCCCATTTGTTTAAAGCACATTCCTACTTACCCTGGCTAGCTGGTGCTCGTTCTCTAGTGCATTGTGCAGCCGTACTATGCCCACATACTCTTTGCCTAAAAGCAATGAGACAAGAGTAGTAAGGACAGGCTACTAATTTTAATGTGGTCAATCTGTGGACCTGGAAGTGCTACGGATGACCCACCTGCGCTCTGCTGGGATTTAACCAATCGCGTGGCTCGCTCCACACACACGATCAAGCAACCCGTGACTTTGGGGTCAAGAGTGCCACTGTGACCCGTTTTCTCAACACGAAGAATCCTCTTGATCCACGCGACGACTTCATGGGAAGAGGGATTGGCAGGTTTGTCCAGGTTGATGAAACCAGCCCTGGGAATACAGATTCAAAACAACACTGGTGTGAACGTGCGGTAAACCTTCACGATACACTCACATCTGTGGAGGAGCCATCAGTCTGGGGTGATAGATAACAGGTCATCTTCGCACAATGTGCTAATGCAATCTACATCACATCATCATGTGGCTTACAGCACATTTTAGGGATGCACGATATATATCGGCCTTCATATCGATATCGGACGATATTTGTTCATTTTTAATGTATCTTTATCGGCCCGATAAGAAAATTTGTCTGATATACTAAAGCTGATAAATAATGGATAATTTCCTTCAGCTGAGACACTTCAGATGCGCACTGTTTCAACAGGATGTAGGGATGTTAACGATTAATCGACAATCGATTCATTGTCGATGATACATTTAATCAATAAAACTTCTCGATCGTCGATTAAGAGGGTTCATGTGCGTGCTTGCTCAGCCACGAAACATGTAAAGCGATCGTTTTTAATTTTATCGGCCTGATTACCGCTAAAATTTGTCAAAGTTACTCAAAAAAAAGTAATCCACTACAAATTACTACTTTAAAATTGTAATTTGATTAAATTACTGATTACTGCATGTAAAAAGTAATCAGATTACTAATTACTTTCAAGTTACTCTGTATTGTATTCTTGTAGTTTTAATAGGTTTTCAAAGTGAAACTCAGTTCTTTCCGTAATTTAATATTGCAGACGTCCCAAGTCTCCCGGGAGTCTACCGCATATTGATGCTGCCGGCAAAACGTGAATAGAAATGCATTTTACTAAATATTTTTTTCTTAATACATTTGTAACGCAAGTAACTTAAGTTTGACATTAGTAACTAATCAAATGACATACATTTTAAATGTAATGAGTTACATTACTGCGTTATCACGAAAAGTAAAACAGTAACGCGTTATACCAACTCTGATTAAAGCCGATAAATGGATTATTAGATGGACACCATGATGGATTTAAAATGGCTTTAAATATGTTTGGAATCGCTTCAAAAACGGTTCAGTGCCGCAAGTCTGTCATATCGGCTACATAAAATCTTAATAAAAAATAATTGTGTGCTTGGGACATGGCTTTTAATGAGATTTGTTTTCGTAATCAGGCTACCAAATATTATATAAAAACTTGGATTTAAATGTATGGGCCAATATATAAGTTAGCAGCTTTCAAATAAAGAATTATCGTTTATTGGCCTAAATCAGTGCATCCCTATTACATTAATTAATATGAGATTTCCTACCTGACATAATCACTTATGTTCCTCTTGAGCGGATTCGACCCATGAGGAAGAGGAGTGTAATGAGCCGTCCGGATGTTGAGCTTATCAAAATGCTGTAGAAAGACATGTGTACCAGTAAGAAGCAGAAGTGACATCAAATAATTAGACTTTAATTGTGCATGTGTGATCAGAGGTGTCTAATCGTCTTTGTCAGAAGTGGCCTGATCTCTCGCACCAGCATCACGAGCCTGACCCACTGACCCAGCAGAACACCGGCCCAGCCGACAGAACCAGACGCCCGAACCCCGCGACCCAGAACGAGCCGCGAGGCCGGCGAGGGACAGGAACACTAGCGCTCAGCGAATGGATAAACACGTTCATCATGACACACGCATGCTTGGTGAAAGGGGTTGTGGGTAAACAGATACTGACCTTTAAGAGCAACGGCCACTGAGACGTGTCCAAGGTCGCGACCTTCGACTCGGGTTTGATGAGGAAGTCTCCACTTTCTTGAATGTCCTGATGGTAACAGTTAAATGATTTATTAGTAAACTGATTTTGTAAGTGAACAAAACCTAGTTTGTGATATAGGGGTGTGAAAAAAAAAAAAAAAAAAAAAAAATTTGCAATACAAATATGTATGGTGTATAGTTCACCAAAACTAAAGTTTACTGTGTGGGAAAAAATTTGAGTTTTAGTGTCAGTACTAAATTAAACTACTATATATAATGTTGAATATAATGTATAATAATGCAATGGGGGAATATTTGTGGTCCTGATGATGCCAAATATCTGATGTTACCAGTAAAAGTGTCCTACGTTATTTTAAATATATCTAGTCAGTGAAAGAGATCAAGCAGATTCATCTAAAATAATTCAGTATTTTCAGCTTCAGAATCATGAATATTGTTATTCTGGCATCTCTATTCTCCTGTGCTTTGGGTTTCAGCACCAAATGTTTATTCTATTTATTCACGCAATATAATACCAAATTTAACGTTTTAATCAACAGTAAGTTTTTAGGTAACATTTTATCATGTCTTTGAGTATCGCAATAATATTGTATCGTGAGTTCAGTATCGCGATATGTATCGAATCGTGATATTAGAGTATCGTTACATCCCTAGATAAAAAAGTAGTGTCACAACACCAAAATTGTAGTTGGTATCGATAACAGCAAAATTCAAACAAAAAGTTGTCTATGATTGATCAAATGTTCAGATGCAAAATAAAATTCTGCCCTACAGTGAATATCCTTTTATACTCATTACAATATGGAAATAAAATGCTTTCAGAATGGGAACACGATTTTAGACAAAAAAAACAAAACATGTTGGACAAGAAATTCTGTTGTAGACGCTATATTCAGGACGTGAATGTCCTGTAAAGAGCACATTAGGGCTTTTCAGAAACACCATCACAACTACTACTCCTTGTGCTTAATTAAATTACTGACATTAATTCAGTGATCAAATGTAGCACTCTTATATGAAATGACAGTTTATGAGGAAATATGAGATTTTTTTAAATTATTTAAATCTGACTACTTTAAATTGTTTGTCATAAATCAACATTCAGATCAAAATATGACTTACAGAACAGGGCATTGATTTCATTCATGAACACTGTAGAGACACCAGGACTTACAGCAGGTTTATCAGGAGCAGTGGCGGTTCTAGAGGGGGGGCCAGGGGGGCCCGTGCCCCTGTGACAACAAGCTTGGCCCCCCTTGTGGCCCCCCTAAATGTGGAGTGTGAAATAATTTTTACAAAACTGTTTTTTTTTTTGCTATCGTTGTTTTCGTTGTATGCATATTATTATTTTTATTATTCTATCTTTGTGGATTTGCTTGTTCACGTGACAATTCGCATCACATTCGCGGGAATCGCGGCAGAATAACGTCTGTCTCCTGCACGCGAGAGAGGAGAGAAGGAGAAAGCTGGTAAATGTCAGTTCAGTTGCAAGTTCATTCTTTATGTGCGTATCGGGTGTGCGATGTGTATTGTCTATTATGAAATTGTAATCAATGTTTTATCTGTATACGATGCACTGTGAGCTGACATCGCATTTGTCTCTCTTCCTTTCACTGCTGTGTGCGGTTCATAGATAGGTAGGCTATGTACCCAAATTAGTTTATGTCTTATATTTATATCATATTATGTTCTTATATTAGAATATCACATCAGCAAGAGTGCTGTTTTCCCGTGCACAATTGCAACTGTGATATTTATCTTATACAACAGTTGAATTAACAATAAGTTAACATTGGGCGTTACATTTTAGACACAATATTGTCAATATTGTTTGTTTTCCCTTTATTTCGCCGACTAGGATTTGAAAATGAAACCGTAGCAGAGTCTCAATGCAACAGACAGCGATGATTTATTGACTGAAATCCGCGTTTTGAAGGAATCACTTGCTCCTTTCCCGAATTAATCAGCCGTTTGAACGAATCGGTTGAATGAATGAATCCTTCAACTCACTTATTAAGACAGTGACTTGCCGCCGCCTACTGGCGGTTTTAGTTTCATATTTAAAGTACCCTTTAATTAAAACGTTAAAATTTGAAATAATTTCATGTTTAAATATTGATTTTAAAAAAATCTCATAGCTTTATTTATGCAATTGTAAATGGAGTGTAAATATATTAATGCCGCTTCTGTGTCACCTCTGCACTGCAAAGATGGATTTTGATTAAATGATTTAATTTGACTGGTAACAGTGGTACGGTATAATTATTGTATAATTAAGTATTATTGTATAAATAAGTATAATTACTGTATAATTTGTATGTTAGTATTTGACATAAAAGGTGATTCATAACTCTAAATAAGTTTAGAAAGAATGTCCATATATAGGTGAAAATGCCCCTGGAAATCAATTTAAGGTGGCAAATTAAATTAATTATTAATTAATTAAAAAATGAATTTCTGTCCCTGCTGTTAACTGACCACTGCATAGAATATTAAAAAATATGAATATCTTTGTGAGTCTGCTATCAACAACAGGCCTAAACCAGCCATGTCACCAGCACAAAAACACAATCAGTAAAATATCATCTAATCATCAAAAAAACATTGAAAATATTGAGATATATTTTTGTGAATATTGCACACCCCTAATGTACGGTATGAATTTTGATTTCTTCAGGTTTTAAAAAGCCTTAAATTCGATTTTACAAAATTGAGAAAGAAGGACATCATGTCAATTACAGTTACTGTGACTAATACTGAATATGTAATGCAAATGTAAAAATATAATGGAAATGCAAATGCATTGTTGAATGATTATAAACATGGTATTTTGCCTGTTAATGCCTGCAGTGCAGTGCAGAAAATGATATGACAACAATAAGGTCTAAATGCAACTGGCCCCTCTAACAGTACAACTGGCCCCAGCTTGGCCCCCCCAGTTGAAATGGTCTAGAACCGCCACTGATCAGGAGTTATACAAGTGGAATTATATATCACTATTCCTATGAAATACTAGATATTATGGAAGTGTTACCAATTATTACTCTCATTTTTACACTTTTTCATTACATGTTGCCTCAAGAACACATTAATATGCAGATTAGATAGTGTATAGATGCATTGTATTGGATGGGAAACCCATTTATGCCCATTTTACCAATATGAATATAGTAAAATGGTGCATCAATTAATTCCATTATATCTTTTTATAACAGTTAATAATCATCTTTATACAAAGTTTGGTTAAAAAAAAAATCATGAAACCTGAAAATTGATTGCTGAATGAAAAAAAAACATTGTTTTTGCCTACATGTAATCTCAACTACTTAGTCCTTGTGTCACTACAGAGGACATAGCATAACATTAATAAATAAATAAAAATGTAATTTCACATATGAGGATACAGAAATCAAGAAAAACGCATGCATATAAAACTGCAATTACCCCAACGTCTTCTGATGAAGTTTTCTGTGACCTTCTTTTCTTCTCTTTCTTAGCTGAACCTACTGAAGACAAAACAAATATCATACATTAGTAAAAGAGTCAGTTGTGTAGATCTCTACACATAAAGCATGTTAAATCCAGCCTGGTTTCTAGATCGAGCGCGTGCACTTAGCAGAACCACGTGGCCTGTGCGAGCTGCACGTGGCGTTTGATTTAGGACTCTAACTTACCACAAAACAGGTTTAAATTACATCATTAACGTTAAATGTTACATTAAACCATTGTCTTTTACTGCCGATCACATTGCGCTACGATAAATAAGTAGCAAAGTGAAAAATAATAATTTACAAATATTAAGTGACCATGCGGTTTGCAGAAATTTGATAAATTAGCTGCAAATCTGCCCATTTACTGTATCATCATTAATTTATTTACTAAGACTATTAATAAACAGGAAAGTTATCGGTCTTCCATGCAAGCAAAAAAATAAATTTACTTCCTATATTATTAGCTAGCTAATGACGGGTTATTTATGTTGGGGAAATAGATAAACTACCATTAATAGTTGTTGCCCATTTTCTTTTCTTCAAACATTTAATAAAATAAATAAACTACCATTAATAGTAGAATTAATTAGCAATAAGACGCATTAATGATAGCATATGCACATGTCACCCATTTCTACACGCACCCGGGAATCATGCGTACTGATGAAGTTAAGAACTCAGCTTTGATCAGTTTACTTCCAACCTACTTAATCGCATGATATATGTGAATAAATGCACATTAAAGTACCGATTAAATGTAAGCAAAATTACAGTACTCGTAGCAAAAATAACGCAAATTGTGTAAAGCATGATCTTACTTTCCACGTCCGCCATCTTCGCTGCTGCGCGCTTCAGAGAACAGCAGCACGTGTGTCAGTTCGCGCATGCGCTTTACTCTGCGGAGGCGGAGAGAGCGGGCTCTGGATATGTAGTATCGCGATATTATAACGGTGAGAACGTGGAACATGGCCGCACGAGGGAGTAAGCGGAGCTCCTTCCAGTCTATGGCTCCTTCCTATGGGATCACAGGAAAATCAGCGCCTTGTTTCAGGAATGATTAGGGTGAAATGAGGGAGGATAAAATACTCATGATCAGACTATAGTTACATAGTTATTTTTATTGATGACACACTTCATTTTCACAAAATGGCAGTAAATGATTAATAAACTGATTCTCTTTTTTAAAACAGCATGTTCATAAAGGATTTAATTACACAGAAAATTGAGAGGCCACAACAAATAAAATATTTAATATTTTTTTATTTATTTTGAAAAAATTATTGGAATTTTCATTTTTGTTTTAATTAATTATTAAACTTAATTATACCTTTTCATCAACTTATACAAACTATTCCTTCGACCAAAACTCTGACGCAATGTTTAATACATTACATTACACATCAGTTTGTGTGTGTGTGTGTGTGTGTGTGTGTGTGTGTTATATCAGCATTGTACAAGATTAAACAAAAATGTTTAATGAAATAGTTTTTAACTAGTTTTCATCAAACTTTTCATAATTTCATCTCACTGTAATTTGACTATACTCAACACTGGTCTTTTATGTAAAATACTTAATTAACCATTCAATATAAAATTGTGTTTTGACAATTTAGTTGAATAACAGATGAATCTGTGATCTCTGACCCAGTTCGCTCGCTGCTTCCTCGGCTGTAATACGCGGAGTTTCCCGCCAACTGGCAATCCGGGGTGTCATAATACTATTGGGTAAATTGGCAGTGGGCGGAGTCACACAAATCAAAACTAATCAGACACTCCGACACGGAACCGCATTTCAAAGCAGAGTAACTGGCTGTAGTGTTGTTTTTCAGAGAAACAACTAGGCCTATGTGAACTTGTGTAAGCCTTTTTTTAATACATTTCGATGAGAGTTTGATAAAATTTTTAGTTGTTTCAAAAAACTAAATATTTCTCTGTCAAAACATTAAAATATATTTTCCTTTCATGTCTATATCCGCTACCTGTTTGTCTTCACCCTGGCTCCTTTTTTTCTTGTTTTTTCCTTCTCAGATTCAAACTCTGTTAGTCTCAATGGAAGTGTCTTACATTGTTGATTTTTCCCTGTTTTGTTATACTGTACATTCTGCATGGGGACTCGCACTTCGCGGACTAAGGCGAGTCTTGATCTCAACACTGCGACAGTCATACTCCCGCAATGGGAACATAAACCGTCCACAAAAGCTGCTTCAGCGTGACTTAAGCCCAAACACGTGATGCAACAATTGTGACCGTCAGAGAGGAAAAGGGAACGACTGCATCCAGAAACGCACAGGTGGAATGACATCTTGAAAAAGACGCAAACACACCCGTGTTGCTCTTTCAGAAAATAGGTATGGAGTTAATATTGTGCCATAATTAAACAAACAAATCCAGCATTTTGCAAACAAACTCAATCTGCTTTGCAAAGGACATAATCCCTCCACTTCCCGGGAAGGCGTCCAGGAGGCATGCGGAACAGATGCCCGAGCCACCTCAGCTGGCCCTCTCGATGTGGAGGAGCAGCTCTTCTCTGAACTCCTCCCGAGTGACCGAGCTCCTCACCCTATCTCTAAGGGAGCGCCCAGCCACCCTGCGGAGAAAGCTCATTTCGGCCGCCTGTATCCGGGATCTTGTCCTTTTGCTCATGACCCATAGCTCATAACCATAGGTGAGAGTAGGAACGTAGATTGACCGGTAAATCGAGAGCTTCGCCTTGCAGCCTAGCTCCTTCTTCACCACGACAGACCGGTACATCGACCCGCATTACTGCAGAAGCTGCACCGATCCGTCTGTCAATCTCCCGTTCCATCCTTCCCTCACTCGTGAACAAGACCCAAAGATACTTGAACTTCTCCGCTTGAGGAAGGAACTCTCCACCAACCTGAAGTGGGCAAGCCACCCTGGAGGTAGAGAACATTGACTACTCGGACTCAATATCTCCAGAATCCCTCGGGATCCGGTCGAAGCTCCGCCAAGGGGGAGGTTGAAGATCTCTCTGACAAGGGGCTCGGCCAAACGTTCCCAACAGACCCTCACAGTACGTTTGGGTCTAACCCTGATCTTAGCCTCCATGTTAGAGCGCCTGGAAGACCAGGACCCGGGTTCGAGTAAGACCTGGGCGAGGTATATATGTATATATAAGCGTTCAATATTGTATCGAATCATGGGTAAAAGATTGTGAAATGAACCGAATCATGGGTTTGGTGTATCGTTACAGCCCTACTAGCCATACACGCTATCAGAGGTAGGAAACACTAGTGTGTAGGTAAAGCAGCAGTAGAGGATTGAAACAAATCTGAGGAAGAAACTGTTCTTTCGTCTGAAATTCTGTGTTTGTGCTCAGATGAGTTTATAAAATAGTCCAGGAGTGAACAGACTGATCATGAAGATGACGGTGATGATGATGATGAAGATGTTCAGGTCTTCAGCTGCTGATGGATGTCAGTGATGTTGTGTGGTCTTGAGAACATGATGAAGGGTTTGATGAGTATGTCTCCTCAGTTTTGACATCAGAATCGAACTTTACAGGCCCGTCTGGATCACAGGAGACTATAAATCACAAATATATATCAGATTATCCTCATTGTTTTCTGTTTGTTTATATGTTCTCAATCTATAACACATTCTGTCAATTAAATACAATCACACATCGGGTATGTGTGAAGACAATAATAGTATATAGCAAGACTATAATAGCACTCACAGTATGGCTTTATTCTGTCCATACTCTCACATCTATCAAGTGTCTCTCCTCTTTCCTCTCGTGATTCACTGGTCTGTGTCTCATTTCTGTCCTCCATCTTTCTCTCAGTCTTCTTGTTTTCTGCTGATCTGTGATTTCTGAGGGTCCAGCAGGTGATTTTCTTTCTCCAGTCCATTTGAATCTGTTCAATCACACAGACATTAGATTACTTTGTAAATTCAGTTCAGTTCTCATATAATGGTGTCAATGCAGGCAGATCAATAGGCATATCAATAATATTGTTGAATATTCAATGTCCCCAACTAAGCGTGTCAAGAGCCGATGGCGAAAGTGAAGGAAAAAATATTTACTCTCTAAGGGTCACTTTCTGGGAAAAAGGCATTGGCGACCCAAAAAATCAACATGGCGGCCATTTTTTCAAGATGGCCGCCATTTCTCTTGAATCCTTACATCAATTTTTGGAAACAGTGGCAATGAACATAGGAAAGGAGGGCAGCCATCTTCAAAAATGTTTTCCTTCCTGAATTTTTACTGGCCACTTCCTTTTTCTAACAGAGGCCCTTCCTGTCTGTGGACTGCACCTGGCTGTGGTGGAGAGGCTTGTGTACTCCAATGAACCTGAGAGCTACGCCGGCGGGGAATTTATATCCCTGGCAAGTTTAACTAAGCCGGACAGGTCAAAGGAGAGGAGGCAGACAAAGCAGACATTATGACTATTTGACAGAAATGGTGGCCATCTTCAAAATGGTCGCCATCCTGAATTTTTGTGGGGCACATACCTTTTTCCAAAAGAGTGTTCTTTGAAGAGTATTTCTGCCTTATTTTATGCTTGCATCACCATTTGAACAATTGAAATAAGTAATATTCGACAGGAACGGTGGCCATCTTTAAAAATGGCAGCCATCTTGATTTTTTGAGGGATAAGCATTTTTTTCCATTAACATGTCCTTTAGAGAGTATTTGTATCAAATTTTCTGCTTGGATTACTGTTTGAATAATTTATATAATAAGCATTGAATAGCAGTGGCGGCCATCTTGAAAAATGGCCTCAATATTGACTTTTTGAGTGGTCAACGCCTTTTTCCAAAATAGTGGCCCATAGAGAGTATCTGTGCCATATTTCATGCTTTTATACCAAAGTGAACGAGTTATTACTAATCTGCTGCACTACTGGGAGAATTCAGACTCAAGCTTGTTCACACGGAGACGCGTTTAGTTGTATAGGTAAAAATAAATACAATAGAATAAAGATACAAATAAAGAGACATAAAAAAAAGTTTTGGGGTAGCTCAGAAATACTAAAGAAACTGAATAAAGTAATCCAATGTAAAATAACATTGGATAGTCTTTTAGTCCTGACTAAGTTAAATACATAGGCTATTAATCCTGATTCCTTACAATTAAAGCTATGTTATGTTGTTTTGACAACAAAATCAATGACAGACAGACACATATGGCTGAGTCCACTTTAGGAACTAGTGCACGGATCCATTACCGTTTCAATATACTGTTTGTCACACGTGTTTAATGCTTATTTAAGACATAACCGACTGTCTTTATGCGGGTACTCACTAAGACCT
Organism: Siphateles boraxobius; assembly: GCF_051911475.1. Classification (NCBI taxonomy): domain Eukaryota; kingdom Metazoa; phylum Chordata; class Actinopteri; order Cypriniformes; family Leuciscidae; genus Siphateles; species Siphateles boraxobius. Next base: position 1,361,524 of record NW_027509222.1, read on the forward strand.
GAGTTTTGACATAATTTTGCGTGATTTTGACCATTAAAGCGATATATGTTAATCCGCGAAAAATAACTTTTGTTATTGGCGAGCTGTTTGTGAGGCGGATTTAGGCTTTAGGCTACCGTATGTGCACGAAGTGAAAAACATCTCTGAGAACGCGCGAGCACTAGTCTAAAATCGCTTGAATTTTTAAACTGGTAAAACTTAAAAAGACGTGAAAATGATAAACGATGCAATGCTGGCCTGATTGTGCAAGTGAATATTCCATCGTGACGATTAAAGTCAAGACGGAGGCTCACTGACATACTTTAAAATATATTACAGCATTTTGTTAATCAACTGCCTAACGTTACCGACTGAGTAACTTTAACCCATTGTTAGTGTTATTCCACAAGATTTATGGATAAACTGTTTGATTTATAATTATTAGATTATTTTCACATTTCACTTACCCTGCTGTGCACGAACACAGCTGTTCCTCAGTTTGTGTGTTTCCCATTTGAATGGTCAGCGTGTGACTGCTGCTTGCGCTGGGATTTCATTTTTATGAAATTATTCTCTAATCGGTTGCATTTTATGTCATGGATGTCCTTATGTCCCTTTTGTCTTGCGCTCTCAGATATTTCACATGTTCGCCAAAAATGACTAATTATCTCATTGGGAATGTCTGACACCGGTGTATACACACTGTAATAGACGTCCCAGGTGCGAAAGCTTGATAGGCATAGCAACAGTAACGCCCAGCCCTAATGCTCACCGTTAACACGGCGTTCGCTCAAATCCCACTCCGACATTAAATTTCTCTGTACTGTAGGACTACGTGTTGTAGCCATTAAAGAAAAGTTAGTTTCATATTTGTTTAAATAATGTTATTTTTTCATTTCAATCAACTATGTTCAGCCACAGCTCAGCATGAGTAATCATAGATGCGCAATTTGTATAAGTTGCATTTCATTTTATATAAATTGTATCTTAATTTTAATCAATGTTTCATCAACCAATTGCCTGGATTCAATAAATAAGAAGCAACTATAGCAGACAAAATAATCAGGACATGGAGGCACCGACAACTCTCTTTTGTTATCCATATGAAGTGTGCATTTCTCTCTATAGGCACGTTCAAAATACTGTGAAGGTGGCCGGTCAGAATCGTCAACATCTTTGCAGCCACTGACACAGAAAACACTAGTTTATTAATGAACAATTAAAGCGGTGGTAAAACACAATTTCACTTTTCTAACTTTAGCTAGTGTGTAATGTTGCTGTTTGAGCATAAACAACATCTGCAAAGTTACAATGCTCAAAGTTCAAAGCAAAGGGAGATATTTGCTTTTAAAGAAAAGGACTGCAGCAAACAGCTGGTAGGGACTACACGACATTCCTCCCGGGTTAGTGACATCAGCAACCCTAAAATGTACATAAACCCCGCCCCCGGGACACGCAGTCCATGTTAAGAAAAGGGAAAGTTGTTGTATAAGAGTACATTTGTGAGTCAGCTCAAACTTTAGCATCCTTCTTTTCACATACAATAAAAAGTCACTCTGTGTGCATCTCACAACAGTTCCTATATAAGCGATTTATAAATTATCATGACAGAATATGCTAATTGAAGATAGTTAACTCCACATCAGCAACATAAATTAGTCAACTAACCATTCAGAGACGTCCTATTGCATACTACATGTTGTCACTTCTTCTTGAGTCTCTCCATCTTTGTCTGACTCCGTTTTAACATTAAAGGCAGAACAGTTTCTGTCATTTTAGTGTGTCTGCCTGAGGTAATCGCAGCTGCTAACACACATGAGCTCTTGAAACCCCGCCCTCTGAGGCAGCTCATTTGCATTTAAAGGGCCAGGCACAAAACGTTGTGTTTTTGCTAACACTCAAAAAGTGCCATTTTAACATGCTATATAACTAAAATATGCTAAAACTTCACACACTCTGGGGACATCAGATATTTATTTTACATCTTGTGAAAAGGGCATTTTACCACCCCTTTAAAATGTCTCCTTTCTATGTTTAACACATTCATAATTATTACATTTGCCGGTTATTTGTGGCAAGCTTTATGCATTCTGCTAACTAATCGAATATTGTGACTCATCCCTATTTTGTAACAGGCCATTTATGGTTTTTCATATTGTTCAAAAAAGTTCTTGGTAAACAACAGAAAAAAAGAAAAGAAGCTACTGTGCCTAATATTATTGTATACAGCTTTTTTTAGAACGAGGGGAAAAAAAACATCAGATAGGGAAAGCTCTGGCTTCATGTTGATTTGGCCTCAGTAGTGCAGTGCTTCTCTGGCCAAGGAATGGCCAGTCAAGAACTACTACAAGTAGTGACGCTACTAGTTTAACTACATTTCTCAGTAGCATGGTGGTAGCGTCGCTGTTTTCTGAATCAAATAGCTTTTCAGTAGCGAAGCTCTTTTTTTGATCAAGTATTGCGGTAGCGTCCACACAAGCTAACGTTACATTTTCCAAAGCATTTCTAAAGCTCAAGCTCAAATCGGAAATACAACTGCTAAGTATCACTGATGCTGGATCAGTTAGTGACGGTGACTTCTTCTTTTTCTTGTTTTACGGTGGTCGGCAACCATAGGGCCATATGATTTCATTACCGCAATACGGAAAACATGGACTGAATTGCGATATCCATGCATAAAAACAAAATTTACTGTATAACGCGGAATTTCACGGAATTTGTCAGATCTTGGATGAAAAGAAGGTAAGTAAACTTAAATAAAATCGTGACATAGACTAGCGTCTATGAATATTAAACCGCTTAAAGACTATTTAAAAAGGAATCATGCATGTTGCGTGTCTCCGTGAATGAATGGCTCAGACGCGCGGATTCATTTACCACACACTAAGCACCCATGACGCTTGCGATGTTTTCAGTAATGGATCGATCAACTTCATCTACACAGAGTCACTTTAGCAGCATTTTAACTTGATTTGAGAAAAACTATCGTAATTTCAACAACAAAAAAACTAAAATTAAAATGGGAGTCCAGAAAAATGAAAACAAAATAAAACTGAATTTTGAATGTGGGAAAAAATACAACGGATTTCATAGGACCCTACAAACCAGCTTTTTGGTGCATTACCATCACCTTCTGCTCCGTATGGTGTGACATCACGTACCAGTATCAATCCTTGGGCTGACACGTGAGAAATGGAAAAAGATGCACACACTCTTGACACCTGGTTTTGTTATAGTTTTATATAGTATTTTTTGTTTTGTTTAGTTTTTTGCCAAATTGGTTTGTAACAGTTGTTGAATAAACAATTGAACTGACAAATTATGCATGCCTTTATGTTTGATTGACAATTGTATTGATCACTGAGATAGCATTGACTTAGAATTAAGTTGGTTCAATATAAAAATTAAATTTGAAAAAGTAGCTTAGATGTAGTAAACTACTTTTGCCATATTGCTGTAGCTTAGCTTGCTACATTTCCCAGGGTGGTAGCTTCAGTGTAGTGAAGCTACATTTAATGTAGAGTAACTGCTAGCTTAGCTCACTACATTTTCTAAGTAGCTTGCCCAACACTGGAAATGAGTGGCACTTGAGAGCCCTGCAGTTGGTTTGATTACATCAACCTTACAATTACAAACCTGCGCACATATATTCAAACGCACATAACTACAGAATCAATTCTTAATGCGCATGTGAACGCCATCAGCGTCTATCACAGGTTCACGTTTAAAGTCTGTTTAGAGAGAACGGTGTCGTCTTAGCGGCCCCTAATTTAATAACAAATGATCATTTAGACGGAAGTGAATCAATCAAAACTAACTTTAGCTGGAAAAACATTTTTCAAGAGCCACTATAAAACCGAACCAATCTCTGTTACCTTAAATGATATCTTTATCTCTGTAAAGCTGCTTTGTATGGCAAGCCGTTTTAACTTTTATTCATTTCCAGGATATGAATTCTTGATATCAACAATTCAATTTTAACTAGTTAAAATTATAGTTATTGATATCAGGAATTAGATTTATACTAGTAACAATGGCAATTTTTGATATCAGAAATTACATTTCCACTAGTAACAATGATAATTCTTGATATCAACAATCACATTTTTACTAATTAAAATGCTCATTCTAGATATCAAGAATTGTATTTCAACTAGTAAAAACTATAATTCTTGATATCTGTAATTGAATTTTCACTAGTGAAATGTCACCATAGGCTGCCATTCAAAATCAATTGTTGATATCAATAATTGATTTCTTACTAGTTGCAATTCCAATTTCACATATCAGAAATACAATTCTTACTAGTAAAAACCTTTATTTTTGATATCAAGAATTCAATTGTCACTAGTTGAAATGTCTATTCTTGATATCAACAATTGAATTGCTACTAGTAACAATGTTCATTTTTGACATCAATAATTCCATTTTCACTAGTGACTATGTTAATTTCTGATATCATCAATGTGATTGTTACTAGTAAGAAAGCCATTTTAGATATCTGAAATAATATTGATATCAGAAATACATTTTCAGATATCAAAAATGAAAGTTTTTACTAGTAGCAATTAAATTGTTGATATCAAGAATAGACATTTCAACTAGTGACAATTGAATTATTGATATCAGGAATTCACATTCTTACTAGTAACAATGTAATTATTGATATGAAAAATTATATTTCTACTAGTAAGAAATCAATTGTTGATATCAACAATTAATTTTGAATGGCAGCCTATGGTGACATTTCACTAGTGAAAATACAATTACAGATATCAAGAATTCAATTGTTGATATCAAGAATCTAATTGTTGATATCAAGAATTCATATCCTGGAAATGAATAAAAGTTAAAACGGCTTGCCATAGCTTTGAAACAATCTACATTGTTAAAAGCGCTATATAAATGAGGATGACTTGACATCAATAGAAACAAGTGTGAATCATTTTGAGCCGTTGTGTGTAAATTATGACGCTTGTTGTGGTGTTTACTGTTTTGCAGCACAAATGCATTGCAGGGCAAAATTTAGTGAGTAAGAACGTGTGTAGAGATTTGCAAAAAGAGTACAGATATAGCGTAGATACCACACAGGAAGTTCTAGAACGGCTATGAATTTTATCTCTGCAATAACTTTGTTGAAAAAATAAATAAAATCCTGCTGGTACCTGACTTTTCCTAAAAGTGTCTGTATTTTCATTTATCCGGTGGAGAGAACGCTGGCATGTTTGGTTGCCGCTTCTTCACTCGGTACTTTTAATTGTTTTTACGTGTTTTATATTATTTTTTATTATATGTTATTGTTGGATTCCTTGTTACTTGGTCGTGCTTCTACATTTCTGACTGGGATCGGAAAACACTCTTTGCTGTGCCTGTGAAACCTACCTGTGTGTAACCCATCGGTGTGCCTGGATTTTTCACTCCTTTCCCACCCAGCACCGGACGTCATTAAGACGTTGTTTTTTGGGCTAAATCAGGTCGGCCCGTCATAGCCTTCATTTGGCCCAAAAAAAGGCGTTGAAAATTGGTCTTTGTTTGGTCCGTCTGATTTGGTCCAAATTTAGCCCAAACATAGACGTTGAAAATTGGTCTTTATTTGGTCCGTCTGATTTGGTCCAAATTTAGCCCAAACATAGACGTTGAAAATTGGTCTTTGTTTGGTCCGTCTGATTTGGTCCAAATTTAGCCCAAACATAGACGTTGAAAAAATGACTTTGTTTGGTCCGTCTGATTTGGTAGCTAAAACAAAAAAACGCTCTTAGGGCGGCGCCAGAGAATTATTAACGCAGGTGCTAAAGGGGGTGCTAGATCATTGACAGGGGAGCTGCGCAATTATGTATAAATAGGCTACTTAATAAATGAGGAAAACTTGACCACCCAATATATAATATTCAATTATTTTAATTATCTAAATTCAGGTTTTAATTTAAATTGAACAAGCACAACATTCAGCATTCAATCAAATATTCTTATGTATTATGAAGTGTTATTTCAACATAATATCTTGTTATTTCGACATAATATGTGTGCGTGCAACAAGCAAGATGTGTATTTGTAAATCCGGTGACACGCATATGCATTGATTTTTATTGCATTTTATTTTTATTAATAAACTAGTGTTTTCTGTGTCAGCTGCAAATATATATTGTTGAAAACACTTGTGCTGTATATTAGTGGCCTACGCCTATTTCTGAACATTTGTTAACAATCACTACATTTAATATTCCTATAATGCACCCATAAAAACATTAAACATCACAGTAGTTAAAACACCATAGACCCCAATAAACAACAGCACTTAAATAGCCTATAAATAACTGCATATGAATATATTCACAATATATGTGAAGCACTGTTAAATAAATTGAAATACATCTAGTATATTTGAAATATATTTAAAAAATACTTGGAACATAAAGCTTATAAATTCTTCCTCATGTTACATCTGTAAATTTGTGTATTTGAGAAAATATGTCCATGCCTTATGGTAAATTTGGTGTAGAAATAAAATTGTAAAAACCATATTTCTAAAGCAATATATTATATTATAATATAGCCAATTATATATAAATGACTACATTGTTTTACTTTTTCAATGCTTTCATATGCTCATTCCATTTACAGTTTGAGATGGCCACAGGGCTACTATCCACTTAATAATCTATCAAGTTTCAGGATATTTTATCTGATTATCAAATAATTCCCTCCATAAATTCTACGTTTATGTAAATTCTGCGTGACTTCTACGTGTTTTAATGGGCGCGCGCTGAACATTCAAGCCGCATTTGAACTGGAGCGGAGGGCGTTACCATGGAAACGGGGCGGCAGCTCAACTGACAGCAGCACAACTCCGTCTCTCACTGTTGTTTTCACTACTTTCAGGTAAGTTTAGTCCCCAACATTACACAAATCGTACATACAAATGTTTCTGACACTTTCTTTCATGTAAATGACTCGCAACCGTTGAATATTTACTTTATATAAATGGTTTAGTGTCTTCGAAAAAGTCCGTTAGCATCTCAGCCGTTAGGCTAGCCGCTAACTAGAGGTAAGTTAGGTTAACTATAAACTTGAGCTGTCTAAGTTTGGGCTTTTAATCGCATCTTATGTGTAGCTGAGAGATTTTTATAGTTTTGTTCAGGTTTTGCTGGCAATTGGTCAATGGATGAATGGAAGTAAGCTAATTTATTTAACCTAAAAGTATGGTTAATTCATAGTTTTCACGCGACGTCACACCATTATAGAAACGCCCACCTGGAGAGCAAAATAAGGCTTTCCTCCATTTTGCCCGCCAGTCATTTTATCAGGTTTGTAGTAAGCATTAATGTAGTAAAACATTGTTATTAAAAGATCAAATTCAATAAAGACCGCTTATTGATGATACATACTTTGTAAAGGTAAGCAGATGAACATAGAACAAATTATTTATAACTTAATATTAGTTGTCTTCTTTCTCTTTTCAGTATTGTTTGCCATCTAGTGCTGATCACAGAGTTTAGCTCCAACCTCAATTAAGCAGACCTGAGCAGGTGATCCAGGATCACCGAGACTCTGCAGGACTTTGGTCTGGACCTCCAATGTTGTAAGTTCAGAACATATTGCAGGAGATCTCAACATTGTCTCTCAAGGTCCACTTACATGGAGAGTTTTAAAACACAAACCAATATTATATTTCAGCATAAATATACATCACTAGACAGGTCATGTCTAACAAAGCAAACATTTACAATTTATCTATGACTGAAATCTTGCATGTATATGTAGAGGGAAAACTCAAGTGTATACTTTACATTTTGGACAACCAGTTTTTTCTTTTACATTTAGATTTTGGTTATTGTTTTCTTTCTCACTTTAGATGCTGGAGAAAAAACAGCCAGGCTAAAGCATTCTGTTATGGCTCAATAATCCGGGGTTGAGATAGTGGAAGGAGCAGAAGATCAGAGATCAGGAAGAGATGTATTGGTGCCCCTAAGGGAACTAATGTGATTTACATAATGTGTCAAATTACCAAATATTTTCATCACTCACCTTCATGTCTTTGCAAACCTGTAAGACTTTCGTTCATCTTTGAAACACAAATGTAGATCTTTTAAATGAAATCTGAGAGCTTTCTGTCCCTCCATTTCACAGTTTATGCAACTACAATTTTCAAGCTTCAGAAAGGTAGTAAAGACAATGTCCCTCATTTATCATTCTTGCGTAGAAACGGGTGTATATGTTGGCGTAAGATTATGCTTACACTCCTCTCACCGCCTGATTTATGAAGCTGTGTGTACCTTTGAAATCCAGGTGTACGCAATACCTGCCCTTGATAAATGCCGCGGCTGAAAACGATCGTCATTAGAATAACACGCCCCTATATATTCAAGTATCCGCTTCCCCCACACCCTAATTTTACGCCATGGACACACGGAAGACGGCAAAGAGGAGACACTTCTCCGACGTGGAGATCGAGACCATCACCATCATGAAAAATTATTATTAAATCAAACAACAATATTGTTGATGATAAATTCAAAGTTAATTGATTTTTTTTTCAAAACGCTATAAATCCATCCATTTTTTGTCTAAAAAACAACAAACAAAAAAACAACAAGAGAACATGCAACATATAATCAGGGACTCATACTATGAATTAATATAAATTAAATAAGTGCAACTGCATGAAATAAATAAAAAGCCAAACAAAATAAATGGTAAAATAAATTAAATAGTAAAAATAAAATAAATATTTCCAATGTCACGTTCCAATATTGTCCACCACATAAAACAAATAATTTAAAAATAACACACAAATACAGACACATATAACATAAAAATACATTCAAATCATTTAGTAACACATTTAGGCTAATAGTCATTCGTGCCGAACTTGAAAAAAGTAATGATAACAATATTCAGGCCTACTATTAGGCGTGTTGTAGCCATTAACTAAGTGCATTTAGTTTCATATTTGTTAAAAAATAATAATGTTATTTTTTACCCATCTATGTTGATTATGAAAAGTGAACATAGGCTAAGATAGGATGCGCAATATATCGGGAGACATGCTCAGACATGATTTTGGCCACTTTAAGTTTAATTTAAGTTAAATAAGAAGCAAATAGCAGACAATATAATCATGAGTCATGACATGGAGGCGCGGGCGCGGTCCCTTGCATTGCACGTGAACTGGGGCGCATCTCATCACAAATTAACCGAAACTCAGTATATGCCTCACAGACATGAGAAATATATCTATAAAGAAAGCTTAAAATGTCTTCAAACGAAACTATAAACGAAAATAAATACTCTCTCTATAGGCGCATTCATTACGGAGATGGTGATCATCAATTTCATCTTTGCAGACACAACACTAGTTTATTAATAGAAATAAAATACAAATTTATTTTTTTAAAATGGCGTTTATCGCGTTTTGGAAAAGAGCTCCTCATATCTTTTAGTTTGTCAGTGCGTTTTGTGGTGTTAGGAATTGTTTTTCTGCGCATTTCCGCTCTAACTCAAAACGTGCCTACATGTACACCACCTCCTGACCTGGCGTAGGATTTGAGCGTGCCGTACGCCAACTTCCATATTGATAAATATCAAAGTCACCGTGATTTTGGGTGTACGCTGGAAATTTGGTGTACGCACTTTTGATAAATGAGGGCCATTGTAACAATAATCAATATGAGTCCAGTGGTTAAACTTCAACTTTAATGAGCGATGTGAATGCTTTGTTTGTGCAAAAAAAACATTACATCTTTATTCACAAAATATATATCTCTGAAACGTGTTTATGGAGCACCACGATTCATCAGTATTGTGTTGGCGTGTGAGCTGGCCATCTCATGGTGCAACATGCGTCGGAGATACCTAATTTGTGAATAAAGACGTAATTGTTTGTTTGTGCACACAAGGCATCTGTTAAAAATATCTTCAAATAAAATAAAATTAATAATCAAATAAATGCTGCTCTTTTGAAAGTTCTATTCAAAAAAGAATACTGAAAACTGTATCATAGTTTCCACAAAAATATGAAGCAGTACAACTGATAATAATCATAAATGTTTCTTGAGAATCAAATCATCATATTAGAATGATTTCTGAAGGATCATGTGACACTGAAGACTGGAGTAATGATGCTGAAATTTCAGCTTTACCATCACACATTCATAGAAAAGTTATTTTGTAGTCATATTTCAAAATATAACTTTTTTTAGGGTATGTTTGATCAAATGCAGGCTTACGATGTGATCAGGAAAGTGTTTTTTACGTGAAAGATGTATTTGACGTGTCAATAAATGTTTTGCTACTCTTTTGTGAATTGTCTTATTTTTACAGTAATTATGAATATTAAATATAATCATAAATTCACGGTTGAAATTAGGCCTGAAAAAGACGTCTTTTCAACTCACTTTACAACCTAATTTAGACGTGAGTGGGACGTCGTTTTATAGGCGTCTTTTCAACGACCTGAAAAAGACGGCTTTTCACCTTTCACTTTTCAACCAAATTTTAACGTTGTTTAGACGTCTGGCAATGTCGTCTTTTCGACGTCTTTTCAACGAGTTTTTGCTGGGTGGGTTGTGCTCTCCGTGATTCTGTATAACAGTGCGTCAGAAGTTCTGTTTTACTACAACGCTTTGGATATCTACCCTGGACATTTTGGATTGGATCAAACCGTGTCCTGTGTAGCAGTGTCTGATCTTTGGTTCATCACAACATTTTGATCTCAATTGGACTATGTGGATTTGTTTACTATTTACTGTCATTTGTATCTTAACATTGACTGGGCTCCGTGGAGTGTGCATCCTCGAACACCTGGACCACGTTATGATAAGGTACTCCATGCCTGAGTTGCTTTCACAGAAACACCAGTTGTTGCTCAACATACGTGTCCGTGAAACTTTACGATCACTTCATCTTCTACGTCGGCCTAAATATGTCCATAGGGGATCGCAGCGGAATTTTAACATCACAGGGACTGATATTAAGGTCTTATGTTCCCGTCCCACATGTATTGACATTAATCAAAACATCTCTCGTGGTGTTTGCCCTGCGAACTTATGCTATCCACAAGTGTCTACTATATACTGTGACAAAGTACGCCCTGATTTCATCAGGTTCGCGCACCTTAATGTACGCTCATTAAACAAAAAGACTGATTTACTTTATGACATCATCCTTGACAAAAAACTAGATGTCTTCTGTATTTCAGAAACTTGGCATCAACAGAATGACTTTTTAAATCTCAATCTGTGTACTCCACCGGGATTTAGATATCTTGACAAACCCAGAGCAACTGGTAAAGGGGGTGGCCTTGCTCTTGTGTATAGTACCGATGTCTCTGTTACTGAAATTGCTGTTCCTCCTGTCTTATCATTTGAGAGTATTGTTTTTAAAGTTAGTGGTGTTTCTCCTGTTTTGATCTTGTTTATCTATCGGCCACCGAAACCTAACCCTCTGTTCTTTGAAGAACTCACAGAGCTACTTGCATTTGTAAATCCCCTCTGTCCATCTATGATTCTTATTGGAGATATTAACATTCATGTTGATAATCCTAGTTGTAATCATACTACTAATTTGATGGAGATTCTGGATTGTTTTAACCTGATACAACATGTAAACTTTTCTACTCATAGAAAAGGTCATACACTTGATTTAGTGTGTACAGCTGGTGCTGATATTAATCAGCTTGAAGGCAAAGATTTGTGTATCAGTGACCATAAGCTCTTGAGCTTTAACTTATCTGTTCCTCTTCAAAAACTACAAAAGAGGGTTATTAGTTTTAGAAATCTTAAAAATATTGATCTTAATCAGTTTTCATGTATGATCAATGAGAGTCCTGCAGGTAATACTGTTGATCACTATAATTTAATTTTATCATCAATTCTGGATGTGCTGGCCCCCAGGAAGGAACGTGTGGTTTCATTTTCAAAATCATCACCCTGGTTTACTATTGAGCTCAGGGCTCTTAAAGCAAAGAACAGGCAGTTGGAACGACAATATAAAAAATCAGGGCTCACTGTTCATAAACTTATGTATGATGAGCATTTGGTTCGGTATAGCGATGCCCTCAAAATAGCAAGAACTGAATACTACTCTCAAATCATTAATGACGGTACTTCAAAACCAAACAAGATGTTTAGAGTAATCAACAAACTCCTTAAACCTACCAATCCACTTATTTGTTCCACTGTGCAGCAGTGCAATAAGTTTCTGATTTTCTTTACTGATAAAATTGAGAATATTTATCAGTCTATTACTTCTGTCTCTTTGTGTGCACCTCCTGAGATTCAGCCTGTAAATTGTCCACTTACCCGGTTTTCTAGTTTTCAAACGGTCACCATTGATTACATTTCCAAATTAATTATGACGATGAGTTCCTCTACCTGTACTCTGGATCCTATTCCAACTCATGTTCTCAAGGAGTGTCTGTCATCTATCAGTCCTCTCATTTTGAACATTGTTAATGCTTCTCTTACTACTGGACTTGTTCCCCAAGCCCTTAAGGTTGCTTTCATCACACCCGTTCTTAAAAAGCCTGGGTGTGATGTGTCTGATCTGTCTAATTACAGGCCAATATCTAATCTTCCTTTTTTGGCGAAGGTTTTGGAACGTGTTGTTATGTCACAACTACATTCTCACTTGTCCATGAATGAGCTTTTAGAACCTTTTCAATCTGGTTTTCGATCAGGACATAGTACTGAGACTGCCTTGGTCCGAGTTATGAATGATCTCCTCGTCTCTGCTGACTCTGGTGCTCTTACTATCTTGGTGCTGTTAGATTTGAGTGCAGCTTTTGATACGCTGTGTCACTCTATATTGATTGAGAGACTCGAGACTTGGCTTGGTATTTCCGGTACAGTGTTGGAGTGGTTTAAATCTTACCTCACTGATCGTACCCAGTTCGTCACGTTAGAAAATAATAAATCTAACGTTGGACAGGTATGTCATGGTGTCCCTCAGGGGTCTGTCCTTGGCCCAATACTTTTTAATATTTACATGCTTCCTTTAGGGCAGATTATTAGAAAGCATGGTTTGGGGTTCCACTTCTATGCTGATGATACTCAGATTTATATTAGCACAAAAACTAATATCACAGGTACATCAGCAACGCTTTCTGACTGTCTGCACGAAATTAAATTATGGATGTACCACAATTTTCTTAAATTAAATGGTACTAAGTCAGAGGTTCTTTTAGTTGGTACCCCTGCAGCTACCTGTAATGGTAAAAAATTTAATTTAGACATTGAAAACAATGTACTGTCTCCATTACCTCAAGTTCGCAACCTTGGTGTAATTTTTGATTCTCACTTAACACTTGAAGCACATATCAAGAGCATTTCAAAATCTGCATTCTTCCATTTGAGGAATATTGCCAGGATCAGGCCTTTTCTTTCATTACCTGATGCTGAGAGGCTGGTCCATGCACTTGTGACCTCTAGGCTTGATTATTGTAATGCCCTTTATCTAATGGCCTACCTGCAAAGTCCATTAAGCGACTGCAACACATACAGAACTCAGCTGCACGTGTTCTTACACATACTCCTTTTCGTCAGCATATCTCTGGTGTGCTTAGGAACCTGCATTGGCTTCCGGTACATGCCCGTATTGATTTTAAAACTCTTATTTTAACATATAAAGCTGTACATGGAACTGCACCATCATATATATGTGATTTGATTACGCCATATATGCCCTCTCGCTCTTTGCGCTCCGCCCACTCTTTTCTACTGAAACAGCCTTCTTGCAGACTGAAAACGATGGGTGAAAGAGCTTTCTCTGTGGCAGCCCCCAGGTTGTGGAATGCACTTCCTTTAACGATTAGGAATGCTACAACATTAACGAGTTTTAAGAAACTGTTAAAAACCCATCTTTTTTAAGAAGGTTTTTGTGTCTTAATTGGTGTATGTTAATTTATCTTAATTTTTAATGCATTTACTTTTGTACTGTACTTGTAGCGCTTTGGGTACAAGAAAAGCGCAATATAAATAAAATTTATTATTATTATTATTATTATTATTTAAAATGTTTTTCATAAAAATTACACATAAGGCAAAAAAACAAAAGAACAATTTACCTATTTCGGTCATACGGTCATTCTGAACGCATTGAATTTCACAGTATTATTTTGTTACATTTCCCCCGGTTGACCTTTGTCTCTCTCACTGTCAACAGAATATCTAAATAAGGTACTTTTAGTTGTTATTATCTTGTTCTGAGTTATGTTGAATGGATATGAAAATAAAGCCTATCTGTTGTGTATATGAAAAATAATTAAATAACAAAAGTAAAGACAAATGCCGGGCTAGTTGCAACACACTTGTTTTAAATACTTCCACACATGCCAGCATTACGAAAATTAGTGTATTTACTAGTTGCCATATCAACACATACTGTATATTATATTTATTTTTTTTGTGGAAGAAATCACTGAACATTTATTTAACCATAGCAAAAGTAAAATTCTTAGTTGTTAATTTTTCATCTCTATTATTTGTATTTTTAATTAGGCTATATGGAAGCCCATTCCCAAAACATTTTTAAAATTGTGACATAAGTCGACTTGCTGTTGATTTGATCTATTAATGATTCTTGCCTTATAAGCTGAACGGCATGCAATAGCTCTGAGCAAACCCACTCTTGAATGGATTTTAAGCAATAAAAAGCTTTGGCGCAGAAAAAACACCTTCATTCACACCTCTGACCAAAGTCATTGATGGATGCATAGAAATGTTGTTTGAATATTGTAACGGACAGGGAAACAGTGCGAGTTCTGCTGCGGAAGAGTTGCATCGGAGGCTGTGGTCGGACAGCAGTTTTGGGTTTCTTGTATACAAACAATACCGGATGCGCGCGCATCCAGGGGGCAAAAAACCGCTATCTGTTATGCCGAGTTCTGTAAAAGAACATTGTAATTAACGTAGATTTCGCATTGTTTGTAATTTCTTGTTGACTCAATAATAAACTGCAATTTCAGAGTTGGATCTGTTTGTTTGTGTTTCCTATTAATATAACATTATGTAAAACCTCCAACTGTTTACGAATCAAAATCCGGACATACTGATGCATGTATGAATTATCATGTTAGACTAAGTTAATGTAATAGCCTCTATAGAGCCCGAATTTGCTTTTATATAAGTTAACCTTGTTTACGTTACTTTACGACCTGCAACATATCATGACTGCACACATATAACGTTTTTTACTGTAAATCAAAGATTTGACGATGGATTAGGCCTATGTAGGAAGTAGTAGCCTACCTCCGACCGTGGCGATTATATTAAAAAACTTACTCTCAGCAATGGTGACATCTTGCCGGATCCCTATACGCAATACCTGACGATCTTTGGATTGTGGATTACAAGAAGTGGCCAGCAATTGTATGGCCTGATATTAGGGATGCAGCGATTACTGGATTTCACAATTAACCGCGCTTTAAAACGTCACGGTTAATTAATCGTAAAGACTATGCTACACCGAGTGTTCTGCACGGAACGGAACTTTTGCACCAAACGAAAACAAGGTTACACCAGCGGTGCACCAGCTTAATGCCGTGCTCGTCAACCACTATGGCAGGGGGACTAGCAGCGACGCTCTATTTCCACCGAAAAAACGCCTTAAGGGCCTGTTCACAGATCGCGTCTTTTGCGCGCTCAAGTTCGTTATTTCAAATGTAAGCGTGCGGCATGCGCGCTCATAAGGGAAGCGGCGCGCTCGTTTTCTCCAAAAGCGTGCGCGCCGCATCGAGATAAAAACATCTCTACTTTTCAAAATGCCGCAAGCGCACCTTAGGTCAAGTGACAAGAACCAACACAGCAACGACAGACGCCTCCGGAGCGCAACCGCCCTAGCGCTTTGGAAAAAGGAGAACGTGGCGTGCAACTTTCAGCTTTCAGTGCAACGTCAAAAAACAACAACAAAAAAACAGCGGAATGTTTTGGTTACGCAAGTCTGTGGAAAACAGAATGTGACGTGCTCTCAAGAGTTTCAGTCAGTGAACATTTAACTTAATATCCTATTGCTTTCTCCTGTAAATGTTAGGTTTTGTAGTTTTAATATGCCCGGTGTAAAACACTAACATCAGATCAGGGCCGTGTAGACTTCTAGGACTACCAATTAACTGCATTTCAGTTATTAATAACACTACATGAGAGATGTTCTCAGTTTCTTTCTATAATTTTTACTTAAACTTCAAACAAACAAACCAAAATAATGAGATTATAATAGATGATTTTCTAAAGGCACATGTAAAATTTGGATTAATAATTTAAAAAAAGAGTATTAAAATAAGTACAATAATATTGGAGTGGATAACATGTGGACTATATTTGTTTTCTTTTAAAAGAAATACATAGTTATTATTTAGCTTACATTTAATTCAATAGAGCCAAATACTTTGGTATTCTTATTTTCATTGGGATTTATTATCCCTTTATTTGTTTTTAAGTCAAATACCAACAAGATATTGTTTTCATGTTATCAAGTTTTCTACATCAGGTTGAAAATAAATTTAGAACAAACTAAACACTTAATCATTTTGTGATCTATTTCAATCAAAGAGCCCTGCAGCCATTGACTTAATTTGTTATTTTAAAAGAAAAATGCTGGATGTTTACAAAGCACTTCTCTTTAATTCCAAAGGAAGAGATTGATTATCGTTTGTCATTTTATAATTTTGTACTGTGTTGTGGCAAATAACACATGAAAATCTAGTGTTGAGTGTTCATGTGATATTATACATATAGTGTTGTGAAATTAATTGATGCATAATAATCGTGATAATCGTTAAATCGTGATTATTTCTCAGACAATAATCGTACTTACAAAATCTTTAATCGTTGCATCCTGATATATATATATATATTCTTCCGTTTGTCTGTAGCTACGTTTAATAGTTTGTGATATAGCCTATGTTTAGCGTATATTCTCAAATGCATTAATTTCTCATAAAAATTCCACTTCAGTTTCACTAAAATAGAAAGATAAATGTCCAGATTTAAATAAAACCTCTTCGCAAAACAAAAGAGAAAGTGTTTTAGTCACCTGGTGAAGCGCCGAAAGAGGAAACGCGCGGAGGAGGGTCCGACTGCGGCATGGGCGTTCCAGACGAGCCACAGAAACTCCCCAATGGGCATTCCTGTAGCGTTTAATAAACCAATCAGAAAGAGTTTTGCACTGCCTTCTGGGAAATGCGTAATTTCCGCTTTTTGGCTTCCGCTTTTTTAGTCCTAGATAAAAGTCTTTACGAGTCTATGGTAGTAGCTATGGCAAAGAGTTAGCGTAGGTCTATTTGTTTCTTGAGAAGTTATGTCTGTAAGTATAATTTATTTGTACAGTTTGAGCAATTCCAGCGTCATGTTAGAATGTGGTCGAAACGAAAGCAAGCAAGTTAGTTAACGATGTCATGGCAGCTAGCCAGAACGGAGTTAGATTGTTTGGTTTTATATACAATCTATGATTGCTTAGCCTTACGTAAGTTAAATACTGACAAATCTAACTTAGTCATCGTGTTTTTGTGGCAACGTTAAAAACATGTCAGCAATGCACATTGTTTCTTTCCATCTAAATGTCATTCAAAGTAAAGAAGTAAAAAACATTATGCATCCGTGTTGCTTGTTTGTTGAAAAAGTTAGACAACGCATCAAGTTCAAGCAGCAGCAAGATGGTATAAGAATACATTTGAGTTTGGTTAATGTTCTCCATATGTCTTCCTTCCACTGTAGTTACACTCTTCAGTCCTGTCCAGCGGTCAGAAGCCGCAATACCAAAGATGCCCAGACCCAGGCTGCACACTGCTCCACTGCCCTTTCTGTCCTCAGTACAAAGGGGACTATGCGAGGGTGGAAACCCACATGCAGAGCCATCTAAAGACGGTGGTGCATCATGGAGGTATGTTTTAGATAGATAGTTAAGCCTTTGTTGTCTCCAGAGTGGAGAAATTCATCTTTGGGAAGTGAGAGGCTGGCACAGGTACACTTAAAATCATGTTTAAAAAAAAAAAACACACACCCACACATAGACATGCATACATGGAGAGATTCCCCCCCCCCATTACAAGTACATATCATATAAAATAGCCCCATGATAAGTATTCAATTAACGCACAGTTCACAATCTGCATCACAATCACAATCTTTTATTGCACACTGCCTCATTACCTCATGTATTGCACACAGCCTACATGTATTGCATCCTACCCTATATCATGGCCTTCCTTAAAGTATTGTCCCATCAGTATATTAAATAAATAAATGAATGCAGACACTCATAAACACACACACAGACCACATACCCCTCCACCAATTACGCATCATAAGATTCTCCCCATCTGTGTTATGCACAATACACAAATCTGCATCACTTAATCAGAAGATCATAAAGTTATAAAAAGTGTTTGACCTATGTTGCACACTGATATTGTACACAGCCTGTCGCATATATTGCACTATGCCCTGTATCATGGCCTTCTATGAAATCTTCTATTGATTTGTTATAAAATTACAAAAATAATGTTATTAGTGAAGTTACTGATGGTCAGCTGTCTTTGCCATATTTGCCAAGCCATTGTTTCATGTTACGTGGGCCAACTATTTGATTTTTTTTTTGTCCAGAATTTTTGATGTACAGATGCAATTTGGGCTGCAGAAAGGACAGTCACTACCACTGCTGTGGTTGTGGCCTCACATTTCCGAGGAGGAATAATTTAGTGAGACACCTCAGCACCTGCCAATCACAGAATTCACAGGGGGCAAACCAGAGGCCAGAGCACCAGCCCCAGGCTCACCCTGTGCTGGATGAAGTGACACCAACATCAACAACGACAACAGTTGGCAGATCTTCTCAAGTGAGACGGGTGCAGTGCACAAAATGTGCAGTTGTGTTGAACAAAAAAAATCTTAAACAACACATGAGGAGACGACACCCGATTTTCAAAGAAGATATAAGAGTCGATCGCCATTTAGCGTGCGAATGTCTGGACACTGATATGGGAATATATGCTGTTTTAAAGTCATTTAACAGTAACAGTGGGCCCATTCACGTCCAGAAAAAAACCTCTGGCACGAACCACCAAATTAGGTGCGCATTGGACGACTGTATCAGAAACACAGAGGTAATGCACAGGAGTGGTTTCGTTACATATGACTGTGCCCACATTCAGTCATTGAAGTACTGTCCACCACCCCTCACTTCTAAGATCCAGCTTGAGGAAGATGTCCTCAGAGAAATTGTGAGCAGCAAGTGGTTCAGTGAAGAGAAAAAAAAAATATGTCTCCAGAAACAAGCAGCAGCACGTGAGGAAGGCATCCCTTTCAGTATTGAGGTTCAAGTTGGAAGCTCTTCCACAAGGAAATTTGTGTCTGTTTATGAGCCACACCTCTCCTACTGCAACCAGTTTGGCAGAATGATGGTAATGTTTGACTTAGTCAAAAACACATGGCACTGTCATTGTGCTACAGGAAAACAGGCTTGTATTCACAAGTGCATTGCCAAGTGGGACCTATTCCAAACAATGAAGGAGCATTTTGAAAATACAAATGATGAGGCTGAAGAAGAAGAAGAAAAAGAAGAAGAGCCTGAAACTGAACCCTGTTTTCTTGAATACAGGTACCCTCCTCAAAAAGAAAACTTAAAAAGAGTAGTTAAATACATACACAGGAAAAAAAAGCTTCCTGCGGACTTGCCCTCAGAGTTTTGTGGTTTGGCGAGTGAGGCTGAACTTCCAATGCATCTGATCCCAAAGGAACAACTTTGTCCAGAATGTACCAATGTTCCTCTCAGTAAACCCTTCATCATAACCAAATCAGCTAAAATAATCTCACTGAAGGGAGTCGTTGAGGGTAAGTGTCATGTAAAATTAACATTGAGTTGTATTTATTTATTGTTCCAAGTTTTAGGTGACACTACTGTAATGATTTCTTCATGTAATACAGGTGTGACAACTTATTCCAAAAAATGCAATTCATGTGGCATGATAATTCGCTATCAAGAATGGAAGGATGGTGTACACAATTTCGATGACAGAGTCATTCTTACTCTCCATTTTTGTATTTACCTTCGAAACTGCCTTCAGGTAATTGTACAGTTTTCAAGATGTGAAATTGGATATTGCATACATGTGCATTTCATATAATTTGTTATTGAAAATCTCTTATTCCAGACACACACAGCTCTAGGTCGAGCTATTGAAACATGTGAGCTGACCTCAGGACAAAAATATCCCAACAAAAACACTCTGATACATGGGTACCTTCATTTTGAAGCGTTAACAGATCATAATTATGATTTTGCCTGTGTTCGCTGTGGACATCACCCACCTATTGTTGTCATGGATCTTCACAAGAACTGTGTTTTTAGCATGGCAGGTACTGTCCAGGTTTTATTCTAGAAAATGCCGACCCCCATTTATTGTCAACTATATTAATATTTCTTATAACTTGTAGTCAGTGAACTAGAGAATCCACCTGATGGTTTTGATGGAAAGGTGGACATTGGTGACTTCTGGGACTCTGTATGTCTGGAGAGAATCGCAAGGGCTTTTGTTCCAAGTAAGTGGCTTTAATCTTAAATAATTGCCATGTAACCCACTGAAATACAATTCTCCACTTCACTTCCTGTCTATCTATTGCCCTTACAAACCCTAAGTACAGACTGTTTTCTTTCAGGTGACAGGCAAAATCCTTTCCAAGTTCAACCCACATACAACCACTGGGCCCCTTGGATTGGCTCTCATACTCGCAAGTCGAATATGGTGCTCAATACAGAGCATGAGAAGGTCCACATGTCCATGCAGCCAAATGAATGCAGGGAGATGGACATAACAGAGGACCGGTTACTGGACGAAATATCCAATTTAAAGGTGAGCTTATCTGCATTTCCTGAACATGATCTGAACCTTAAACTCATACTATACTGACTTTGCACACATTCACTCTTTAGCACTTATGAACACATCCAAACACATTGCACCACACACACACACACCTGACTTAAAAAAAATATATATATATATGTATATTTTACATCTCCCTCCCTATTTCATGGACCTGTCTTACATATCTCCATGCATAATATTCCTCTACCCTCACTATCCTATATCCCCTGGCATTATAAGTAAGACCTCTCACACCCTCCCCCCTCACACACACCAGCACACTGCTTCACCTCTCCAGTCACCAATTCACCAGTAACCTCAACCCCCTCCAGCATACACAGAGCAAACTATGCATGTGACATAAACGTTTTGTGTCTCTTTTTTTTATTCTGTTCAAACAATACAGCAGTTGGCAATTACACCTTATTTTTTTTAATACATTACAGGTCCATGCCATCCGCAAACTCTGTAAGGAGTGCGGCATTGATTCCAGGGGCTCAAAAATGGAATTAATCTTGCGTCTAAGAGAAGAGATGGCAACTAGAAGCAAGTACGATAAAGTCTTTCAGAAGGTTTGGGGTGCATCTGGTAAGTTAAAATAACTGGCTCAACACAAGTGTTTATCACAACAGTGTTAATCTTTTGGACTGTCTACTGGTAATGTAGTTGGACATCATTGAGGTCTTTCTTTCTACCACAGGTGGTTGGGCTGTTGTTATGTGCCCCTGTGGACAAGTTGTTTCTTTAAAATGCAACATTAGGGCAGAAAGTCCGCGAGACTTCACAGACTTGTTGCTCTCGTGGAAACATATGCCAAATATAAGCATCTACGATTTTGCCCGAGGGCTTGCAGTACATGCTAACCTGAGAGAACCTGAGGTGGTCCCTTTCAGCCCTCATGAGGGTCGACTGCTGGACCCCAGCCCTGAAAACCTGCAGTGGGCATCCAAAGGTGGCACAGTCAGTTTACCCTGGCTCAAAACCAAGAAAACTTTCCCGGACCCGAATGGCCATCCTTTGACTGGGTCGGAAGAACACTATTGTCTTTATGACACCTTCCACGAGAGAAACACGAAAGACCCAAGAGATATCCTTCGGAGGTTAGGGCTGGTACCAGAGCTTGCCGGAAGAATAAACAGCCAAGTAGCTGAACAGCTCTTCTCCATCATGAAGAAAAATAATTACTTCATGAATATGCTCTCTCCTTCTGCACATGTCTTCACGATGCGAAATATCATTCATCACTACAATCAACGGAAAAACAAGACAGTCATGGAGGAATTAAGGAAGCTTGTGAGCCCTGACATTCCACTGACTCTCAATGAGTATGGACAGGCAGAATTCTGTCTCTTGCCCTCTTCTCAGACAAGAGAATGTGATCTTCTCCCAGACACGCATGTTGTCATGGACACTTTACAGACAACAGAATTAGACCCAAATTTCCCACCACAATGTCAGCGTAAGAGACATTTTCAAGCTGTTTTCACTAGTGATTGTATACAATACAGTATATATGTTTCCAATAATACATTCTATTTTTTCTCTCTCTTCAGCTGTTCACCCCACTAATCTTGACTCCACAGTTGCAAATTGGAAACAAACACTACATGCAAGACTCTCTCAAGCAGTAAGTTGTAATAGTAGTATTTCTCAATCAGCGTCTTCAATCATGCATGCATGTATATCATTTTATGCACATTTCCCCATAGCTAGACTATGTGTTGGACATTAATGCCGACCCACATGAGCCAATTGTCCTAGCCAACTCCCCGATCCTCAAAAGGTCAGACTTTTGGACACTTGGCCTAGAAAGAGATATAGAAGCAACGGTAAGTAAAAACTTAGTGTCTATTCATTGATCTGTATGTGGACTTGCAGTATGAATAATCTTATTTCTTTCTTTTTAGATAGCAAATTATTGTTTCAACATTATCACAAACATTGCAAATGCACATGTAAGTAAGTGGTTTATTCATTTTACGAAACGACCTTGCCCTCTGATTTTGTGTTTTTAACCGTTGAATTTTATGTAGTGTAGGCAAAGTCTGTTTCTATGATTAAAAAAAAAAATTTTTTATTAAAGGGCATAGCAACCATTGCTGTGGATGCCTATGTGGTAGTGACGTGGCTTCCTCCATTATCAGCTTGCCCTGCTGATTCCATGATTGTGAGTAGTGATGTAAAATAATTTGTATCTACCTTGTCCTATCTACCTATTTGTATTTACCTCATATCCTTCAAATTCCTCTCTGAAAAGTTTTTGTTTCCTCCAGTGTGACTTTGCATCCAAGGATGTTGTGCTTCTCCCGGCCTGGCAGCCAGGACACTGGACTTTGTGTGTGAGTAATCTCACCTTGGCATATTGTTCTTTGAAATCATACTATTTTTATACAACCATCATCCTTACTTTGTTGCCATGTACTGCATCAATTTGTTTCAGGAATGTTTAATTCTAATATGAAATGGGCACAAAATCCAGAAAATGCTAATTTAATATATTTAAAAGCCTATTTCTTTCATCAGTTTCCTTGCCTCGGGTAACTCAAGTGCTCAGTCATAAAACATCTATGATATGGGGGTGATAAGCTCAGGAGGTAGATTATGGCTGAGTGAGAAACATCAGCTGTAAAGAGCTTTATGGTTGTAATTGGGTCCTTAACCAACCCATGTCTTGCTATTCCATGAAATTAAACTTTTAACAGGTTCTCAAACCAAGACAGAGGACTATGCACTTTTTTGACTCCAGGGATCCTAGTGGCTTTGGAGATGGCTGCTACCTAGATGTCTTCAGGTTTTTCCTAGAAATCTGATTGCTGGTTCTTTATGTTCATGGAAAACTCGGAGGGTCTTGAAGCATTGTTCTTTCCTATGTCTAAACCTTTAAGAGAATAGTTATGTAGTTTTTTTTTTGATTAAAATGAAGACAGTTGATCATTTTTTCCCTGGAAACATCAGAGTCTTTACTTTTTAGAAATATTATGTGGGCTTTCAAAACACTGCTTCAAGAACAGAGTGTTTTTTTAATGGAAGTATAGTAGTTCTGTTTTAGACTAACTTCCTTTTTTTTTCAGATAAATTGTTTTCACTGTTCACACGTTCCATATGTTCCTAAGTCTCTATTAGGAAATGCTGTTACTCCTAGGCCAGTTACTAGTATGGGTATAGTGTAGACCTTATTCATTACACTTATAAGCTGTGCTCTCAAGGTGGGTATGTGTAGTCAAGGCAGAGTTTTGGCAATTCCTTATTAGGGCTCAGTGTTCCATTTGAAAGAGGTGAATTGCAACTAATATTTCTTCAAAATTATTTTCAGTAACCTCGCACATATGGTGTCCAGTGAAGAGTGGAACATCCTTTTCTTGTCAGACTATGAGGTAAAACATTGGCATGTGTGGATGGAGCTCTAATCCATTACAATTAGTATAGCAGCATAGACAATCATGTGTTGCTACTTGCTGACCGTAGTTGCTGTTAAAAAAAATACCTATTAAAAAACCTATTAAAGCATATTGTGGTAGAAAGAAAGAAACAAACAAACGGGCTTAAATGCAATTTGATTTGGAGAGTGAATGCAAATATGTACGGATCATCATCATTTACCATGCTCTGTTATGATTTTTCTAGGGTGCATCTCATCAGCATCTCAGCAATAATTGTGGGGTGTTCATGCTGATGGTGAGTTGTAGCCTAATGTTTTCTGTAACGTCTTTTATTGACTTCTTCTGAATTAGTAACTTTTTTTTTATCTTAATTTCAGTATGCTATGTATGCTACCCTCCAAAAACCATTTGACTTCAGTGAGGTGGGTTTTTTATCTTAAAATCTTAATCCGATGTATAATATTAAATATTATATGTTCAGTCATTTACTCGTCCTATTTGGAAGTTGCTGACCACAATATGTATTGCTGACCACAATTCTTTTCAGGTGGACATGACAACTATCAGAAGGTGGTGGTGTGCGCAAGTGTTGCAGACATTTACTGTTGAAAGGTATCACATTGTATCCTTAGTTTGTGATTGACCTACATTTGAGGATGTAGGCCAATATGCTAAACTCTCTCCATCTCTCAGCAACACTGAAGGACCAGTGGTCACACCTGCTGCAACGGAAAGGGACCAGAAACAGGACCAGCCATACCTCCCTCCAGAGATTTTGCAGAAGATCATTGGGATTACCCTTAGAATGGACATGACCATGCTGGAATCATTTAATAGGGTGTCTAAATTGTTTCGAGATCTTTCGAGGCCTTTTCATCCAATGATCAGCATTAATGATAGCGTGGCTGAGGATCTTGAAATTGAAAGTAATCTGGTGCATATTAGCATTGGCAAAATCTACAAGGTGGCAGGCCGTGGCAGTGGCCTTGTGCTACGACTAGCACATTTGTTTTCTTCCAAAAAAAATTGGATGAAGGCATGCTTGGTGCTTAGACACACAGGCTATGGAAGGTACTTGGTACAGGATGTACAGTTTGCAAAGTAGGTCCCATTGCCTTTCAGACATCTTAAGCATGCATGACACACACACGCATGCATCACACACACACACGCATGCATGACACACACGCGCGTGCACATGCATGAAACACACACGCGCGTGCACATGCATGAAACACACACGTGCATGCATGATACACTCTTGCGCACACACGCAACACACACACACACACACACGCATGCATGCAACACACACATGCAACACGCATGCAACACACGCATGCAACACACACGCAACACACACACACACACACGCATGCAACACACACACACACACACGCATGCAACACACACACACACGCATGTCACACACACACACACTGTTCGAACTATACCGTGTCCTTTGGGGGAGCCCACTTGATTAGTTTGTATCACACACACACGCAACACACACCCATGCAACACACACACACACATGCATGCAACACGCACACACACACTTTACCGTTCAAACTATACCGTGTCCTTTGGGGAGCCCACTTGATTAGTTTGTATAGTTAGTTGATATAACTTGAGTTTGTATTTATAAGTTATTTTATTTTTTTACTGTATTTTATTTTGTATTTTATACTGCATGACAATAAAGTTTTAAGTTTGCTACGTAAAATAAATTGTCTGTGTCTTTACTGAAAATATCCATATTCAGCCAAGTATTAGTGTGTGTAAATAAGGGAACCCTTGTGAACTATGCTGTCTGATTGTAAATAAATGCTGCTTGTATCTTAAGTATACAGTGGTAACACTGTTGTAATATTTGTTATGAATGCAGTTTTTTCCGTATCCAAATTATTGCACTTACAGCAGTACTACAACTGTGTTGAGGTGCAGTAGCCTATTCTGCAGTAATTACTGTACTGTAGGAAATACTGTGTTGATACTGCAGTACAATTTATTTTATTTTTTATCATAAGGGGCATGTAAGCTATTTGACAAGTAGAACAATGCACTGCACAACCCAACATTTTCAACTGCTACTGCGACGTTCGGTAGCTGGCTTTACGTTCAAACTTAAGTTCCTGCTTTCCTATGTTTGGTTCAATGCTAACGTCAATGCTAACCCAACCCTTATTTTGACATAATATAGACCGGATGTTGACAGTTCCTTGTAGGAGAAGAAGAAAAGGGGGGTTTTCCCGTTTACGGATAAAACGCCCATTTATGTTCCGAAAAGTGGGGGTGTTCCCGTTTACGGATAAAACGCCCATTTTTGTTCCGCAGACCGATGATATTCAACGCGCGGCGCTGAGAGATCAGACTCAGAGTGAGTGACACATGCATCTTCGTAAATCCTGACATGCAGACCACGCCTCCTCTGGTTTGTGGATTTGATTGGTGGATTTTGCAGGATTTGAATCATCTTCATACATCGTCTGCTTTCTGCTAGAAAGACGTCTGATCCTCTGGTGAGATCTCTGTACATTTACTGTCTCGATGTACATCAGTATCACGAATCTGCCTGACTGCAGATTAAATATGAAGGCATTTTTGGTGCAAATCAACTAAACGCCTGTGACAGTGAAATTTGTAGTTGTAGAGATTAGCCACACATGTGTATCAGTTAATTTGAAGTCACAGAGTTGCAAACTTGTAGACTTTTTTTTCTCTCCCACAAACACAACACAACAGTTACACCTTCTCAAGTTCTTCATTGAAGGTGCACAAATCCTATTCTACAAATCACAAATGAATAAACTCGTACGCTCACAATTTTTGCTCATCCGCAAATCAGTGTGTGAATTCATACAATGAGAGTTGCACACTTGTAGAATATTTTCTCACAAATGTCTTGTGTTTATTTTTCTAGCACATGTAGTCTATTCTTGTGCTAATGTTAGACGTCTGTTCAATTTTCACTTACAGCCCAAATTTTGCCTTGTTTTAAACTGATAAAAAGAAATTTACACTGATAAAAAAATATTTTGTGGTTAAGTAGGCCTAAATACTATAGAAAAACAATGTAATTCACATGAAAAAGTTAGTTCAGGCAATAATAAAAAAACGAAGTAAAATCTATATTAGTAAGCGTGTAGAAATGCGTAAATATCACATATTTACACTGTTTTATCTGTGTAAATGTGTTTTTATTTTAAGGATTCTTTTTACTCAGATATAACACACATACATGACAATCCATACAAAAAAAAATGTAATTCTGAAAGTAAAATATAAATACAATAAAAATATATAAAGATTAGGCTATAATAAAAAAAACATTGGAAATTAACTTAGGATAATGAAAATATAAAGAATGACAAAATAAAATATTTTAAACAACAAGTAAAGCTTACATAACAGTAATGTTTGGGTTATTTATTCTCTTTACTCTCAACAGTGAATAAATTATTAATTGGTTTAATTTTTATACCCCCCACCCCCTGCTCACGTACTTGTTTGAAATGCTCCCCAATTGCATTTCTCAAGTCAAACTCTTTTGCCGTCGGGAAGTGGATCATCAACCGCTACATCATGTAGTAGAATGATGTAGTCATTTTGGGCTTTCACAGTAGTTCAATGTGGCACGCACTTCCGCAAACTTCATGGTGTGAATAACAAGAGAGACTTCCACATCCAGTCCACCTCTTTAAGCGGGCACCATGATATCAATTTGACGTCAAAAGTTGGTCAAGACTTGATCAAGAAAGATATTGTAGCCTATATCATTTTAAGGTCAGTTTGAAAAGAAAATGTCTTCCAGTGGTATATGTAAAGAGAAAGTTAATACCCACACTGAAATTGGTTCATGTTTATGCAGGTCAATATGTTTGACATTCAGTTTACATCAAATCAATGTCATGGATTGGTTTTGACGTCAGTTTGAGTTGCGTATTTGACCTGTTCCTTGACTATATTGCCTTGCTGTTGAAATGTGCTTTACAAATAAACTTGCCAAGTTAAAAAGTCCTATTTTCATATCATAATGATAGAAGAGAGTAAAATGTATGTGTGGCTTTCATAACACATTATAATAGGTTGCACATGGACACATGGGGTTACAATACACGTGCATGTATCATGTTAATATGCACAGGCTTGTGGTATTTTATGCAAACAACTCTAATCGTGGTTGTAACTCTATATTGACAGTATAATTCTCATTGCGTGCAGCATGAGTCCAAGAAAATCTTCTGTTCGTGAACAGTATTTTAGACCTTATTGCTGTCATTTCATTTTCTGCACTGCAGGCATGTTTATAATCATTCAACAATGCATTTCCATTATATTTGTACTTTTGTATTACATATTCAGTATTAGTCACAGTAACTGTCAAGGCGTAGGAATGACTTTGACATTGGGGTCACATATGGTCACTATGATCCATCCCATCACCATAATAGTAACATACAGTATGGTGACGTGGAACAGAACATTTTACTTTTGCTAAGTTTAACACATGCAGAGCAATAGATTGCCAGCTATGTAAAACACGTTATGTCCTTTGATGATGGTTTTACATTTTTTTGTGGGTTAGCATTATTCTGCAAGGTGACGCATTGCTGCCACATACATATTATTTTCCCACTCAATTATGTCGTAATAATGAGATGTTATGTCGTTAAAATTAAAGATTTTCTCGTAATAACGAGATGTCGTTAAAACGACATATTTTTCTCGTAATAAGATGTCATGTCGATAAAACGACACATGTTCTAGGTCTTATATGTACAAAATATGCCTTCATCCACATAAAATGTATCATGTCTTTATCATACTTCTAGCTTCAAAAAGCTGAAGCATAGCAGCCACCAATGGACATTCATGTTAAAAGATCAAATTATGTAAACACCATATTAATAAAGGTATAGCCTACAGTTTAGCAGATGAGCCCAGTATTTATTAAAGAAAACGCGTGGCTTTCTGTGGGAGGAGACATTGCGAAGCACAACAAATCCTTTATATGGTATTAAATGCAGAACAAAAATGAATAAACATAATAGCCTATAAAATACACAAATTATTGTGGCATTAATTAGCCTACAAACAATATTTATTTTAAAGCCTAAACGAATTTATTTAGAGAATAACAGCGTTGGGCGTTTATCTGTAGCCTATAGGCTAAGTGTTTTGTTTCAGCCGCCCTTTTCAAACTGGCGCAAGAAAATGCAACACAATTTAATTTGTTAAACATGAAGAGGATTTATCCTTCTGGCATGGCTGCTCGCTCTAACGTTAACCTTGATAAATGTTCGCTATTATTAGGTGCATATCCAAGTGTGTGTGCGGAGTGTGGAGCGCGCACTGCATGACATGAAGGCGCCGGTGCATCACTCGCATTTTCCTATCAACAGTGGAAACAACCCATCATTTGTGGTCATACAGAAAATAATAATGCATAAGTCGCAACTCATTTCATTTGTGTAAACTCACAACAACAAGAAAACGTTGTGCTTTTATAAAAGAAAAGAAAACGAACAGGACGCGCTTTCATGGTCTCCGTGAATCGGAGCGCGTCTCAAAAATGAACTGAAAAAAGCGTATAGACTAGCCTCAAAGACATGAGAAATATGGCTATCTATATATAGCTTGAAATGTCCACCAACGAAAAAAATACGATCGAAAGCAAATACGTATGGTAACCCATCTGATTATGTAATCCTGCTGTCCGTATGAAAGGCGCATCTACTTTAGAGCGATGTATGGTGATATATTCGCAGCCTACATTTAGAAAACACTATTAATAAACAATTAAAATGCTTCGTTATTTTTTCAGACAACATTTATTAACATTAGCCTACTTTTGCCGGTGCTTGAGCGCGGAATAGGCTATAGCATATGCCAACCCATTCACACTAAATGCGTCTTTGTAGCACACATTGTGTTTATCGTGCAATGTATACGCCAAAATGAGTTTTTACGTGCATATGATACGCATGGGTAGGTTTAGGGTAGGTTTAGTAGTGGTAGGGTACGTGATACGCATGGGTAGGTTTAGGGTAGGTTTAGTAGTGGTAGGGTACGTGATACGCATGGGTAGGTTTAGTCGTGTGGGGTGCGTGTGTATTACACTCAATTAATGGCGTATCAAATGTACGCAAAAACTGCGTAGGCCTATCATATGCACGTAAAAACTCATTTTCGCGTATAAATTACACGATAATACACAATGCGTGCTATAGAGACGCATTTACGTGAGAACACAGGATTTAATATAAACGTGCGATTAGTCCTAATTGCTTAAATGAATGACTAGTCTAAAAAAATCTTTAGTCCATGGCAACTCTAATCAATAGCCTACATTTAATAGTTGACATTATTTAATTCGTAATTAATAGCCTATCCAGCCATTTACATTAAATTAATTGAGTTTGCATATTTAGTTAATGAACTAATAAAATAAAGTTTAAATTAAGATGCTAACCTTTTATTTCTAGCATTGCTTATTCCACTACAAAAACTGTTTATAAGCTGACAATCCGTTATGTGCAGATTGTAGGCTGTATCTTGAAAATTTTTGTATTGTATTGTATCTTCTGTTATAAAGACGAATACAGACATTTCGATAAAAATAAGAACACAATGTTGTAAAAAATAAACAACTTAGGCTATGTTCTGTTAGATGTGTTTTGACTACTTTTTATTAATTATATCTCTAGTTAATGAAGATGCCTATTAACAAAAATAAATCGTCTATATTAATAGGCTTATAAAATAGGCCTATAAAATATATTTTAGAAAAGGACCTCATTGATTCATTTTGCCTGGGGTTCGCCTCTGATTGGGGGCTGCTATTTGCGTAAGCTTTTTAACGTAGAAGTTTGATAAAGGCGTGATATAGGCTATATCAATTTTATGTGGATAAAGGCATATTTTGTACATTTATTTTGTATATATACATGTCCTTATAAGACCAAAGAAAAGATGTCGTTTTAACAACATAGCATCTCGTTATTAAGAGAAAAACGACATAACAAGATCTCATGAACACGTGACCGCGTGGCGGGCGGCGAGATCAAAGTGTGTCGCAACTCTCATATTTAACAGCTCTGGTTTGACCTATCACTCTGGGTTTGACTTGCTGGCAAAACCGGATATCTTCTTTGTCGCGCTTTCAAAATGAAAGCTCCAAATGTACAGCTTTTGTCCCTGCAGCGGCAGAAGCGCCTGACCTGGGCTACAGAGAAGCAGCACTGGACTTCAGGCATTTTGGCATTTCCTTCTCCCCAGTCTTCCTCCAGACTCTGGCACCTTGATTTCCGAATGACATGCAAAATTTGCTTTCATCCGAAAAAAGTACTTTGGACCACTGAGCAACAGTCCAGTGCTGCTTCTCTGTAGCCCAGGTCAGGCGCTTCTGCCGCTGTTTCTGGTTCAAAAGTGGCTTGACCTGGGGAATGCGGCACCTGTAGCCCATTTCCTGCACACGCCTGTGCACGGTGGCTCTGGATGTTTCTACTCCAGACTCAGTCCACTGCTTCCGCAGGTCCCCCAAGGTCTGGAATCGGTCCTTCTCCACAATCTTCCTCAGGGTCCGGTCACCTCTTCTCGTTGTGCAGCGTTTTTTGCCACACTTTTTCCTTCCCACAGACTTCCCACTGAGGTGCCTTGATACAGCACTCTGGGAACAGCCTATTTGTTCAGAAATTTCTTTCTGTGTCTTACCCTCTTGCTTGAGGGTGTCAATGATGGCCTTCTGGACAGCAGTCAGGTCGGCAGTCTTACCCATGATTGTGGTTTTGAGTAATGAAACAGGCTGGGAGTTTTTAAAAGCCTCAGGAATCTTTTGCAGGTGTTTAGAGTTAATTAGTTGATTCAGATGATTAGGTTAATAGCTCGTTTAGAGACCCTTTTCATGATATGCTAATTTTTTGAGATAGGAATTTTGGGTTTTCATGAGCTGTATGCCAAAATCATCAGTATTAAAACAATAAAAGACCTGAAATATTTCAGTTGGTGTGCAATGAATCTAAAATATATGAAAGTTTAATTTTTATCATTACATTATGGGAAATAATGAACTTTATCACAATATGCCATTTTTTTGAGAAGGACCTGTATGCTGCAAAATCCACATATATAAATTGCATAATATTAATATAAATAATAAATAAAGACAAATAAAGAAAAAAACAATTGGGCAACATGTTTATTTATTCATCCATTTAAATTCATTCATTATATTTGAATTAGCACTGGTTAAAATATATTGAAGGGGGTGGATTGGAATCCACTGCTGCTTCAATGTATATGTAATGATTGATTATAATTAAGGTATTAATCAATATTTTTCCTTCTAAATGTCAAATGAGTTGAATGACTTCTCTGGAGATTTTACTTTATTTATATAAGTTACCAGTGTGATTACTGAAATGTTCTTTTCATGTATTCATGTATTTGATATCTGAATGCAGTGCTTGCTTATTTAACCCAGCTTCCGGAAATGAAATAGGGACTTGTTTTGTGTTTGAGAAAGGTCTTCAATGTGTTAAAACATATAGGGGTCATTGAAGCCAATAGTTTAAGGGGCCATTTCTTTGTTAAAGCCTTTCTTTCCAGTTAAGACTAAAGTTTATCTATCCTTGAGAGAAAGAACGCATTATCTTGATGTTTTGAGCGGACTCTCCTGTTTATAGTGAGAGCCTGGCCAAATCCAACCTTGGAAAAGCTGTGTGTCGGTGTGTGTGTTAGTCTTCTTGGTTACAGGTTAAGGAACCACTGGCATTATTGGAGATTGACTGAGTTGTTGTTCTGGACATGCTGGCGCCCAGCAACCCAAATCTGCGACCTGGAAGGTCATGACGTGCCTAACTTCAGCTGCATAATCGATGGAGATATGCTTCAGTCTATCTGTATATGTGTGGAAAATTACTGTTTATCTATTTCATAGCCAATGAGAATCATTCATCCTGTAAGCAATGACGTAGCTTAGACCTTGGGAATGGTATAACTGCTGTGATCTTTGTAACTGTAAGCGGGGCGGCCTACGAACTCCTGTGCGAGTATTGAAGCTGACTTCTGCTGATGAAACTGCAAACTATCTTCAGTAAATATTTTCTTTAATTTTTTATAATTCTGACTCTGGGTCTTCATTCTTCATATCTGGTTCTGGGTCTTTAACTGTACACCCCTTACAATATAAAACAGGAACAATATATTTAATATATTTATTTATAATACAGTTTAAATATCAAAAAAATCAAATTTTATTTTCATTTGTGTACTATGCTGGCTAATTACGACGTTCAACCTGTTATCATAACACTGAACAACTAAACAGTGCACAGCTTACTCTAGTCTGCACTCCTAGCTAACACAGTACGTTGTGTCAGATAGTCGTCATTTGGTCAGCGTGACATTACTTTATGACTTTGTTGTGAGGACGTCGTGGTTAAGTTGCATTTTCTTCTTGGCGTCAGACCCGTCGCCAGACCTCAGTCTTAAGGGGGGCATATGAAATGTAGCCTATGGGGGGGGGGGGGGGGGGGGGGGCACAATTATTATTAGCCTAAAGTACGTATATTTATAATAATCAACTCTAGTCGCGCAGCACGTAATCATCACGTTAAACATGTAACCAACAGCAATATGACCAGGTAGCCTAGCCTACACCACATTACACAGAAGCAATGTTATGAATATCCATATAACACTTGACTACACAACATATTAGATGTAACACCAGAAGCATCTCTCAAACATTGCATTTTAAAACAGTGAACAGAGGGATATGCATTGCCATGAGACACACACACACACGGTTCATACAGACTATGTCAAATTAAATTCCAGGACTTTCAGGGGTTTTCCTGGACTTAAATTTCAAAAAGTCAAATTCACTTAAAGCACTGGTCTGTTTGATGTTTGTGAAGTTGATCCAGTTCGCAGTTTCAGAACAGAGGTTTTCGTTTAAGAAAGTTTGCAGGTTGACTCAGCGTTTATGCTGTGTATTATGGTTCGGTATAAAGTGATTCATTCTGATGTTTCACACCTCATTTACAGAGGGCTCTTGTTAAACGTGATATCGACAAACAATTTTTCTCTTGAATGGAGGTATCATGGTTATGAAGTTAAAACGATGACAAAGAATCGCATGCGCAGGGAAAGTTTTGTGAAACAAAAAAATAAATTTGCATGTGCAAGAGAAGATTTGTAAAGGTGTAAATCGCCCTATAAGTGTAAGAAAAAAATATTTGCAGCATTTAACTGTTATCCGTAATTCATGTATTTTGTAATTCATGTATTTTTGAAGCTGCAGCTTCATGCTAACTCAAAATAAATAAGATTTGTATTCAGGGGCGTCATGCAAGCCAAAATTCTGGGGGGGCACAATGTGAGACGGTGCAATTGTTTCCTGACGGGTGATATGAATCATGTTAAGAGGGGTCGGGGTTTCTCCTCCTGAAAATTTTTAATTCTGGCTGCTAAACATACCATTTCAATGCAGTTTGGAAGGGACAGAAATACCTTAACGGAGCTAGCAGCAACCCTCTATCTGAGGACTCAGTTAAAGTATCTACCTTGTAAGTTTATGTAAAAGACAGGTTGATGAAAGAACTGTAAGCTCAAATTCAAAAGCTTTTGAAGTCTACTTCATTAAAGCATGTTTACACACACACTTACTGTACACTTAGGCCTACTACACATGATTTTAAAAACAGTACCATTGCAGTTTTTATGTTATGATTTTAAATTGGTATGTGACCTAAGAACGATCTTACATTAAAGGTACATAAAGGTGCTGAGGTCTGACTTTGTGGTGCTCTGAAATTAAGTTATTTTAATAGTAATATGTGATGAAGGACCGTGAATAACAGTCTATGGGAGAAACATCAAGTCGATGCCTTGATAACGTTAGGTTGGATTTTGCAGTTAGCCTATACAACAAATTTAACACCCTCGTTTCTATGAAACTGAAAACAATTGAACCAGCTGGAGACTTTGACACAAGACAAAACAGAACAGATATTTTAAAACCGATCAGATAACGTTACTATGGCTCAGGGTCGCAACCACCTAGTGTTAGAGGGGTATGCAGCAAACAATTTCATCATCATGTATGATGTCATCATCAAATAATAAAGGTTTATTTTAAAGTATATCAGACAGCCACTGCAGGCCTACCAATTATACGGTATATATGTACACACACACACACACACACACACACACACACACACACACACACACACACACACACACACACACACACACACACATATATATATATATATATATTTTTTTTTTTTTTAACAATGTTAACAAATAATAAAAAGTTACAAACAGAACTATAGCCTGTATGTCTGACAGAAAAGCTAACATGAACAGCTAATGGTAAAACAAAATCTATTTGTTTCCAGGAAGGAAGACTTGAAGGTCGTCAGCATAGAAATGAAACTGAACGTTGTGTTTTGAAATGAGTTGACCAAGTGGCAACATATAAAGGGAGAACATAGGACCAAGAATAGAACCCTGGGGCACACCAGATGTTAAAGGGGCAGGTGAGGAGGAGAATACAGGTGTAATTAGAATTATGCCCACTGTCAATATAGAGTTACAAATACGATTAGAGTTGTTTGCTAAAAATACCACATGAATCGCAATTATCTGGTTATCTGGTGACCAGTTGACCACGTCTTTACAACGTTTTCCATGGGATAAACTAGCGACGTCTTTTGAGGACGTACCCACGACGTTTCTGGAACGTTAGCCAGACCCGTCGCTATGGGCGGGCCATAGGGGGCCGGGCCCGCCCCAAAAAAAATGCTTGTGGCATTTTGAGGCACAGATAATTTAATTTTTATTTAATTTTAATATTATCAGTTGCTAATTTTGTGTTGCATTAATGTTGCATTCTTTATCATTAAAACGTTAAAAATATAAAGAAACAATGGTGTGATTTTGTTTGATTGATGGGAATCTACACTGCAACAGCCTATCACGGCCTTACTAAAAAGAACGCTAGGCTACGTACGTGACGTACAACGAAGCCGCTCAACAGTTACCGCGCATTTTTGAAAGCTGTTTCAAAACGAGTTTTCGCCGGCTTACTCGCTTCAGTTCCTTCCGAGTGGAAAGATACTATGATGAGGAGGTTCTGCTAGGAGAATCGCCGCCTCCCGCTGTACTGACAGGAGGGATTGGAGAGAGGACAGCGCTGCCTCCACTCAAAGTACCGGTAGGTTCAAAGTCTCTGTGCGAGTGTATGTGCGCAAGCAAATTTGCGTCTAAAAGACGTCTAATAGCCGTCAAAACACAGCCCAGACATCTAGGCTGAAACAAGGCTAAATTTGGGCTGTCAGTGAAAATCTAATAGACGTCTATCCATAGCCCAAGAATAGACTAGTCATCACTTACACAGCTATCGAAGAACCATATGTAATAGCCAATAAAATGTGGCTAAAGGATCCTTTTACTTCGAAAATAGCAGATTCTCATAAATGACAATTCATCCCAAACAAATCAAATATAAAAGTTTTATTTACAAAAATAACATGAACAACTTAGACAATTTACAAAAAGATCCAAACATAAAAATGAGCAATTAAAATATTACAAACAATAATAAAAAAAAACCTTAAGTTATTAACATAAAAAAAATGACCAAATAAAAAATAAAATAACCTGTTAATTTATAAAACAGTAATCAATTGTTGCCCTTAATCCCATAACCCCCCCCCCCCCCACACACACACACATAAAAATTGGCAAACATTATGTATTAATATTTGCAAACAAGTATACTTACGTTTCGCGGTAGGTGGAGTTGCAAAAAGGTCCTCAGAAAAGTTTTCAAATGGAACTAGCAAAATAAGAAAAATCATAATAAAAGATTTTAAAGCAAAGTTATTTACACAGAATGCCTGTCATTCAAACACTCACAATAAGAGTAGTTAAGTTTTCATTTGTATTGCTCAAGTACATACACATTTAACCATTAGAAGCCAAGCGATTGAAGGAGAAATGCTCCTTTTAATATTGCAAAAACAAATTAATGAAATGGCCAATATCCATAACCACTTAGTTTACAATTAAGATTAATGACCTCACCCATTTTTGTATGGACCCTCTTCATCAGCTTGCTCCCATTGTTATTTTTTGTACCTAAAAAGAATTATTATTAGTAGGAAAAAATATTTTTTACTTCCAAAAGATATATATATAAATGTATATCATGAATGGCATCTTGTTGCAAACATGATGGGATTGGATAACAGCCATCTTATGCACTACCTGGCCTTAAACTTTTTTTTTATTTTTTATTTTTTACTTTGGACTCAAAGTGGCCTAAAAATAGTCGGTCTGACAAGGAGCTAAATCGTGACTATGCATAGACTATGAATAACGTGAAAGAAATTAAACCAAACAACTTTGTAATCACTGTTGCATTCGCTCCCATGATGTAATATCATAAATTTCGTAATTTATTGTGGCCAAAACGACATGTATACAAATTCAAGGTTATTTTGACACGTGGGTTACGGACTATATCGGGTAAAACAGAAACGGTGAAATGACGACTATTACTTGCTTGGAAATACCCCATCTACTAGAGAGCTAGATCACGTCTACGCACAGACTACACATATAACATGGCAAATAAATGAAGCCAAACACTTTGTAATCTCAGTTGACTTTGATAATATGATGTAATATCTACCATCTCGCTAATTATTTTAGAAAAAATGACATATAACCACATTTATAGTTATTTAGGCTAGAAGTGGGCTACATATAGCCGGACTATATTGGGTCTATATTTAACCGGGACGTTGAAATGACGGCTATAGCCCGATTTGTGTGAGAGCAGATGGGGAGGTGCAAGATTCGATCTGTGAACGCCTCACATTACCAGATAATCTGCGCCGAACATCGGAACCGATCGAGGTCCTCGACAAGATATTTTCTCCGATTCTCGGGAGGGGGAAATCGGGCGTAAATCGGCCTAAAACTCCTGTAGTGTGAGCCAAGCATAATAAATATACAGAACAGAACATTTGTCAGTGATTAATATCGAATATCTTGTTACCAAAATAATTTAAAAAAAAATGTTTGTGTTAACAGCATAAAGAATCCCATACAGGATTGGAACCACGTGAAGGTGAGTAAATGATTACATGACTTCTTTATTTAGGGAATTACCTATTTAATTTTCTTTATATGTTCATTAGAAAAATTGGAAAAAACGTGGAGCCAGACACTGTTTTCCACATGCCTTGGCCCCTGAGGAGGCTTTCAAAAACCTAGAGAGGCAGTTGGAAAGTGAACCTGTTAATTTATAACCTGTTAATTTATAAAACAGTAATTTTATTTTTTATTTGTTTTTTTTATGTTAATATCTTAAGTTTTTTTTATTATTATTGTTTGTAATATTTTAATTGCTCATTTTTATGTTTGGATCTTTTTGTAAATTGTCTAAGTTGTTCATGTTATTTTTGTAAATAAAACTTTTATATTTGATTTGTTTGGAATGAATTGACATTTATGAGAATCTGCTATTTTCGAAGTAAAAGGATCCTTTAGCCACATTTTATTGGCTATTACATATGGTTCTTCAATAGCTGTGTAAGTGATGACTAGTCTATTCTTGGGTGATGTTTAGACGTCTATTAGATTTTCACTGACAGCCCAAATTTAGCCTTGTTTTAGCCTAGACCCATATGCACTGTCTATTAGACGTGTATATGTAGTTGTTCAATAGCCGTCTATTTGATGACTAGTCTATTTTTGGGCTATGGTTAGACGTCTATTAGGCATATATATGTAGTCGTTCAATAGCCGTCTATTTAATGACTTGTCTATCCTTGGGCTATGGATAGACGTCTATCAGATTTTCACTGACAGCCCAAATTTAGCCTTGTTTTAGCCTAGACGTCTGGGCTGTGTTTTGACGGCTATAGGACGTCTTTTAGACACAAATTTGCTTGCTGGGAACGCACTCTTGAACGGATTTTAAACAATAAATAAAGCTTTGGCTTTTTGTTGTTGAAAACTAAATCATCTGACCATCTTTGCTTCTGGCTTTCTTTGCAACACATTACGTGTTTTGGTAAAAGCTGTTACAAAAACCACAAACTTATAAAAAAAAGCTACTAGTCAAACTGCCCAACTAAATGAAACACTGGTCACCATAATGGTGACCAACCATTTTCAATAAATCGTAAACATCTAAACCTCAGTTAATTCTCAATAAGAACTTCTGTAGACGTCTGACAGAAAGAAAGTCAGTCTAAGGTGGGCGTGGATGAGGAAGTTTCTCGTTACTCACACCATCTCAAGCTTGCGGAGGTGTCTGACTTTATGAGTGTATGAAACTCTTTGGTTAAACTCAGTGGATCAGACTTTTCAGTGGGTGAAAAAGTAGGTATGCGCTATATGCGGCGCATAGGGGCGCAGCACCATGGGGGGCGCCAAAGCGATGGTAAAAAAAATATATATTATTAAAATTAAAGTAAAAATATATTTTGTATTTTCTATATGTAGCTGCTGTTGTGCGTTTCTAAATCATTTCTGCATTTCCTCAATGTAATATAAAATGTTAGAGGACTTACAGGCTAGAGTAGCCTAGGCGCCCTCATGGAGAAGGGTGAATATCGCGCGAGCGCTGTGAGCGCTGAGCGAGCAGGAGTAGTGAGTTGTCGTCGAAAAAGAGGGATAAAACAAAATGCTGGGGGGCTGAAAATAGAAAAAGAAAGAGGGGAAAGGAGATTGCATTTAATCGGTCGTGCATTAGTTACATCAATATCGTGTTGTAGCACGTGTGTAAGTGTAGGAACGTCACCCAAAATAGAAGAAAATTTGTCAAGAAGCTCTACAACATCCTGCCTTTGACCTGCATTAAGATGAGCTAAAAAATTGGATAAGTCTTTAAGAGTTTCAGAGTTTGATAGCCTAGCTGATAATAACGGCCTATCAGACTCCAGTACACCATCCAGATAAGCATCCTGCTGCTCAATAGCTAGACTCGTCTCACAGACCACACCCACTGGAAAGACAACAGAACTTTCACTTTTCATGGTAAGAGATTCTGTATTAGAGCCAGCTCTAGCATGATAAGCTTTCAGCATATTAATTTGGCATACTCGCTTCTGACGTCTCCTTTCAGGAGTTCGCACCACATAATCAGTCTCACTCTTTTTCTCAAGGATCACATATGGTCCAGAAAATCGTGCAGATAAAGCAGATCCAGGAATGGGAAGCAAGACCAAAACTTGATCACCAACGGCAAAAGATCTATCCACGGCACATTTATCATAAACACATCTTCATTTCCCCCTGAACTTTAGACAAAGATTCTCGGGCCAGTGTACAAGATTTCTGTAGTCGATCACGGAACTTACTTACATAATCTAGTACATTTGTTTTCTCACCATTTTCAATACCCAACATCCTCTCTTTCAGGGCTTTCAGAGGACCTCTGACCGTATGCCCAAAGACCAACTCTGATGGACTAAATTTAAGAGATTCCTGCACGGTAAGAGCAATGGGACTCCTTCATCCCACTCGTTTCCCGTCTCAATGCAATATTTCTTCAACATTGATTTCAATGTCTGGTGGAACCTCTCTAACATTCCCTGACTCTGGGGATGATATGCGCTAGATATACGATGTGTGATATTTAGCGACTCGAAAACTTGGGAACACAACTTAGATAAAAAATTGGTGCCCTGATCGGTTTGCACAATCTTTGGTAAGCCGAAAGTCGAGAAAAACTTTGTTAAAGTTTTAACAACCACTTTGGCTGTAATCTTACGAAGTGGAATGGCCTCTGGGTACCTGGTAGCGGTACACATGATTGTAAGTAGGAACTGGTTACCAGATTTTGACTTTGGTAATGGCCCCACACAGTCCACTATCACGTGTTCAAAAGGTTCGCCCAACACAGGGATTGGAATCAAAGGAGCCGGTGGAATCACCTGGTTAGGTTTTCCTGCGTATTGACAAACGTGACAGGTCTTACAATACTGAATCACATCCCGCTTAAGACCATACCAAAAACAATGTTGAAGAACACGATTATAAGTTTTTGTTACCCCTAGATGTCCTGCCAACAGGTGATCATGCGCCATAGACAAAACCTGCTGGCGAAAAACAGTGGGAACCACCACTTGACAAACTACATTCCACTCGTTCTCTATAGTATTACTTTTGTGCCATTTTCGCATAAGTAAACCATCCTTAATCAAGAATGAAACATTGTCCAATTCATCACTCTTCACTGACTTAAAACACTTTGCTAACGATGGATCATTTTTTTGAGCTTTAATGAGCTTTTCACGAGTTACGGTTAATGACAAAGGATCACTCACTACAACCTCCCTCACCTGATCATTGTCACAAAACCTGGTCTCCACAACGTCCTCCGTCGTCCCATTCGTACACAAGAAAGAGTCAGATAAAGAAATATCATTCCCCTTCTTAGATTGGGCCCTTGTAACAGGAAATGCACTTGGGTATTTCTGAAACAACTCATCTGTCTTAAGATGAGTCAATGGAGTGTCTACCACTTCCAGCAAAGGTGTTACCTGCCCCCCGGCTAAATCATTACCTAAGATGAAAGACACACCTTTCACTGGTAATACTGGACGTACTCCTACCTCCACAAAATCGGTCACCAAGTCAGACTGGAGATGGATGCGATGCATGGGTACCCTTATCACCTCCATACTGAACTTCTGCACTAACCTACTAGATCCTACTGATGATTCATCTGAAAAAGACAACACATCAGCACATACAAACGACTGTGCAGCTCCCGTGTCACGTAACATCTGGACTTCAACCTGGTCCTCCTTTTAACCAGTTAATGAAACAAACCCTTTAAGTAAAAAGGGCAAGTAAGAAGGGTCTGGTATTTCAGCTCCATTTTTAGCAAGCACACACGAATTCACAGAGTTAACAAATGCAATTTCTTTCTTCTGAAAGTTTTGCTTGCGCTTCAAAGAAAAACAGTCGGCTATCACATGTCCTGTCTAGTGACAATAAAAACAGTCACGAGTCTCTTTAGATTTCTCACTACTCTGTTTAGGCATCTGAACATTCAATGTAGCCCTCGGTAAAGAACTCTTCTCAGCACCTGCTATTTGAAAAACATTTTTATGCGTAAGCACAAATTCGTCCGCTAGTACTGCAGCTTGTGAAAGTGTCGCTACCTTCTGCTCATTTAAATACAGCACCACTCTCTCAGGGAGACACTGCTTAAAATCCTCCAGTTAAAGAAGCTCCCTAAGTGAAACAAAATCATCAGCCTTACTAGAAAAGCACCATTTGTCGAAAAGCATTCCCTTATCTCGTGCAAATTCTACAAATGTTTGAGTTGCGTTTTTCTTACAATTTCGAAAATGTTGCCTGTAAGCCTCTGGTACTAACTCATATGACCGGAGTATGGCTAACTTCACTATGTCATACTTAAGACCATCTTCCAAAGATAAAGTAGAGTACACTTCTAATGCTTTGCCGACCAATTTGCATTGCAACAGCAACGACCAAAACTCCTTCGGCCAACCTAAGGACGGTTGCTATTCTCTCAAAAGCGTTAAAATAACTATCCACTTCTGATTCTCTAAAATTCGGCACCAAAGCAATGTGTTTTCCCACATCAAATGTGGTTGGACCCAAATTCGTCAAATTATTTCTCACCGATGAGAAATTCTTCCGCCCAGAGGAGACTGGAGTAACCTTAGCCGCTTCAATCTCCAACTCACGAAGGTTCACCTCTTTCTCGGCTTGAATTTCGAGCCTGCGGACTTCCAGACGCAGATCCAGCTCTGCTTGGCGGGCTTGTGCTCGTTCTTCCACCTCCATACGGAGCCGTGCAATTCGCACTTTCGTTTGTATCTGCCTTCTTGAACTGGGAGTACTCGGTGAAAAGGGTTCAAAAGGGGGCAAAACTGCCCCGACATCAGCCTCAACCTCTGTCACGGCCGTCTCTACTTTCTCTTTACCCACTTCAATAACATCCTGCCCTTCGCCAAAAGGATCGGTCTCTTTGTCTACGTGAGGCAAAATTTCTAATTCAAACAGCCGATCTATCACTTCGTCTTTAATTTTTCTTTTTATTATTCTGTGCACGTTGGTGTGTTTATCACGTGTTGGTCGTTATGCTCATTATCCTCTCTCTGTCTCTATCACCCTCTCTCTGCTTATAGGTTGCTGTGATTGGCCGAGTCGGACGTCATTCATCTTTAAGGCAGGGCGTGATGATTAATTGGAGGCCGTCCTAGCTGGTTAAAAGAATGTTGTGTTCATTGATGCACTCACTCTCTGTAGCTTTT
This sequence comes from Siphateles boraxobius, assembly GCF_051911475.1. Classification (NCBI taxonomy): domain Eukaryota; kingdom Metazoa; phylum Chordata; class Actinopteri; order Cypriniformes; family Leuciscidae; genus Siphateles; species Siphateles boraxobius. Next base: position 1,405,065 of record NW_027509222.1, read on the forward strand.
GGTTGCAAACTCTGTGCTCTTTGTAGTGATCTGTGCTCTTAGTAGCGGAATGAGTTTGTGTATGCTTTTGCGTGAATGAGTGTTGTGCTATGTGCTTTGTACTGGACATGTTTTCCTTTTGAATGGGTGAGATTCATTTGTGTTGTCTACCTTTTGTTTGCTTTTCTGGGGAAAGAACATAGGCAAGTATATCGCGATATACATTGTACCCGTAGCAGATAATTGTTAAACACACCAGGTAAGAAGCGCCACTCCTTGTATTTCTGTTTTATTAGTTTAGTTAGGGTGCCGGATGCACCGAAGATTTCGGTTTATTTTCTACATTTTACTTTGGATAGGATTAGTTTAGATTAAGGAGTGTTTTGTTATCTTGCGTTCTTTCTTTTGGCGCCACTTTTGTTCTTTTCCTATTTATTGTTTGTTTACTCACCCTATCATTTATTGTATATAGCACACATTATTATTTGACTAGATTCAGTGGCTTCGGCTTATGGAAATAAATTCCAGTTTTTCTCTTCAAAATGAGTCTGACATGTGTTTTTTCACCACGCACAACTTCCAGCAGTATACTCAATATATAAATGTTGCGGTACCAGCGCTAGACCTACAACAGGTCGTAACATTTACTGACAAATGTTTTAGTGGGATACAGATTTTTTTCAGACCGTTTTCAAACCTGCTATAAAAAGTACCCCCTCTCCATATTGCATAGATGATGGCATATCAAAGTCTCCAATACCTGTGGCGCCAAGAAAGCAAGGGAAGCCCCCCACCATCCATCCTCGCCACATTCTACAGAGATACTATAGAGAGTGTTTCAGTCAGGGCCTCCGACCGCAGTGAATAGTGAAGACAACTAGTATAGATCATAGGAACTGCACTCCCACCAATCTATGACATCTACAATGCTCAGTGTATTTGGAGGGTCGTCAGCATCAGGAAGGACTCCACACACCCACTTCACCGTTCTACCCTCTGGCAGGAGGTACCAGAGCATCCGCGCTAACACCACCAGACTATCAAACACTTTCAGTTTCTCCTCAACAAACACCAAAGCTCCTGCTAAATGAACATCAAATACTTCCACACACCAGAACACTTATACTCCCGTTTTGAATCTAGGAATTCTTAAAGCTTAGGCCTGAACTTGAAGTGAGTCTCCAGTACACTTTCAGTTTTAATGTATAATACGATACACACAGCAGATCCAGTGTCCACTTTCTTCATCACTTGAATGTACAAAATATACAGTAAGACAATAACTTTGGCAACTGTTTTTGATGTGCTGTATACATACTAGGTATTAGTTTATTAATCAATCGAAAGAAAGTTAATCTGCAATTATTTTATTAATCAATATATTGTAAGCCATTTTTCAAGCAAAAAAAAATAGTTTTAAGATAAGAAGACACAAACTTGGAAGGTGTAATGTAATACAACAAGATTTAATGAATAAATTCCTCCAGAACAATAATGTACACAAAACTAAGGAGTACAAGTAGTACACAGGAAGGCCTCCTCCGTTGGTGGGTCTTGAACGCACATATGGTGGAACCACCGCAAACAAATGTCACACTCAATCTGGAAAACAAATTATTTGGATTTTTGGGTCTTCAGTAAGAGGCAGCAAATTTTCATTCCTGTGTAATTGATGTTATATTTTTAATATACTGTAATTTATGTGGAGATAAAAGAACAATTAAATGTTTGTTAGTCCTGGGTAAAATAGAAGAACTAGAATAGAAATATCCTACATAATACTGTCACAGTCATCGTCTGCACCAGTCTGTCTTCGTCTTCACTACACTACCCAGAATCCCTCATCTCTCCACACCCTGAACTCACTCCCTCATTACCCACCTGTTCATCGTCATCATCATCTGTGTCACCTGTGCTCACCTCGTTAGTGTTCATTTGTATCTGTATTTAGTCTCCTTCTGTTCAGTTAGTCTTTGTTGGTTCTAGATTATGTTGTGGTCTTGTTATTTGTCTGGTAATGTTACTTTGCTTCTTGTGCGTGTTCCTGTCCGTCATCCTGCCTATCTGTACCTGTGAGAGTTATTTAAGTAAACTGTTTGAATTAGGGATGGGGAAATGAAGCCTCGTGAAGCAATGAGCCTTTCCCCTAACTGTTCCGGGAAAAGATTCAAAGCTTCGAGAGTGTCGAGAACAGCGCCATCTGGTGCTTATTTAAAATAAAGCAGCCAGAAGCCTTTCTCTGTCAGATGAAGCAACCACAACACACTCCATAGTTTCAATGTTATGTGTACAAATAAAAAGCCTTACACGTTTGTGTTTGATTTGTTCATTATTAAATAAATTGGTTCACCCATTAAAGTGTGACAATAAAATATAAAATGAGCATATTATTTATTAAGATCTAATGTATGCCTACTCTCTCTCTCTCTCTACACACACAGACACACACACACATAGTGAATAAGTACATAGTGTGATAGGATCATCTGTTCATCTGACACTTGGCAGTGATAGTGCTTATGTAACTGTAGGAATGACAGAAAGGTGATAAAAATTAATTAATCTGTAATGCCAATGTATATAGATGGGGGTAGACATGTTTCTGCATTCTCCAGTATTCAAGTGGATCTTCAGCTCTTTGTATGTTTGTCTCTGTAAGGTATTTATCCACTTCTAGGATGGCATCAGAAGTGTATGTGAGCTTGTTTGCGCTGGTCTACTGCACTGTCCAACAGAAGACAAAGGTTTCCACCTCAGAAGTGTGAGGATACATGTTTTTAGTTGGGAGTGACTACATGTACATTGACTGAATATAAGACAACAATTATACAATACAATGATAAAAAATAAAATAATAATAAATAAATAAATATTTATTTTTTCTTCTTCTTTTTTAGAAATGCATTCATTGGAAGCTATAAGCTCAAAATATTCCCAGTTAGGGGAAGTCTTCCTTTTTTTGGCTGTTGCCATTGCTGTAAATACAAACCCTTCACCAAACACCCAAATACAAACACCAAATTACCTAAAAAAAACACCAAAAGTGCAACGATCTTACAAAAACAAAATTACACAACAATAACAAAAAAATAATAAGTAGTTTTGGTTATTTAAATGTAATGTATTGATAAACTTTCAAAGTACAGCACTCTAGTCTCCTCACAAACCCACCAACCAGACTGAGCCAACAAGGACCTTCGAGCCTTCTGACACCCAAAGCGAAACGCGCACGTGATTGGACAGAAAATGAGGCTTCGTTTGTCATCGATCACGTGACCTCTGGGAAACCAATACACACCCCGACCCGGGGCTTCAATAGAAATTGCTTCGCTTTCGCAAAACGCACATCGAAGCTTTAGTGTCATACGTAACATCACTAGTTTGAATTGAAGCCTTTGATTCAGCCTTCTCATTCAACCCGCACACAACACCGTGACAAATACAAGAAAATTCTTAATAACTTTAGCACAAAACATATTTCATTTCACATTTCTTAAGTTTGGTTTACCCAACTCAAATCTGCCTCAGGCCCTTCTGATCCACAGAAGTAACATATCAGTCAGGTCATCTTAGAAACAAAATAAAAAACACAGAGTATGCATCTATAACTCATTATTTTTCACACATGATGTAAAGTATTCACAAAATGAAACATTTTTTACTCGAAATCGTGCATTTATTAGCTTCTTGTTTCTTTTTTTTTTTTTTTTTTTCGCCCGCCACCACCCCCCCTCTTTGGAGGACAACTTTATTTTTAATAAAACAGAAAAAGAGCATATATACACAATATATTACAATACAGACAATAAATGTGTATACAGTAACTATTCAAGTAACTATTACTATTGCTATTACTATCACAGTAACTGTGAATAGCATAACTATTCACCCCGTACAGTGTGAGCCTGGGTACATAAGTGAAGGGGGGGTTATAGCACCATATTCAAGGTGTAACACGTAACATAGGACAAGTGACAGACAAACAACAACAGAGAACACATCTTGAGCAAATTATTCTTATTCTTATTCTTATTATTCCTTCCATCCAAAATGAAACACTTGATGATAGGCCATTATCTGTAGATTTTATAGGGGGGGATACATATTTTGGCAGGTAGAAAATACAGTCTTGAAAAAATCTGTATCCCACTACAACTTTTGTTGGGAAACAAGAAATGTGTCCATATTCACTGCTGTTATTAGACATGATGTAAAGTATTCCCAAAATAAAACACTTGATGATAGGCATCATCTGTACAATCACTTTTTGTGTATGACATTGACCAGTCTACTATTTAAGTGCAATGCATTATTAAATCATTTTGATAATAATTCACCATGGAAAGGGGGTTTCAGAACAATTTAATATCCAAAGGCTGTTTGCTTTATGAGTGAAACGGCATGGTCGTCTTGGTTTTTCAGTAACTACATTCTCAATTCAGTGCAATGAAGTTCGATCGTTAGCCTTCAGAAGAATAAAATAATTAATTTTGATAGATGGGCCACGTGACAGCTGTCTTTGCTAAACATCGTTGATAAAACAACCATAGTAAAACGATAACTTATACAATTCACGTATTATCGTTTCATATACCTTGGTCAAACCAATGACTCACGTTCTGCTGATTGCGAGCGCGCTCCCGCGACCGGGGATACACTTCCTTTCAGGGGTAAGTAGGCCTACCTTGGCACGACACCTGTCACTAGCCGGACAAGTCTGAGTGGGCTACTAGCAACATTTAAATATTAATTCATTAATTTGCACAGACATCATTTTATTTCACATTCTTAAAAGTTGTGAGGCTTAAAAGTTGTGATGAATAACAGTGAGTAACGCCCCCCATTTATGCCTGAGCGCCCCCCTCCCTGCTGCCTCGTTCACACCGCCCCCCAACACCGTCCAAACACCCCCTAGGGGGCGGTACTGCCCCCGTTGAGAAACGCTACTTTAAAGGGTTATTTCACCGTCGTTGCACACACGCAAAACCTTCGTTTATCTTCTGAACATAAATAAAGATATTTTAATTCAAACTACGAGCCTTCTGTCTCTCAGTTTAAAATACGTTTTAGAATGTTATTGGCCTTTTTTTGTTCAAATGTGGTTTTTGATGATTTTATTTAAAAAAACTTGTATTTGAAAGTTTTATAAAATATTAGTGTAATAAAACATTTTGACATACTGAACCTTTGCATTTTTTTTATTTGATTTTTCAAATGGCACCTTTCATGTTTTGTGATGTTATAGATGAATGAACAGTGGAATATTTTCACTGAAAACTGACATTTCCCAAACTGAAATGTTACTTTTATCAGTTATCAATTCTAAACAAATAAATTCATCAAATAAATTCATTCATTCATTCAGGCCTTTAGCGTCGAGAACGACGATTGGTATGGCGCTTCAGTCTTCTACTGTCGAGGAAGTCTTTGTACTGCTGGCAAGATCTTTTGACACCAGATCTTATGGAGGCGTGCCACATTGTTCGGTCACCAGCAAGCGTTTCCCAGTTTTCGCTTGGAAGGCCGAACGACTGAAGGTCACGCTTCAGGACATTCTTGTAGCGGAGCTTCGGCCGGCCGACTGGGCGAGGGGCATCAGCAATTTCGCCATACAAAATTGCTTTCGGTAACCGGTTTTCTTCCATGCGGTAAGTGTGGCCAGCCCAGCGTAAGCGACGGGTGCGCAACATAGTGTAGAGGTCTGTGCTCTTGGTCGTGGAAAGGATAACCGAATTTGGAACATGATCCTTCCAAGTTATGCCTATAATTGAGCGCAGACAGCGAAAGTGAAAGATGTTCAGACGATGTTCATGTCTGCGGTAGGTGCACCAAGTTTCACTGCCGTACAGGAGAGTGCTGAGAATACAGGCCTCGTAAACATGGACTTTTAGGTGGAGAGACAGAGAATTGTTCTTTCATACTCTCTCGCTAAGCCTGCCGAAGGTTGTTGATGCTTTCCCAATTCGGATGTCCAATTCGCAGTCTAGACTGTTGGAGGTGTCGACTGTGGAACCCAGATAAGTGAACTTTGTAACGTTTGTCAGTACGCTGTTGTTGATAGTGATTGCGGGTGAGAGCATAGCAGGTTGGGCAAAGACCACTGTTTTTCCCAGGCTGATCTTCAATCCAAACTCCTCACAAGCAACAGCAAAGGAGGAGCACATAGCCTGCAGCTCGGTCTCAGAATTGGCAAGGAAGGCGGCATCATCTGCATATAGGAGTTCCCGGATATGGACGCGGTTGATCTTTGTTTTTGCACGAAGTCTTGTCAGGTTGAAGAGATTGCCAGAGCTGCGTGTGTGAAGTAACACTCCAGATGGGACAGGGAAAGCTCGGCACAAGACAGCGGAGAAGAATATACCAAAGAGAGTTGGAGCCAGAACGCAACCTTGCTTTACACCACAGAAAATTGGAAATTCCTTAGAACGAGACCCCTCGAACTGTATTGTTGCCTTCATAAGAACATGAAATTCTTGTATGATTTTCAAGAGTTTGGGAGGACAGCCCAGTTGACGGAGGATGGTAAAGAGGCCGAACCTGCTGACATAGTCAAAGGCCTTTGTCAGATCGACAAAGACTGCATACAGGGGCCGACCTTGCTCAATGCATTTCTCTTGGATTATTGCAAATAAATACATAAGGTAAATTACAAATTTTCACTTTTAACTGGAAAGCTGCTTTGACACAATCTGTATTGTAGAAAGTGCTATATAAATGAAGGTGACTTGACTTGACTTGACAATCAAGCATAAAAAGTATAATTAATACATAATTACACTTTCTAGGCCAGATGCATCATAAAACCTCATCATTAAACACATCCATAATGAGGGGCCAGTCCAGTACCCAATGAAAAACCCATACTGGGCCCTGGGATATCACACGTGGGCTTCATAAAGTGGGGGCAGTATGTTGCCCATGTATGTTGCCCAGCTGGGCCCCACATAAGCCCTATTCAGATTCTATATGAGATTCATGTGGGCTAATCAAGGTGGGGCCATTGTGCAACCCGTGGACAAACCCATCTAGGGCCCATATTTAAAGCCCATATTGGGCCCACATTGGCCCCACCCTGTAATGTTGGCTGTATTTTTAGAACGATTGTAGCCAAATATCTGTCACCAGAACTATTAACCCAAAACGAACACTAAACATTGGCTTTAACGTTACTACAGTAAGTTAGCATAAAGTAAGTTAGCATATAAACATAAAAGCTCTAATCAAAGAATAATTTACACTAATTCCAAGTTTGCTGTTGAGATTTAAAAAAAGTTTGTAACGTTAGGTATGAATGAGCATTTAACAAGCTGGTTTGCAGAGCCAAACAGCGTTGTAATTTGTTTACTTCCTTGCTGCAACGTACAATTAACAATACTAACTATTGCAGGAAAACACATAGACGAAAAATAAATCATACTTACAGGTTGTGGCCCGTAAACAACAGCTTCTGTTTTTAAAGTTGGAACTGCTCCATCTTTCAGGACAAGCCGATGTGTGTATCCTGCATTGAACTCGCCAAGATTGTGAAAGCTTTCCTCCGTAACATGTGCAGCACAGAGAGCGAGATTTGGGTCATAATTATGAGGGACCGAGTTAAAAATAAAGGTTAACCATTGATCCCTAACTCCCTCGTCCCTATAAGGCTGAACAAAGTGAACTTGCAATCCGGATGAAAATAACAGCGTTTCGACGGCATTGCGGCATCAACAGCCTACTAACGTTATACCACAACAACTCTTCTAAGCAAAAATGGCCTCCCCCTTATTTCGTATTCTCGGAGGAGGGGTTTAGTGGGGTTACTGACGTCAGCAATTCCGGAGGAATGTCGTGTAGTCCAAAACCGGCGGTTTGCTGTAGTCCTTAGAAATTGATTTCTTTAAAAGCAAATATCTCCTTTGCTTTGAACTTTGAGCGCTGTAACTTCGAAGATGTTGTTTATGCTCAAACAGCAACATTACACACTAGCTAAAGTGAGAAAAGTGCAATCGTGTTTTACCACCCCTTTAAAGTTACGGGTAGTTGTAGATTACTGAACTTTAACTCACTGTTGTTGTCGTCACTATGTGTTTAAACGCACTGGAAGCCGTTTTATTTCTGTAAACCCCTTTCTCCTGATTTTTTCTATTTAGGGAGTTAGTGAACATTTCTGTTGTTCATTTCTTTTCTCCAACTAGACAGAATATTTTTACTTTGTAACAAAGTAGTACAGAGTACTAGCATATTTTGCTTTCTTTTGAGTTGCTTTATTTATTCATTTTATAAATAAAGCTTGTTGAACTGATTTACTGTCAGTCGTTCTGCACACAGGAACGGCACACTAACTCAACTCAAATCTTTTTACTTTTTCACTGTTACTCGTTCACCTTAGGCAAACATTACAGCATGTAACGAAAGTATATAACTATACATACTAAAACTCTTTAATTCTTTTACATGTACTTTCAGCCGTTATTCTGTTCACACTCATCGGAAATGAATCAGTTTATATTGTGAAATGTGATGATCTCTGTGATGAATGTGATTATGCGACTGATCCTGTAATATAATATGATCAGATGAGAGTCTCTTTCTGCTTCATATCTGTGACACATTATGATCCTCATTGAGCTTCAGATCAGATTCTCTGGTTTCTCTTCACTGTCTCTGATCCTGAAACTAAAGGCCTTTGACCTCAAATCTACTTCTGACATCTAGTGGATAAAGATGAAAAAAATACTGTTGATCTTCTGTGTATTAATATATGAAATATACAATACATTCATGTATTTATTTGACTCATAATGCCCTAATTTGGTTTCATGCAATTGATAATCTTTATTCTTGTGTTAATTCTGACCTAAATTAGTGATCAGTGTTTTTCACACTTTTATTTTGTCTGTCTTTTTTTGCAGTTAGAACAGTAGCAATTGTCATCATTGTCATACCAAAACAACACAACAATACTCCCGCTTCCATCAGTCTTTCAGTCCAGATTCAGTGTCAACACTTTTATATGTCATTTTGACACCATTCTTCTCTAAATTCTGCTCACATATTCAGACAAGCTGCACAGACGTTATCATATGGCTTTTTGAATTCATAACAATTGCTGAGAGACAACCTTACAAAGTCAATGTGTCTATGAGAAACAGAAGGATGAATCTCACCAACTTTTTCATATTTAAACAAAACTGCATGGTTAATATAAAGTCTGTATACTTCATTATTGTGCTATTACATATGCATATCTGCTTCAGTTTTTTATGTTTGAAATCTTATTGTATTTTTGTCATGTAATCTCTGAATGTAGAAGCAGGGTTTCAACATAACACGTGTTGTGATCTTGATTCCTGCATCAGTGTGAGAGTTTGTGTTTATTAGTTATTAAAGCTTGAACATGCTCAATCAACACTCGTCTATGGCCAGTGAAAGAGAAAGTACAACATGAAAAGAAACACACAAACAAGCAGTTTAAGTTTCAAGATTTTTTAATTATTTATTTTTCTAAAAAAATTCTAATCAGGTTTATTTCACTGGTAGTGGCCTGCATGTTTACTATAGTGAAATTAATTTCATTCAAAAATACATTTATTTGCAGTTAATTCTAGTAACAGTTTTAGAACATCATGTACAGGAAAAACACTGTCTTAAATGGTTTTATAGTTTGTTTTCCCTGTGTTGTTTTTAAGGACTTTTATATTTATATGTATTTTCTGTTCCAATTGTTCCAGTTTTTTGCTAAAAAGGAAGTTTTGAGTTCTGAAACATTGCTGATTACTGACATTTTGATTGTTTTGTTAGTTTCTGATGTAATCAGTTCTTTTTTTAGTTAATTTCTCCATGTTGCACCACACATATTATTTTTACATATACTGCAGATATCTCTACTAATGCTGCTTAAAGTTGGCAATAAATGAACATTCATGTTCATGTCAAAGATGGAAAAGACATTTTATTTTATAGTATATTGCTGGTAGGCCTACTTTAAAAAAGGGAAATAAATCAGCTGGTGTGTGTGCGTGTGTGTGTGTGTGCATGTGCATGTGTGTGCGTGTGTGTGTGTGTGTGTGTGTGTTTTAGTGCTCTTTCTTTACTGCTGAATAATCCGTGAAACAAAATCCATTTCATTTTCAGTTTGATCTTGTGTGATTTGCTTTTCTTTCTCAGAGCAGATGTAGAATGGCTCAGCAATAAATATATTTTTCAATATAGATCACTCAAATTTAAATAAATCCCACAAACGAAATGTTCTTATAGGTCACATGTTTATGATCTGTGGGAAACAACACTTTTGAAGGTCCATCCATCGTTCGCAGCGACTCGTCCTTATCCGACATCTCTGTCCCATTTGTGTCCTTTATTACTATTATTATTATTCTTTAGCCTTCCAGACAGCAATCGTTCACCGCTCATTTGTTCCAGGTCCTCACATCAGTTTCTGTCAATGTCTCTCAGTGAATGGCTCTCTACAGCTTCATCATGAGAGACTGCAGGAAATAAAGATATGAATAAGTGGAAATTATAGAGCGTGTAAGAACACATTTAATACATCTTTATAAAAAGTTCTAGATGTATGTATGACCAAATAAACAATTTAATTACACTTCAAATATCTTTTTTCCAAAGGTGGTTTCTGTCATGTGCTGTCGTTTTTATCACGCTAACGTAAGTTCAAGTGTCTGTTTTTAAAATAAGTTTTTAAAATAGACATAGATGTACACTAGAAGTCGCCTTGGGGTTCTAAGCATGCGCCAAAACCCACGCCATCTTGGAACAGGGGTCTTGTCATAGGAAGTAGCTGGGTAATGCTGAATTCATGGATGATGCCGGACTTTTGTGCTGGGTATGGATGTTCACACGAACGAAATATAAAAACCAGACAGCAAGGGATTACATTTCACAAGAATGTGAAATTTTGTCAATTTTTTTTTAAAATTTCTTTGGACTCAGTGATAAATACATGTCTGACCATTGGAACGAACCAAAACAACTCGAAAATCGCATTCATGACGATTTATGGTGATTTTATTTCCGTTAGACCTTTTCCAACATTGAGCTGATGCATTAAAGAGGAGGAGCTCCCCTGATCCATGATGGTGGCTCTATTGACGCATCCGTTACAATCAACTGCCGTAGCCAAGCACATCTAGTGTATATATGGTTACGTGATGCTATAAAAAAGGTGGTGTAACGCATTGATTGACAGCTGTGATTGACAGGTTCTCTGAGCGAAGTAATCACTGAAGCCCCAACTGACTTTTTTTTCGGGAGCAGAACGGAGGAATGGAGCAGATATAGGCCACTTTAAAAAAAATCCAAGTTCTGGGAGAGTGCATTCAGCGAGAGAGAGGGCGAGGCGTTGATTTTGCGGCTTTACTTCCTGCTCACTACTGCGCAGGTCTGGTCCCGAGATCACTACTACTCAGGTCTAGTCCCAAGATCGCAACTGCACAGGTCTGGTCCCGAGATTGCAACTGCACAGGTCTGGTCCCGAGATCGCAACTGCGTAGGTCTGGTCCCGACATCACTACTGCGCAGGTCTAGTCCCGAGATCGCTACTGCGCAGGTCTAGTCCCGAGATCACTACTGCGCAGGTCTAGTCCCGAGATCACTACTGCGCAGGTCTGGTCCCGAGATCGCTACTGGTCTGGTCTCGAGATCACTACTGCGCAGGTCTGGTCCCGAGATCACTACTGCGCAGGTCTGGTCCCCAGATCGCTACTGCGCAGGTCTAGTCCCGAGATCACTACTGCGCAGGTCTGTTCCCGAGATCACTACTGCGCAGGTCTAGTCCCGAGATCGCTACTGCGCAGGTCTAGTCCCGAGATCGCTACTGCGCAGGTCTAGTCCCGAGATCACTACTGCGCAGGTCTAGTCCCGAGATCACTACTGCGCAGGTCTGGTCCCGAGATCGCTACTGGTCTGGTCTCGAGATCACTACTGCGCAGGTCTGGTCCCGAGATCACTACTGCGCAGGTCTGGTCCCGAGATCGCTACTGCGCAGGTCTAGTCCCGAGATCACTACTGCGCAGGTCTGTTCCCGAGATCACTACTGCGCAGGTCTAGTCCCGAGATCGCTAACGCGCAGGTCTGGTCCCGAGATCACTACTACTCAGGTCTAGTCCCAAGATCGCAACTGCACAGGTCTGGTCCCGAGATCGCAACTGCACAGGTCTGGTCCCGAGATCGCAACTGCGCAGGTCTGGTCCCGACATCACTACTGCGCAGGTCTAGTCCCGAGATCGCTACTGCGCAGGTCTAGTCCCGAGATCACTACTGCGCAGGTCTAGTCCCGAGATCACTACTGCGCAGGTCTGGTCCCGAGATCGCTACTGGTCTGGTCTCGAGATCACTACTGCGCAGGTCTGGTCCCGAGATCACTACTGCGCAGGTCTGGTCCCGAGATCGCTACTGCGCAGGTCTAGTCCCGAGATCACTACTGCGCAGGTCTGTTCCCGAGATCACTACTGCGCAGGTCTGTTCCCGAGATCACTACTGCGCAGGTCTGTTCCCGAGATCACTACTGCGCAGGTCTGGTCCCGAGATCACTACTGCGCAGGTCTGGTCCCGAGATCGCTACTGCGCATGTCTGGTCCCGAGATCGCTACTGCGCAGGTCTAGTCCCGAGATCGCTACTGCGCAGGTCTGGTCACGAGATCACTACTGCGCAGGTCTGGTCTCGAGATCGCTACTGCGCAGGTCTGGTCCCGAGATCGCTACTGCGCAGGTCTGGTCCCGAGGTCTGGTCCCGAGATCGCTACTGCGCAGGTCTGGTCCCGAGATCACTACTGCGCAGGTCTGGTCCCGAGATCGCTACTGCGCAGGTCTGGTCCCGAAATCGTTACTGCGCAGGTCTGGTCTCGAAATCACTACTGCGCAGGTCTGGTCCCGAGATCGCTACTGCGCAGGTCTGGTCCCGAGATCACTACTGCGCAGGTCTGGTCCCGAGATCGCTACAGCGCAGGTCTGGTCCCGAGATCACTACTGCGCAGGTCTGGTCCCGAGATCGCTACTGCGCAGGTCTAGTCCCGAGATCGCTACTGCGCAGGTCTGGTCCCGAGATCGCTACTGCGCAGGTCTGGTCCCGAGATCGCTACTGCGCAGGTCTGGTCCCGAGATCGCTACTGCGCAGGTCTGGTCCCGAGATCGCTACTGCGCAGGTCTGGTCCCGAGATCGCTACAGCGCAGGTCTGGTCCCGAGATCACTACTGCGCAGGTCTGGTCCCGAGATCGCTACTGCGCAGGTCTGGTCTCGAAATCACTACTGCGCAGGTCTGGTCCCGAGATCGCTACTGCGCAGGTCTGGTCCCGAGATCGCTACTGCGCAGGTCTGGTCCCGAGATCGCTACTGCGCAGGTCTGGTACCGAGATCACTACTTCGCAGGTCTGGTCCCGAGATCGCTACTGCGCAGGTCTAGTCCCAAGATCGCTACTGCGCAGGTCTAGTCCCGAGATCGCTACTGCGCAGGTCTAGTCCCGAGATCGCTACTGCGCAGGTCTAGTCCCGAGATCGCTACTGCGCAGGTCTAGTCCCGAGATCGCTACTGCGCAGGTCTGGTCCCGAGATCGCAGATCACTACTGCGCAGGTCTGGTCCCGAGATCGCTAACGCGCAGGTCTGGTCCCGAGATCGCTACTGCGCAGGTCTGGTCCCGAGGACGCTACTGCGCAGGTCTGGTCCCGAGATCGCTACTGCGCAGGTCTGGTCCCGAGATCACTACTGCGCAGGTCTGGTCCCGAGATCGCTACTGCGCAGGTCTAGTCCCGAGATCGCTACTGCGCAGGTCTAGTCCCGAGATCGCTACTGCGCAGGTCTAGTCCCGAGATCGCTACTGCGCAGGTCTGGTCCCGAGATCGCTAACGCGCAGGTCTGGTCCCGAGATCGCAACTGCGCAGACTCAAGTCCCAAGATGTCAGCGCCATATCGGGACACTGGCGGCTTCACTTCTCACCAATGGAAGAGAGCAAAGGGCGTCGTCCATCTTTTTTTACAGTCTATCTATGCCTTAAACCCAGAGATGTTAAAATACTCACAGTCTGGTCTTCTTGGCTCCACACTGTCCTGATGATAATGTCTCATGGATCTTTTCTTTTTTAATTCTTCAAATTGTGAGTTTTTCTCTTTGTTCTCCTGATTTTTGTTGTTCTGTTGCTTCTGAATCTTCAGATTCTCTCCGTCACACATCATCTCCAGTCCATTAACCTTTATTCTCTGGTTAAAAACAAAACAAAAAATCATAATAATAATAAACTTTATTTTCTATAGCGCGTTTAAAAGTAGCATCTCAAAGCGCTTCACAAGAATAGAAACGTGATAAAACATACATTTATACAGACGATGCATTAATGACAGAAAAAATAAAATACCAAATAAAAACATATTATGAAATGTTCGATTAATAATAATATGGCAATTTCGAACAATTATGTAAAAGCTACCCTAAACAAAAAAGAGTTTTAAGGGATGATTTAAAAACACTAAGGGATTCAGCTCGCCTAATCTCAGCTGGCAGGGAATTCCCGATCACCCGTGGGTTTTAAATGAGTAAGCGGAACAATTAAAAGGCCAGCTTCCGAGGAGCGGAGATCACGTGCTGGAGAGAAAAACGATTTACTATTTGTATTGCTGCCATAAAATGTTCTAAATTAACAACGTCAACCGTGCTTGCAGAATATAGAGATGAATAAATAAAGAAGCTAATTAAAAGAGATATATTTATGTCTCACTGTATAATTTAATTTCCACCTACATTTATTTGTTTATTGTATTTTTGGGGCAATTAATTGTATGCTTATTTATTTATTGAGCATTTATTTATTTCTGCATTTATTTTTAAATATGGTAGAGCTCGTCCTCCATAGCAGAATGAGTCTGAATGCGCACGGGCTGATTACTACCGAAACAATAAAAAATTTCGATTTTGGTCGATTTTGAGGTTTTCACAAAAATGAGTTCATTAAGCCCTCGTCTAGCAATCCAATAGTCCATATAGCCATTAAACATCTAAAAGAATCTTTATTTGTATGTTTTCTGAGAGGAGTGTCTTTCTTTTGTCCGTGGAATGCTGTTTTCTTTGCTTTCTTCTCGACTGGCGCTTCCCTCAGCACAAGTTTAGCCTACTATCGTTGTATGTGTCCAACTTTGTGAATATTCATAGTGAATTCTCGATGGCATGAGTCTGAGCCAATGAAATTTGATTTTCGAACTCATGCTGATGTAAACAAAACGATCTTACTTGCACTGACTGACTGACAGATCGGAAGCGCACAAAGACTCTCAAACACGTGCAATCCCGATATTAGAAATAGCCTGCAGTATTTCAAAATATCTGTCTTAGCGATTATTCACGGAAACATTATCTGTTATCTTAAGTGAAAGTTTGGTTAACAGTCAGGAAAAAACAGCTGATGTGTAACATTATATTAGATCCGTGCGGTACCTAATATAGGCTGTCTGTTTCATTAATGTTAATCAAACAATTGTGGTATCATCACTGAAAACAAATTCGAGTAGGATTTACTTGAAAAAAGCTAGGCAACTTCTTTCCACTCAGAAAATGCTAGTAAATTTACAAAGATTTGCCAAGTAAAAACCTAAACATTTTTATCAGTAGCTTTAATTAGAAATCTTTCAGTTAAAATTTACTTGTAATATGGAATTAAGTAAACTTTACTTAACCTAGTTAAGTGAGAGTAACAAAGAAGATAAGTAATTTTAACTTGGCTAGTAAAAGATTGATTTATATCGATTTAGTTGAAATTTCCTTTGCATTACATTTCACTCAATCAATTTTTTTGAATTATACCAGTCATTTAAAGTATGTGTTTAACAGAATATCTATGTAATTTATACTTCATCATGTCAGATGTTTAGCATGATGTGAATGCAAAGACCTCAATACTTGGTAGAAAATACACAATGACGGTAACATTTGATGGATCGTTTTTGTGTTTGAATGTGAAAATTTACTCGAAATGTCACAAAATGGCAAGTTACTAAATCCTGACAACAAAAGCAATGATAAAACAGTGTAAATACAGCTGGAAACCAGTGAAAAATGAACCTCATTAAGTATGCAAGGTCCAGTGCATGATGGGAACCCCAGTATCAGAAAAGTTGAGTAATTTTTACTTAATTTTGTTGAGTTGATATTTACGCTTTCATTCTACTCGCTTGAATTAAGTACTGATATGGAATTTACTTCGTTTTTTTTTTATTCTTGCCTGAACTAACTTTTTCTTGTAAATTACATTGTTGTTGTTTTTCAGTAGTATTTACCTTTCCAAAAAATCATTTTTTACAGTGATGGGAAAAAAAGTTGAATATATATTTTCCTATAGATACTTGGTGTGTGCCAAATTTGGTGTTATTACCAGGGATTTTAAGGTATGGTTGCTATGTGATTTTGTTTTGGAACCTTCAGAAAACTTTTAACTCAATTTCTCTCAAAAAGGACTCTATCGACTTCAAACAGTTGCAGCTCAGATACTTTTGTCTGATTCCAACAAACCATACATCATTTTGAAGGTTTTTTATTAGAGAATGTGAAAATAACTATACCTAATTTTTGAAAATGTGTTCATTGAAACTCATTTTGCCAGCATGGCTCACATATTCAGATAAATCCTGTTTAACACAAGTAGACAGTCGAGTGTCAGTAGAGGTCTATTCTGAGACTGGGGCAAGTTGTCACACTTTTAACTCGGTGAAGTTAAATACTTTTTGAAAGTGCAATTCTGTAGAGACATACATTTAAAAATTTAAACAAGAACATTTCCACTGTTGAACTCTGATCATTTATATCCAAAATAAAAAGAAACAGTTTATCTAACACAAGTTCGACTGCTGTGGAGGTAGTTTTACCAAAATACCTTATTGCAATAAATACAATACATAAAACTACATCATATTTTTTTTTGTGTGGAAAAAACACTTTTGTCCAAAAAACAGTTCAACCTTTCAAAATACCTTCCTATTATTATAATACGTAATATTTCTAATATATTAAATATAGCCTTTAATAATATATAAAGTATATTATTATATTACATTTATTTTCCAGATATACGTGTTATTAAAAAGCATTAAATGAATTTAAAGCTGACTTACATGACACAGAGACGTCCACAACAGCCTTCTGTATAATCACACAGGAGTCACAGATAATCACAGATCAAGACTCTTGGACTCAAAAGCTTTTCATAACATTCAGGCGGTGTTCCTGAAACTTTATCGCAGTCAATGACGTCAATCACAGTTAAATGATATGAAGTTTGATATGCTCACGAATACGAAGTTAAGTATAGCTATATATATATAGCAACCTCTGTTATAAAGGGAAACATTCATACTTTTTTTTTTTTTTAAATAGTAGCCTAGATAGCTATTCAATATTTAATGTGAACAGCTTCAGTTTGTCTGTTAAAGTCACTAATCGACGGTTAAGAAATGAGAGAAGTTTATGTGCAACTGCTGCTGGAGTTTATTACGCTTTATACAGTCTGAACTGCAGGGTTTTATGATTTTATGATTGTCCCAAAATTCCATTACTTAAATTTCCATTGCAACACTCGGTCTCCTTATCTTGCTCTGTCTCTTCCGCTCCGTAACCTGAACTTTGACTGATAGATTTACATTATCGTCTGTGTCAGTGAAGAAAGTAAACTACTGATATTTAGCCTATGTTTTAGAATCATTTTCTTAGACAAGTTAACTTACTGAAGGCAACGGACGCTAGGTAAATAAGTTATTAAATTCATACACAATATGTACATTTATTATTAGTCTTATGTCTAAAATGATGAAAACGAAGCATCGCGCTCACATAAACTAAAGCCCCGCCTACTTTGATTTGATTGGTCATCTCAAATATTCTGACATTGACAAGCGGTGACTGACAGTCCGCATTATGCATTTAGGTCCAGAGAAATTGCAACGCGCAATATGGCAGATTAAGTCCCGCCTTCTAAATAAAAGAGCCAATCGCCGATTGGTAAAGTCACGCATCACTGCTCACGTGTTTTTTAGGCCAAAACATTTTTTGTCACATACAGCAAACATCTCCTCACTATCCGCTAGCTGCCTGTCCCCTGAACACACTGTTACAAACGCGGTCTCTGTACACACCCCAGGCTCCACATACGGCAACAAAAACAAACTGGGGCAACCCACACCACGAAACATAACAAACAACCAATAACCGACAAGAAGGATTTGGGGGTGGGGTTAGTGCACTGTTTTTGCTGGACAGGTGGGTAAATCCATTTTGGTTTTTCTAAATTGACTTTCATGTTCGCCTGACAAACACAAGGATATTAGCTAGAACAATGCAGTCAGCGCTAACTTAGGTGAATACAACATATAGGTTTATAGCAGCTAGCTATCGATCTCTATTGTAAATGATCAGGAAAACTCACAGTAAGGTGACTGTTTGTGTCAATGATTGTTTTCACCAACTGTTTATGAATTTGAATGTTCACTCATGGCCTATTGACAACTTTGACTAAATTTGTTTACGATGGAGACATTGTTTATGCTCACTGGGAAACACTAAGCTATTAACTTGCTATTATTGCGTCCTTGTATGGGAGCTAAAGTTATAACCTCAGGTGGCGAAACGTTTTATCGTGTTTTTCTGGTAATGTTTCTCTTTTTCTGCATTATATGAAAGCATTTATCTAACTTGGCGACATTACACCTTGAATGAAGTATCAGTAAAACTACAGGGGGAGGGGACGGGATGAGGAGGAGGGAGGGTCTAGCTAGCCTCCATTTAGTTTGACAATACTTCGAACGTCAACAAGAAATTACGTCACCCAACATGGCTTAGAGCACCTTTAAAGGAGTAGTTCACTTTTAAAAAAACTTTTGCTGATAATTTACTCACCCCCATGTCATCCAAGATGTCCATGTCTTTCTTTCTTCAGTCGAAAAGAAATTAAGGTTTTTGATGAAAACATTCCAGGAATTTTCTCCATATAATGGACTTCAATAGAACACAAACGTTTCAAGGTCCAAATGACAGTTTCAGTGCAGCTTCAAATGGCTTTAAACGACACCAGACGACGAATAAGGGTCTTATCTAGCGAAACGATCGGTCATTTAAAAAATAAATAAAAAAGTTTAAGTTTTATAAGCACAAATGCTCGCCTTGCTCTGTTCTGTGATGCGCGTTCGTGACGGCACGTAATACGCAATTACGTTGAAAAGGTCACGCTTGACGTAAGCGGAAGTACCAAGTCCGTGTTTACAAATGTATACACTGTAAAAAAAAAATCTGTTAAATTTACGGGGAAAAACTGGCAGCTGAGGTTACCAGAGTTTTCCTGTTAAAAATACGGTAGCAACATTTTAGGTTTTACAGACTTTTAACCCAATATAATTTTACAGCAATAAACCGTATTTCATTATCTGATATACAGTAATGTTAATTTACTGATCTTTTGAAGCATTAATATCTGTTTTGTACCATACATTGTACATAAAACCCTAATGTACATAACTGATTAGAAAAAAATGAGAAAATTATGAAGAAACAGTTATTTTAAAAAATACATTAAATGTGAAATGTCACGCAGGGAATTGTGGGAATGTCAATTTACATTTTTTCACTGTAAAATATACAATGAACTTGTTCTTTTTCACTTCCAAAAACTGTAAATTTAACGGTATTTTACAGTAAAATTACATTAAATGTACCAATATATATATATATCAGTTATTTACCGTATATAGTATAATAACTTTCTGTTAACCAATTAACAGTTTTTCCGTTTCAGTCTTTTACCGTTAAAATCACAATAATTTTTTACAGTGTACTTTTAGCCTTTTTAATATTAAAACACCCAGGATACGCACACGAAATGGGCATTTTAAACGGTAAACTGACACAAAGACATTTGAATGTGTTAATGGTCCTCCTTCCTCACATTTGTAAACACTGAAGCGTGACCTTTTCAACGTAATTGCGTATTACAGCCGTCACAAACGCGCATCACAGAACAGAGCAAGACGAGCATTTGTGCTTATAAAACTTAAACTTTTTTATTTATTTTTTAAATGACCGATCGTTTCGCTAGATAAGACCCTTATTCATCGTCTGGTGTCGTTTAAAGCCCTTTGAAGCTGCGCTGAAACTGTCATTTGGACCTTGAACCGTTTGGGGCCCAATGAAGTCCATTATATGGAGAAAATTCCTGGAATGTTTTCATCAAAAACCTTCATTTCTTTTCGACTGAAGAAAGAAAGACATGGACATCTTGGATTACATGGGGGTGAGTAAATTATCAGCAAAAGTTTTTTTGAAAAGTGAACTAATCCTTTAAGCCTGTCAATCATCACTATAGCGCCACCTTCAGGCTGAATAACTCAAGAACACTAGATCTCTGACAGAAGTGTGTGTGATGTGTTCAGTAACTAGAGATCGCACAGTTATGAAGACTTCAGATGATCATAACAGCTGTGAGGAGAAGATACTGACCCTGTAGGCTATACAGGGCCCTTCATCCACCAGAACTATTACTTACATTCACTCAATCTTCTTAATCACAAAGTGCAAGTTATCAGCCTTTTATTTTGCAGGAATAAATACCATTAACAAAACATCCAAAATATAGCTTATGTAGCCCCGCCCCTTTTCAGCGCTGCGCTTGTTGTCTTTTGTCTTCCGGTCTGTATTTTCACAGCGATCCTGCGTATTTATGAATTAACGGCTCGTTTGAAAATCTTCCCTGTCTATTGACATTTATTAAGATATCACTTTTAAACATTACAATCCTCATGATAACTTTCGTTAACTTTACAATAAGTAAATCCACTTCACCAGCTAATAACTCCTGGACAGCGATGCCATAGAAATATACAGAGCGACCGCAAAACCGGAAGTTCAAAGACAATATTCTAAAGAGTCTGCGCGCTTGTTTCGTGGCGCATAAGGTCTATAGGTCTGTCATATAAATAAACACAGGCCTATACAAATATCACTGCATAAACTAGGCCTACATATTGGCACATAGTCCGAACAGTGGCAGAGCCAGGATTTTT
The DNA here is from genome assembly GCF_051911475.1 of Siphateles boraxobius. Lineage (NCBI taxonomy): Eukaryota > Metazoa > Chordata > Actinopteri > Cypriniformes > Leuciscidae > Siphateles > Siphateles boraxobius. The sequence continues at coordinate 1,426,065 of NW_027509222.1, forward strand.
TCATATATAGGGATGACCAGACCAAAAAAAATAAATTCAGTTTGAATCCCCATGTGCAAGAGAATGACTGACTTAGGCCTATATGATATTTGTTCCAATTCTCTATTGAAATATTATTATTATTTTTTATATTATTCTTTATGAAAGTGTGAACTGTAACTGAATGATTTTTCTATTACAACTTCAATTTCTTTTTTCGGCAAATTGTAACAAATGTGATCTGCAATAAAGGAAAAAGAAAAGAAAAAAATGTGCAAGAGAATTTGGATAGGGGCGGAAATCAACAGCACATAAATGGCAGAATGTAAAATTATTTATTTTATGCATTTCAATATTTTTTTGGTACTTTACAATTGAATGCAAATTAAGCCGTATCTGCTCGTGCCTTATATTGTGATCTCACATAGCAGAATATTTTAGTCCATCAATAATAATAATAAAAAAAGTATGTAAACTTGTTTCCTAAATATCTGTAAAGCAAGCATATCATGGTATTTTTATGCTTTGGTACAGCCAAAAAAAAATTTTTTTTTTACATACAGCACCTTTGATTACAACTATCCGGTTTTCTGTGAAAAAAAAAGCATTTTGGATCAAAAAGATACATCATCCACTACAAAAACCTAATTTAATTAAAATAGTAAAATCATTCAAACAAAGAGCTGAGTTGATTGTTAAATGTGTACAGATAGGCAGATCAATTCTTATATATATAAAAATTGAGAGTTAAAGGGTAACTAAACACTAAAATAACTTTTTTTTAGTTAATGATCTGTTAGAATGGAGCTTCATAAATGCTGTTCATTGATTCGAGTAAATTTTTTGGCATTTGGGTTTAAAGTGTTATAATTCTACAATATATGGTGTAAAACCGTCTGAGTGCTGCCCTCTTCAGGTTGAACGGTGGCTACTGCAGTTGAATTTTCCTATTGGAAGTTGTGACGTCACTTTTCCAGCATTTTTCAAATATTGCCAGTGGGTGGAGTCAGGCTCTGAGCAGGGGTGTAGTTACCCTTTAAGTAAAGTCTTTATATCCTTGCTGCCATAATCATAGGTTAATGGCATTTGAAAGAGTTGTTGTGATCCTGCTGTAAATCAGGTGTCCTCTGCTCTCGTTCTAAACTGGTGTTTTCTGAACGATGGTGTAGCGTGTCCTCGGGGTAGTCGAGCGTTCAGGCGCGGAGTCCCAGAGATCGGGCCGTGTTCAGCACATCGTCCCGGGTCAGATAACATCCGCACAGCTGCCTCAGGCCCGTGAACGACTCTCTGCCGTGCAGAACACGCCAGTTATCAATGAACAAAACCTGGGACCAAACAACAGGAGCTGTGTTTACATGCACGGATTTACATCAATATGAATATATCTAATATGATTCTGAACGTCGTTTACACAGTGGTGTAAAGTATTGGATTAAATGTAATTTGTTACTGTACTTAAAGGTGCAATGTGTGATATTTCTTAGGATCTATTGACAGAAATGCAATATAAGATCCATAACTATGTTTTCAGTGGTGTATAAAGACCTTACTCAATGAGCCGTAATGTTTTTATTACCTTAGAATGAGGCATTTATATCTACATAGGCGCGGGAATCCCCTTCTATGAAGGTCGACATTAAGTGACGTCATGTGTCTACCGTAGCCGAAAGCGAACAAACAGCGCTAAAGAAACCTCATTGCTTGACTTACTACTCTCTGCTGCTGACTCAGACTCAGACGACGACATCTTTTGTCTTACGTCGGCCACCGTAGCTTCTCATTCGAGTTTGAAAACCGAGGGATAGACCGCGAGTGACTTGCTGTTTGCAATTCGCAAATCTCACCACTAGATGCCGCTATAAATTACACACTGCTACTTTAAAGGGATAATTCACCCAAAAATGAAAATTAGCCCATGATTTACTCGCACTCAAGTCATCCTAGGTGTGTATGACGTTCTTCTTTCAGACGAATACAATCTGAGTTATATTAAAAAATGTCCTGACTCTTCCTAGCTTTATAATGGCAGTATATATATGTTTCGTATTTAAACATACATCGCTAGACAGGTACTGAACCATCTAGCTTTAATTATAATACATTTACAGATGAAATGTTGCAGGTTTTGGGCCGTTGAATTATTATTTTCTAATAATTCAACGTCCCGGAGTCAATTATTCCACTTATACTACGGTTACCACACCTCAAAACATTGTTCAGATGATGTATTTCAAGATGTTTATCAGGTTTTTGTCCTTAAAACGCTCTTGTATTGCCTTCGCATCTCATCCCACGCCTCCGGTGCTAATTCCTAAACGTCATTTTAGATCTAGTAATGGAGGCCTGAGCCATTGATAGCAGACTAATGCAGTTATTAGAGAGAGAGAGAGAGATTAAACGTGTGTGAATTACCCGAATCTGTGCATCTCTCAGCGTCTCTTCTTTGAGTGTGAAAGAGAGCAGGAGAGAGAGAGAGAGTATGTGCTTTCCATTCATAATAAACTGTAATTTTGTGGCTAAAAATATGGACATAATTTGTCGTTTTTATCCTATTGTTAACTATATTGATTTTCTTGGTCAGTGTCGTCGTGGGTTTTGGTTCTATTGCTTTTTTCAGCTGTAAGGACCTTTAAAATAAACTGAAATCATTTAGCGTGTAATATGGCCATTGCTTAATCCGTGCAATTACAATAATTGTACATCTTATAACATCTGTCAACCAATCAGAGTCAAGTAACAATCAAAGTATTTATTATAATGTATTTTTTTCAGCTGATTGAGAGATGCACCCAGAGGAAACTCTTTTTGTGTTCTAAAATATGATTAAATATGTTTTTAGCTGGGTTTCACCAGCATGTGAGGAGACTGATACCTTGCCGGGTTTGAGTTTGACCCACAGCTCGTTCTCGGGTCTCCTCAGTTCTGCGGTGAGCTCTCTGTGAGCTGCGTACCAGCGCCGCACCACATCATGAGCCACTGTGTTCATTACAGAACGGTCATAGTTATTATATCTGCAAAACAACAAAACACAACATCAGCAGCAGCCTTTGCTGTGTTTCATCCGGGCCACACACACACACACACACACACGCCAGGGTCAGAAATTCACGGTGCTTGGAGCAAAAATGCTCCCAAAATTCAAGATATACAGGGCAAAAAATGATGCTTGTTTTTAATATTTATAAAAGCCTATAATAAAGGATATAGAGGGCTGATTTCCCGAACATCAGCACTATTACAAACGTAAAAGCTAAAATTATACATGCATATGGTGTCTGAAAATTGTGTAAATGTAGGCCTATGTTTTTGACCAACTTTTGATGTTATTTCTAGCAAGAAATTACCATTTTAACAGTTAAAGTCCCTCTGTAGTCGATAATTATATCCCTTAAAACTCATCTTTGATCACCAAAATGGCATATTTAAGTGTTATTTTTCCAGTGAAAAATATTTATTCATGCCTTAAAATATCTAGAATGTAACTCGAATATGCAAATGAGCCCCGCCTCCACTCACTCACAGCAGCTCAGAGATCCACTCGTTGTAAGTTCCCTAAATCCTAAAAAATGTCCACTATATTATCGCCCAGCGATATATTAAAAGTTGGATAAATAGTTAACCCTACTTTACCTGAATACATACAGTACACTCATAAAAAGTAATATATACTATTGTTTATATTTTCACAAAAAGTAAACTATATTGTCGTTCAGCTCTTTATAGAAAAGTGAATATACAACAGAGATGTTTCCTCAGAGGAGGCGAGTGAGGCAGTGTCTCCTTAAACAAAAAAAACAAAAAAAATATTACAAAACTTGACATTAAAAAGCATAAAAGTCACTTGTTTTTATAAAGTAGCACTGCATACTAACCTAGGGTAATGTATACTATACAGAAAATCTCAACTGTAGGGGAGAGACGGGACAGATGAAACACTTTTCAGATAAACGTCCGTTTCTAAGATAAGGTTACAGAAAGATTTTTTTTTTTGTGATCAACAACTCACATATGTGTTCTCTTACTATCATGTGTTATTCGGTACAAATATAGAATGATTTAAGTAAAAATTGACTTTGAACGGTAGTTGTGCTTTGTTTCACACACGGGTAGAACGGATGAAACATAACAGTTTAAAGCCAACTATTCATCTAATGCTTGTTTTTATGAACAATACCTGACAAGTAACTTAAGTACATATTGTTAAAAACATATTTTGTAATTTTTTTTATCTAAAGGTTAATATTAAAATTTTTGTTCTGTCGCCCAATAAACAATAGGCGATATGTGCATTTTGCGTAATCTTTTTAATAGGCTATTTTGAAGAAGTTTACAATTCATTTTCGTACATTTCTTCCTTGAGTCATATTGAGTGTTTGCTAGTTGAATAGCCTGTTATTATGAAGAAAATTAGGTCAACTGGAAGACGATAAATTAAATTTATTGAAGATTGAACAATTGATGATTATTAAAGAGATAACATTGAACAGTATATGAATCTATGAACAGTATAGGCTAAATAAACATTTATGAACAGTAGCCTATAGGCTAAATAACAAATATATAATATATATAATATATAAACAATATATATAGAGAAAGAAGAAATGTTTTCGCGGGTCTGGTAGGCATTGCGTGCTGTACGTGCTGGCGAAATTTGACGTACACGACGTGAGTGGTTTTCAAGGACATCTCAATGCTTCATCCGTTCCGCGTTTCAATTCACACTTTGCAGTCACGTGACTACCATGGATACCTGGCGGGCAACAAATGCTGACAAAATGGCGACAAACAGTGGCCAGCCAGGGGAATTGCAGCCTTGCAAATTTCCAGTACTACAATCGATTATATAGTGAGGCTATTTTGTTTCCATAGCACATTAACAAAACATTTAATGACGCTAATAACACAAAAACAATACAATTACTAAATATGAATGATATCACTAAAATGATATAGGCCTAAAAACAGTCTTTAGCTCACGAACAGCACAACTCTGCCATCTGTGAAAATCAATAGCAGCTTCAAAAACTTGTTTAAAAAGAAATATTCTTCTAATTTTTTACTGTCATTAATGTAGGTCCACAAGAGAGATATTAAGTCAGTAAATTAAGATAATCGCTATACCGTTATATCCATGGTCGTCTCTGAGAGAACGCGGCGTTAATGCAGCGACAGATGCTGAAACCTCAGTCCGTTTCTACTTTCACTTTCGGGGAATGAGCGCGTTTACATGCACATTCTTAACCCGATTATGCTGAATAATAGTGCATCCAATCGCACAACTATCTGGCATGTCGTTTACACCTCAAAACACCAACTTTTGTATATTAAAACTGGCGACATCCTGGCAAGATCCTTGATTAGTTTACTGGGTTTCGCTGCTAGAGAACGACGTTCTTGCCCGCCAGCCAGCACTTGTGACGTCACGTGCAAAGTATGAATTGTCCCAGCTCTCCCCTACAATATTATCACCTAGCTCTAATCTGCTAAATGTGACAATAAGGCTTAAAGATAGTAAGATATTGTAATGATTAAATCATGATTTCATGTCAAGCTGTTTTGAAACAATGTGTATTGTGAAAAGCGCTATACAAATGAATGTGACTTGACATTCTAAGTCTATTTACTCAATTAATTAAAGTTTCACACGTCAAGAAAGCATTGACAAAGAATCTTACCGAATCATGTAGACCTCGTTGTTCCAGGGATACACGTTGAGCACGGGGCCGATGCCGATCATGTGGTTGCGGTGCTCACTCAGGTTCTCGACGTACTCGTGTCTGATCGGCACGTGGGAAAGCAGCTCGAAGTTCCCGGGCGTTCGCTGGAGGACCGCGTCAGCCGCATGGAAACCGTCCACCAGAAGAGTCCTGCCGCCCGTTCCCTCATGCCTCAGACAGTGAAACACCTGGATGCTTATGGACCAGAATAAGGCATAAAGACTTTTCATTAATGGTGCTTGCACACTGAGTCCGAAATTTCATAGGTTCAGAGGCAGTGTGTAAACGTGATTGACATAACGTGAGGTCATATTTATTTTTTAACGTGCGAAAATTTCTGACGCGAATTTTGGAATTTTGGCCTTTAAGGTCCTTGCACAGTCCAAAATTTTCGCACGTTAAAAAATATAATATGACCTCACGTTATGTCAATCACGTTTACACACTGCCTCTGAAACTTTTGTCCGTCATAAAAAAAAAGCGGATCGGGTTCGATTTTCTGCGTTTTTCGCATCCGTAGCAAGCATTTTGAATGGTGTTTAAATGGTGTTTTGACAATTCAGAACCACCGAATCACGAATCCGAAAATACGCGAAAATTTCGGACACTCTGTGCAAGGGCCTTTACACTTGACTTATCACACTCAAATAAAATAACTACTTCTATGAACTGATCACCTGAACATAAAGGCAATGTTAAAATCCAACCTTTAAGGACACCAATTTTCTGTGTGAATGAATAATGTATCATAAATAAATAAATGTTCTTCCTTAAAATACAGGGTGCATAAGTCAGGACACCCCTATGTTAAATTCCCATAGAGACAGCAGATTTTTATTTTTAAAGGCCAGTTGTTTCATGGATCCAGGATAATATGCCTCCTGATAAAGTTCCCTTGGTCTTTGGGATTAAAATATCCCACATCATCACATTCCCGTCATCATACCTAGAGATTGGCATGGTGTTATTTCAGTTAGGCTAATAGCTGGTTTGATTTGCATTGAGAGATGATCTTATGGAAAGTCCCCCATGCCAATCTCTAGATATGGTGAAGGGAATGTGATGATGTGGGATATTTTATTTCCAAAGGCCAAGGGAACTTTATCAGGAGGCATATTATCCTGGATCCATGAAACAACTGGCCTTTAAAAATAAAAATCTGCTATCTCTATGGCAATTTAACATAAGGGTGTTTGGCTCCGGTTTGAAATTTTCAGTACATGTCTGTGTGAGGTAATCGAAGCTGCTAACACACACACACACAAACACTCACACTTGAAGCTCCGCCCTATGCGCCGGGAGCAGCGGCTCATTTGCATTTAAAGGGACAGACACAAAACCGGTGCGTTTTTGCTCACCCTCAAAAAGTGACACCTTTAACATGCTATATAAAAATATCTGTGGGGTATTTTGAGCTAAAACTCCACTCTAGGGACATCAGAGATTTAATTTACATCTTGTGAAAAGGGCATTATACCACCCCTTTAACTATAATCTAAAGTTACTTCAGTGGTCACTGTTTACTCTAAGCTCCTATAATAGAACAGAGAGAATGTGAATTCGAGTCCCTGCTGATCGACTACACATGCTGTAAGGAAACTGGATCTGACAGACAGGAGTTAAGCCTGTCATGGCTAATTGAAAGCCAACTCTGATTTTCCTGTTTACCCGCAGGGTTCTTGAAAGTATGAGGTATCGGTGTGGCGGTCCAGTGCCAGCTTTGTGTAGGCTGTGTCTCCACGAGAAAAATCTGAAGTGAAGTTCCACATCCGCCCATACATGGTCTCTCTGGAAACAAAGAATCGGCTCATTAAAGTCATTTTAGTTAGAATAAACTATTATTTTGACCTCCATTTTCTGCAGATGCTATCAAAATCTCGGGGGAAAAAACGACAAGGTTCTAGCAATGCCTGCCATACCACCCCTCATTCCTGTTGCACTGCAACAACTCTCTATTTATAATAATAATAATAATAATAATATGTTTATTTTTTATAGCGCCTTTCAAGAACCCAAGGTCGCTTCACAAAATAATACAAACAGTTGACAGACAAACAGACAAGCAATCTGCTTGTTATAACAATTAAACAAACAGAAAAGCAGAAGGAGACAACCAATAACTATAAATAATTAACATGAGAAGTTAGATAATCAAAGACGACATACATTTTGATTTAAGAAATAAAAAAATAATTATTTACTGAGCATGGTGAATATATGAGTTTTAAGTTGCGATTTGTAGGTCTGTAAGTTAGGGGTTATTTATGGTTTTAGGTTATTTATCTCAATTTAACTCTAAAATCAGTAAAGCATTTGTGGTCCTGTGACTAAAACGACTAAAAGCGCTGTTTTCTGCTGCCAGGCCAGTAGATGGCGATAAAACACTATAGATTGAACACGTAATACACACGTGCATGACGTCATCATCCTCAGATATTCAAGTTTTTCTTGTTTACACAGAACGTTTTAAAAAACTTGCACTTTGAAACCTTTTTTTAAAACATTGCATTTTCAGGCGTTGTCGTGTGAACGAATGGCTAAAACGCATAAAAAGTTTCACGTTTTTAGTTGAAAACGGTGTCATGTAAACAGCCACAATGTTTGGTGTAGGGAAAAGCCGTGGACCTGGCAACCCTGGCATGAACTAGATTCATAGGTTCAAACAGCTATTTTTAACTGTTAATGCGTTATTGTTGCGCTAACTTGCCCTAAATTCAACACAAGAGAGACTTTCTTCACACACAGTATGAGTTGCAGACACGTTTTTCTGCCCTCTTTTGATTGACAGGATATAATCGGCCCGGATCATCGGCTGCTTTTAAAGAACTGGCTAATGGCCGATAGTGAAAATAATAGCATTTATCGGCCGATACTAATTTCCGCAATCATTGGATGACATTAGGGTAAATAATGATGTGATCACATATGTTCAAACATATGATATTTCGCCTATCAAAACAATTCATTTTGGAGCAGGAAAACACAAGGCCTGACCTGATGAGGCTCACTCGTGTGGTCACTGTTTCTGTAGCTTCAAGGGTCGGCGGGACGCCTTCGACGAAGGCTATTCCATAAAGCAAGAAGCAGTTGAGGAAGACCTTCAGCTCCTCGTCGCAGCTCATGAACTTCTCCCAGCGTGCACTGGGAACCTGAGCGCTGGTGTAGATATCAGCGTCCCACAGCACACGGGGCTGCATGGCACTTCCCTTCTGGCCCTCGTAGCTGTTCTGCGCTAGCCATGCTAGGCTGTAGCGCGTCACGTGACCATCTGGCCCTGGAGGGGGTCACGAAACACTTCATTAGGTCAAGTCACCTTTATTTATATAGCGCTTTTTACAATACAGATTGTTTCAAAGCATATTTACAGTGATAACAGGAAAATAATGCAACAAAGTTTGTTTCCAGAAGAAAATAGCGTCACAGTCCAGCTTAATGTGTCCAGTTCAGTGATGGTTCATTTTTGTAGTTAAAAAAGTTATTAATTTAGTTCATTTATATATATAGCCACTCTTGAGAAAACCGTGATGTCATCGTCCAGCTCAGTTCATTTGTCATATAATGGTGTCAATGCAGGAGATTAATATTATTGTTGAATATTAACACCACCATCGGTGTATGAATGGTGTGCGTGAATGGGTGAATGTGAGGCAACATGTAAAGCGTTTTGGTGGCCATTGGGTCTGTGAAAGCGCTATATAAATGCAGTCCATTTACCATTTTACTATTAAATGTCCCCAACGAAGCAAGCAAAAGCCAAAGGCGACAGTGGCGAGGAACCCAAACTCCATCAGTGACAGAATGGAGAAAAAAACGTGTGAGAAACCAGTCGCTCAGTTCTGCTCTGGACAACGAACGAACGGTGTATGACAGTGTATGATTATGATTCAGGATGCCTAATCAGAATCAGATTGAATTGGAACATTCAGAATATTTTCCAGTTCCATTAGAAGATAACATGAGTCCAGACTTCATCAGTGTTTACCCGTGGAGAACGCTACTAGTGCAGTGACACGCACATCAGGATATCTGCACTGCAAAAATGCTTTTCTTACTTAGTACTTTTATCTTGTTTTCAGTCCAAATATCAAAAAATTCTTAAATCAAGATGCATTTACTAGATGAGTAAAATGACATACGATAATGTGTCTTGTTTTCTGGGGAAATAAATCAAAATTAAGTGAGTTGTTGCTTAAAAAAAGCTAAATTATCTGCCAATACATAAGTCGACAGCATTGCTGAGTATTTTCTCCTTAAAACTGCAGTGAACCAAAGACAGTCTCAAAAACACGGTTTGAAATCGCTGGTGTTTCTGACGTCACAAACTACCTTGTAACCAATCAGATCAAAGTGTGATCGTCAACAAGTGGATCTCTGAGCTGAGTTGAGTGAGTGGAGGCGGGGCTCATTTGCATATTCATAGAACCACGCATACTAAATGAGGCAAGGGTGTCAAATTACATTCAAGCTTATTTTAAATATTTTTTCAAGGAAAAAAACGTTTAAATATGTAATTTTGGTGACCAAAGATGAGTTTTAAGGGATAAAATTATTGACTACAGGGGGACTTTAAATATTATTAAACACCATTTGATTGACAATCTAAGGACAAAGTATCACATACACTAAAATCATGAGAAAGTTTTACTATGTAACTGATTTAAAGTGAATTTCACAGATGGTCTCTGCGTTTCATAAGAGTCAAAGTTCTGTCCGTCTCTCGCAGAGCCGTATCTTTACTCAGGAAAGAGATATCCATCTTTGTTTGGGAAGAGTGTTAAACTTATCTAAGCACAATAAGATCACAATCTCTGAGGAGAGGATTGAAACATGAAGACACAGGTCAAGTTGATCATCTTCCTATCCCAATATTAAGCAATCTTGCATAAAACAGTGCAACATTATGTAAAGGTGCCATTTTAATCCAATTTTGTTTGGTTTGGTTTTAAAAACCAGGATGTTTACCAGGAAATGAGGGAAAGGGAATAAATAAATGTGGAACAACAAACAATGAGAATAATCTTAATCCTTATTGGTTAGTTAACCAAAAACTGAAAACTATCTTCAGACTCTTTTCAACAACAGCTCACACGTCTGTCAAGCTCCAGAAAACAACAACAACAAACATTTAATTAATTCATATTTGTGAGTAAAGATATACTTGGCGTCTTTCACATCAAACCTGGTGAGAACGGATCCGAGATTTGGCCGAGGATGAGATTATCAGTGAATAACAACTTCCCCACACAAAGCTCTCGTATACACATGACTGTTAAAACAATTCAGTTAGATTTACGGTAAAAATAACGGGAGCTGTGGTTGCCAGAAATTTACCGTAAAAATACAGTAGCAACAATTTAGGTTTTACAGACATAACTTAGTTTTACAGTATAAAAACATATTTCATTATCTGATATATTGTTAATTTCTCAACCTATTGAGGTAATAATATCTGTTTTGTACTAATGTAATACACTGACAACAACCAATCACAGTGGTGATGAGAGTCACATGATGAATCAAAGCTCATCACAAGCAGCTTTTCCACTAGACAGTTAATACTAATATATAGAAGCTGCACATCTCACACACACACTATACACCATCATGGTAACACACATGAAATTTAAAAAATGAATTTAGCAACATTAAATGTAACATAAAACCCTGATGTACAAAACTGGTTATAAAAAACTATGAAGAAACAGTTATTTCAACAAAAATACATCAAATGTGAAGT